>NC_053424.1:111342042-111655656 GCF_007990345.1 Gossypium hirsutum | reverse complement strand
TATTCCACTTTTTTCTATATGGTAGATATAAAGAAGGTTTTGGATGATCAATAGACACCTTATTATATTCCACCGGCTGAATATTAGGGAAGACCCACTGAAAGTTTCATTGGTTTATACTAATTTCTGGGTTCAAGTCTATAATCTGTCGTTTGGGGTGATTTTATTGGGCATTTAATCCCATATGATGTTGATTTGATTACGAGGGGGAAACAGAGATATATGCGTTTTAGAACCAAAGTTGATGTATAATTAGCTGTGAATCGCAAGAAAAAGTTGGCATTGAGACAAGAGTGAGAGGGATATGCTTACTTCCAATATGAAATATTAACACTTTTCTATTTTTTATGTGGAAAGTTAGGGCATTGGGAAGGTTTTTTCTCTATAAGGATGACAATCAGGATTTAAGAAGTAAATTTTGGCTAGGACATATCTTTAAGGGTATCGTCATGGAAAGAAGTTTCAATTGGAAGCAGGTGGCTCGGGGAGGATGGTTCGAAGGGATTTCAAAAAGGTATTAATTCCCAAGGTATAGATATGGATGATCAGAATAATGGGGGAAAAGAAGGAGGTGTGATTATTCAAGGTGCGTGGAAACTAGGTCAGAGTGAGTCTATAATAGAGAGTAAGCCAATTGAAAATTATGGGGGGGAAAAGAGACAAAGAATAATGGAAGAACAATCAAATGGGTCTAATGTTATTGGTTCATTGCTTGAATTCAATAAGAGATCGGCGGCCACTAGCAAGTGAGCCAACTGGGAGCAATGAAAATCTTAAGTTGGAATGTCCGTGGATTGGAGTTAATTATCTTAGAAACAATGTGAGGCATGTACAACCCCATATTTTATTTCTAATTGAAACAAAGTTGAGTGAAAAAAGAATGGAAAAAGGTCTAACTAGAAGTGGGGTTTTGCTAACGTTATTGATGTGGGAGCGTATGGGTTAAAAAAGGGTTTGTCAATTGGTTGGAAAGGGGAGTATGTGCTGTAATTGAGAAGCTTTTCAGCTAATCATATTGATGTAGAGGTAAAGGAAGGAGAGGATATGCCATTTTGGAGGTTTACAAGGTTCTATGGCGCACCGGAGGAACACAAAAGAAGAGAATCGTGGGAACTTTTAAGGAGGTTGGGGAATTATTGAGATTTTCCATGGATGGTCATGGGAGACTTTAATGAGATTATGTTCTCATTTGAGAAAAATGGGGGGTCGATTGCGGAATGAAAGAAATATTGCTCTTTTCAGAGAAGTGTTGGAGGATTGTGATATTAGCGATTTGGGTTTTTCGGGAGATAGTTCATATAGGAGAGAGGTCGGTTGCTAGAAAATAACGTTCGTGAGAGAATTGACAGAGGTGGCAAATTTGACATGGTGGGAGAGTTTTGCAGGGTATTATTTAAAATATTTGACACACACTATATCATATCATTGTCCGATTTTGGTAGATTTGAGGATTGATTGTAGAGGGCACAAGGCGAGGGGGAAAGAAGGATTTAGATTTAATACAAATTGGGTCATGGAGGATGAGTGTAAACAGTAAATTAAGGAGTTTTTGGAGGGGATTTTGAATGATGTTCCTTCGAAGTTGGGGAAGTTAGAAGATCTTCTTAAAGATGAATTGGGACAAATTACTGCCAATAAGAGGAAGGTGTCGACAATGTTAAATATGAGATTGGCTAATTGAGCATAGTTGACCCAAATGATGAAATAATAGTAGAGATAAAAGAGGTCAAGTTGGCTCTAAATTTGGAAGCTGATAAAGAACGATGTTTTGGGAACAACAAGCAAGGGTCAACTGGCTTCAGTTTGGACATAGAAATACATCTTGTTTTCATAATCTAGCAAACCAACGAAAAAAAGGAATACTGTGAAAAAACTAAAAGAGCCGAATAAGGAATAGGTCGCTGGAGAGGATGAGAAGGCAAGAGTGGGAAATGAATATTCCAAGGAGCTGTTCACAGCTTCAGACACGATGAGTATTGATAGAGTATTGTCGGGGATAACAAATTGCATTCAGGAGGATATGAACATTGAGCTAGTTATGAAGTTTAAACTCGAAGAAGTGAGGGAAACAGTAAAGAGTATAACATATTTAAAGGCATTAGGTACATATTTAAAGGCATTAGGTATGGACGGATATCTTTCACTTTTTTATCAAAAATATTGGCACATTGTAGGAGATGAGATAACTAGATATTGCTTAGACATTTTGAGCAGGAGAAAGGAGATTGGCATTATCAACAGTACTAGTATAATGCTTATCCCAAAAGTGAGTTCACCAAAATGTATGTCGCAATTCAGGCTGATTAGTCTATACAATGTATTGTATAAAATTATATCCAAAGTGGTAGTTAATAAATTTAGAACACTGCTTGATAAATGTATTGACGAAGCACAAGCGATATTTGTAACTGGAAAGCAAATTACGGATAATGCGCTAATTACATATGATGTGCTACAATCACTAAAACAGAAAAGAGATGGGGCATGGAGTCACTTTTTTTTTTTTGAAATTAGACGTGAGTAAAGCATACGATAGGGTGGAATGGAATTTCATTAAACAAGTTATGGAATGCATGGGATTTTGTGATGATTGGTTCTGTTTAGTAATGGAGTGTGTTCGACCGGTGGAATATTCAGTTTTGTTCAATGAGGTGCAAGGGAAAAAATTCAAACCTTCAAGGGTTTTGAGACAAAGCAATCCACTCAGTCTATTTTTTTTATTTGTGCAGAGGTTTTTCTTCTCTCCTTAAATCGGCAAAAACTGAAGGAATCATCAAAGGTGTAAGAGTAGGGAGAAGTGGGCAATCATTAACTCATCTACGTTTTTTGTAGTTGATAGTGTTGATAAGTTAAATTAAAAAGGGGTTGAAAAGTCAAAAATGGTGGGAGGTGCAATTGGCACCGAAAGAAAAAAAATAGTTGGCAAGTTGTTTAAAGTTGAAAGGGATAATTACAATTTTGGTCCCTAATTTTTAGGCCATTTGCAAGTTAGTCCCTGAACCTCAACTATAAATAGGCCTAACCATTTCTCATTTCAACCATCCCAACCAATCTTTCTCTCTTAGTTTTCTCTCTTCTCCCATTTGAGAATTCTCAAGGAATTCTATTTGTTTGTAATATTGTGAAGATAGTAAAGTTATCATCTGGTGTTAGTGCCCGAGGACGTAGGTATAATTTACCGAACCTCGTTAAAACTCTTGTGTTCTTTCTTGTCCTATTTTTCTTTCAATATTTGAGGGTATAATAGTAGTATTTAATTGTGCTATTAAATTACTATAGAAGGGATATTCTGACTAAGGAAAGACTTGGTATTTAAGAGATCCATGTGATCCACCTCTCTTCCCTGGGAATTGAACTTTGTGTGATTTTTTAGTACAATAATTTACACGCTTCCGACCCTATTGGAACAACAAGTGGTATCAAGAGCCGAAGGTTAATCGTAGTATGCTCTGTGGTTGCAGTTTAAACTGATCTTCCACATCAGAAAAGATTTCCTTAGGTATATTGAAAGATTATGGAGAAAACGGTCGGTGTAGGAGCTTCAACATCGTCCATGTGGACAAGACCGACAATTGCAAATGCAAGATTGGCCGTGGAGATCTTTGATGGCACGGGCCATTTTGGTATGTGGCAAAGTGAGGTTCTAGATGCCCTTTTTCAGCAGGGTCTAGACATTGCAATTGATGAAGAGAAACCAGATGATGTATAGGAGAAAGATTGGAAGGCGATCAATCGGTTGGCATGTGGCACAATTCGATCATGCCTTTCTCGAGAGCAGAGGTATGCTTTTTCAAAGGAGACTTCTGCAAATAAGTTGTGGGTGGCACTTGAAGAAAATTTTTTGAAGAAAAACAGTCAAAATAAGCCCCACTTGAAGAAAAGACTGTTTCGCTTCACATACGTCCCAAGTACCACAATGAATGATCACATCACCAAATTTAATCAGTTAGTCACTGATTTGCTGAATATGGATGAGACATTCAAAGATGAAGATTTGGCTTTGATGCTGTTGGGGTCACTTCTTGAGGAGTTTGAGTTCCTAGAAACTACTCTACTTCATGGCAGGAGTGATATATCTCTGAGCGAAGTCTGTGCGGTCTTATACAGTTATGAACAGAGAAAGAAGGACAAACAGAAAAACTCAATCAGAGATACAGAAGCTTTAGTAGTCCGAGGTCGTTCATATACTCGGAAGAAAACTCAAAAGGGGAGATCAAAGTCAAAGTCCAGACTCGGGAAAGATGAATGTGCTTTTTGTCATGAGAAAGACCACTGGAAGAAAAATTGTCCAAAGTTGAAGAATAAGGGAAAAGCTGCTGTAGATGCTTGTGTTGCAAAGCATGATACTAGTGACTCTGAACTATCACTGGTTGCATCATCATCGTCGTTCCATTCAGATGAGTGGATATTGGATTCGGGTTGTACCTATCATATGTCCCTAACCGGGAGTGGTTCTCTGATTTAGTAGAACTAAATGGAGGAGTTGTTTATATGGGCAATGACAATGCCTGTAAAACTGTTGGGATAGGTTCAATCCAATTAAAGAATCAAGATGGATCAACCAGAGTTCTGACTGATGTTCGGTACGTGTCCAGTTTGAAGAAAAATCTCATCTCATTGGGAGCCTTGGAATCCAATGGTTCAGTTGTTACTATGAGAGATGGGATTTTGAAAGTGACATCTGGCGCACTTGTGATATTGAAGGGCATCAGGAAAAATAACTTGTATTACTACCAAGGTAGTACAGTTATTGGAGCAGTCGCTGCAGCTTCCGGTAACAAAGACTTGGACTCAATGCAGTTGTGGCATATGAAGTTGGGACATGCCAGCGAAAAATCCTTGCAAATTCTGGCAAAGCAAGGATTGTTGAAAGGTGCAAAGGCTTGCAAATTAAAATTTTGTGAGCACTGTGTTCTGGGAAAGCAAAAGAGAGTGAAATTCGGCACTGCTATCCATAATACAAAAGGTATTTTGGAATATATTCACTCAGATGTGTGGGGGCCTTCCAAAACACCTTCGTTGGGAGGAAAACACTACTTTGTTACTTTTGTTGATGACTTTTCCAGAAGAGTTTGGGTGTATACCATGAAAACTAAAGATGAAGTGCTTGGAGTTTTTCTTAAATGGAAAACTATGATCGAAAACCAGACTGGCAAGAAAATCAAGCGGCTTAGGACGGACAATGGAGGGGAATATAAAAGTGATCCGTTCTTTGATGTGTGCCAAGAGTATGGTATTGTTCGACACTTCACAGTTAGGGATACACCACAACAGAATGGAGTGGCAGAGTGTATGAATCGAACATTGCTGGAGAAAGTTCGATGTATGTTGTCCAATGCTGAGTTGGGCAAGCAATTTTGGGCTGAGGCTGTGACATACGCTGGCCATCTTGTTAATCGTTTGCCATCATCTGCATTAGAAAGAAAAACTCCTATGGAGGTATGATCTGGAAAACCGGCTACAGATTATGATTCCTTACATGTGTTTGGATCCACTGCATATTACCATGTGAAGGAGTCAAAGTTAGATCCGAGGGCAAAGAAAGCTCTCTTTATGGGAATCACTTCTGGAGTGAAGGGATTTCGTCTTTGGTGCTTAAGCACAAAGAAAATGATCTGTAGCAGAGATGTTACCTTTGATGAATCTGCCACATTGAAAAAGGTAGCAGATAAAGATATTCAGACGAGCAATACTCCACAGCAGGTGGAGTGTACTCCAAAACAGGTGGAGTTTGAGCAGATGGGGATTTGCCCAGTTAATAAGTCTAATTCTCCAGCCACAATAGAGGAATTAGAGGTTGAAGAGGTTCTGACCCAAGAACCACTAAGTACACCAGAACCAGTTGCAGTTGCAAGGCCACGGAGAGAAATTCGTAAACCTGCTCGATTTACTGATATGGTGGCCTACGCCCTTCCCATTGTTGATGATATTCCTATCACTTATCAAGAAGCAATGCAAAGCTTAGAAAGTGATAAATGGAAAAGCGCCATGGATGAAGAAATGCAGTCTCTCCGGAAGAACAATACTTGGGAGTTGGCGCAATTACCGAAAGGTAAAAGGGCAATCGGATGCAAGTGGGTATTCGCAAAGAAAGATGGATCTCCTAGCAAGAAGGATATTCGCTACAAGGCAAGATTGGTAGCTAAAGGCTACGCTCAGAAGGAGGGAATTGACTACAATGATGTATTTTCCCCTGTTGTGAAGCATTCCTCCATTAGAATTTTGTTGGCCTTGGTAGCACAGTTGAATTTGGAGCTAGCTCAACTTGATGTTAAGACGGCTTTCTTGCATGGTGAGTTAGAAGAGGAGATCTATATGACTCAGCCAGAAGGATACACAGATGCTGGTGGTAGAAATTGGGTTTGTAAGCTTAACAAATCGCTATATGGATTGAAGCAATCCCCGAGGCAGTGGTACAAGCGATTTGATAGCTTTATGAGAAGGCAGAAGTACACAAGAAGCAAATATGACAATTGTGTGTATTTGCAGAAGCTGCATGACGGATCTTTCATTTATCTACTCTTGTATGTTGATGATATGTTAATCGCTTCGAAGAGCCAAAATGAGATAGATAAGCTGAAGGCTCAGTTGAATCAAGAGTTCGAGATGAAAGATCTAGGTGAGGCCAAGAAGATTCTCGGCATGGAGATAAGTAGAGATAGACAGAGAGGCAAGCTTTGTTTGAATCAGAAGCAATATCTGAAAAAGGTATTACAATGTTTTGGTGTAAATGAAAACACAAAACATGTAAGTACCCCACTTGCTTCTCATTTGAAACTTAGTGCTCAATTATCTCTGAAAACTGAAGAAGAAAGAGAATATATGGCAAAAGTCCCATATGCTAATGCAGTTGGGAGTTTGATGTATGCGATGGTGTGTACGAGGCCTGACATTTCACAAGCTGTTGGAGTTGTGAGCAGGTATATGCATGATCCTGGAAAAGGACATTGGCAAGCTGTGAAATGGATTCTACGGTATCTTCAAAAAACCGTAGATGTTGGTTTAATTTTTGAACAGGATGAAGCACTTGGTCAGTTTGTAGTTGGATATGTTGATTCCGACTTTGCTGGTGATTTAGATAAACGTCGTTCAACTACGGGGTATCTGTTTACTCTTGCGAAAGCCCCAGTGAGTTGGAAGTCTACCTTACAGTCTACAGTAGCTGTGTCTACTACAGAGGCAGAATATATGGCAGTTACAGAAGCTGTTAAGGAGGCTATTTGGCTTAATGGATTATTGAAAGACTTGGGAGTTGTTCAAAGTCACATTAGTCTATATTGTGATAGTCAGAGCGCTATTCATTTAGCGAAAAATCAAGTCTATCATTCAAGAACCAAGCATATCGACGTAAGACATCACTTTGTGCGGGAAGTCTTTGAAAAAGGAAAAATTCTACTTGAGAAGATTCCGACAACAGATAATCCCGCAGATATGATGACCAAGGTGGTAACAACAATCAAGTTTAATCATTGTTTGAACTTGATTAACATCCTGAGAATTTGAGCACCTTTAGGTGTATGGCGCTCGAGAGCGCATTTGGAGGCACTACAAAAGATAGCTTTATCGAATTTGGGGAGTTGAAGGAAGTGTGTGAAGATGTGATTATCCTAATCAAATCTTCAAGGTGGAGATTGTTGATAAGTTAAATTAAAAAGGGGTTGAAAAGTCAAAAATGGTGGGAGGTGCAATTGGCACCGAAAGAAAAAAAATAGTTGGCAAGTTGTTTAAAGTTGAAAGGGATAATTACAATTTTGGTCCCTAATTTTTAGGCCATTTGCAAGTTAGTCCCTGAACCTCAACTATAAATAGGCCTAACCATTTCTCATTTCAACCATCCCAACCAATCTTTCTCTCTTAGTTTTCTCTCTTCTCCCATTTGAGAATTCTCAAGGAATTCTATTTGTTTGTAATATTGTGAAGATAGTAAAGTTATCATCTGGTGTTAGTGCCCGAGGACGTAGGTATAATTTACCGAACCTCGTTAAAACTCTTGTGTTCTTTCTTGTCCTATTTTTCTTTCAATATTTGAGGGTATAATAGTAGTATTTAATTGTGCTATTAAATTACTATAGAAGGGATATTCTGACTAAGGAAAGACTTGGTATTTAAGAGATCCATGTGATCCACCTCTCTTCCCTGGGAATTGAACTTTGTGTGATTTTTTAGTACAATAATTTACACGCTTCCGACCCTATTGGAACAACAGATAGCATTTTGTTTGGGGAAGCAAGTGTGGAAGGTGCAAATGCTACTAAATAAATAGTGACTGAATATGAAGGAGTATTGGGTCAATTAATCAATTTTGAAAAGTCATTGATATTTTTTAGTAGTAATGTGTCGAGCATCAGAAGGGATCAGATTGGGACATCATCGGGGTAAAGGTCTCTAGTAACCCAGAAAAATACTGAGGCCTGCCGACTATGATTGGAAGATGAAAGAATGAGGTGTTTATGAGTTTTAGAAATAGATTAAGAAAACACATTGAAAATTGGAGTATGCGCCAGTTGTCACTTGGAGGTAAATAAGTCTTTATTAAAGTAATTTTAAAAGCCATCCCAATTTATAAGATGTAATATTTTTTTGTTGCCTGTTACATTATGTTGTGAATTGGAAAATATTATCAGTAAATTTTAGTAGAGAAATTCTAAAATAGGAAAAGGAATTCATTGGTGTGATTGTAGGGGAATGTGCAAGCCGAAAGCACAAAGGGAATTGAGATTTAGGGATTTGGCAAAGTTCAATATACAGTTGCTTGCAAAACAAGATTGGAGGTTAATTATGAAATCGGGTTATTTGTTTGCTCGTATCTTTAAAGCTAAGTATTACCCAAAATGTGATTTTATGAGTACCAGTTTAGGTTCTCACCATTTTATACTTGGAGGAGCATTTAGGGAGCAATGAGTCTTCTGTAACTAGGTATGGGATGGAGAGTTAGAAATGGCATATCAATAAATGTCTGGAACGATGTTTGGTTACCAGGGCCTAGACATGGAAAAGTAATAGCTCAAAATATTGATATTAATCATTCAATAGTAACAGATCTTTTTTATAGAGAGACGACTACCTGGAAGTTGGAGGCCTTAAGGAAGCTCTTTGTTAAGGATCAAGTAAATAAAATACTGACAATCCCAGTAGCTGAAGTTGATCTTGAAGATGAAAGGGTGTTGAGGGGGGACAATACAAGTATGTTTTTGACAAAAAAGTGGATACAAGTGGCTGCTTAATGAAGATTTAACAACAACGCAAGGGGGAAGTGACACAACAAGCTACGCTATTACAAAATTTTTGCAATAAATTATGTAAATTACAAGTTGCAAGTAAAATTAAAATTACAACATGGAAAAGCGCTAATAACTATATCTCTACATTAGACAATTTACAAGTGAAGAAACTATAGGCGGTGAATATTTGCCCTCTCTGTAGTATATTGGAGGAATCAGTGAACCACACCTTTCGGAACTGCATGTTTATAAAAAATGTCCTACAATGAGTGGGGATTGATGTCTTCCCTTGCATTCAAGGACAAAGTTGGAAAACATGGTTAGCAAATATGTTTTTTTGTACAGGAGAGGAGTAAAGCAAATGGTTCATTATTGTGATCTAGCGGTTTGGCATTACAGAAATAAAGTTTACCATCAAGGTGAAAAATAGAGCATAATAGGTCTTGTTACATTTATTAAAGCATATTATACAGAGAGTACCTTCACAGAGTTGATGGTTTCATTAAATATAAGTCAAAATGATAGTACATGAACTCCATCAGGACTAAATAAAGTTAAATGCAATTTTGATATGACTTTCAATAGGTGCATGCTTAGTTCGGTGTCTGGGATAATCTTTAGAGATAATGAAGGGTATATTTTGGCAACTTGTACTTACCCAAACAGCTTTGTGGTTGATACAACCACAATTGAGGCGAGGGCTTGCTTATAAGCGGTGACGGTGGTTGAAGAGTTAGGATTCCAAAGACTGGTGGTAGAGTTAGGATTCTAAAATAGAAAAATATTGAGGGAAGAAGAAGAACAGAGGAAAATAGAAGAATTATGATATTTTCCTCAAGTGTTTAATTGCTTTCTCATGCAGCTCATGTTTAAAAGGGAAAAATAACAAGAAAAGAACGTGGCCAAGTTTCTGTTACAATCAAATGTATCATTTACTAAAGTTCTACACTCTGTTTTGATGAATTATTCCTGTGGTTAAAACTCACCGTTTTACTTAAATGAAACTAATCGTTTTAACAACCTTTTTAACTCTTCCTTCTCTACTTAATTTTCTAGTCTATAACAAGTACTGCCTCCAAGGAAAAAAATCCTTGACCACAAGGATGAAAGTGAGGAAATTTGGTTCGAAGCAGGGTTAGAGATTCCGATGTAGCATCTTCAGGAAAAAATTCAATCCATTAAACTAAAACCTTTGTAACGTCTTGGTTCCCTTTTTTAACTATCATCTTGTCCACGATTCTGACTGGCTCTTTCTGCATTGCACCATAAGCATCAACCAAGGGTAAGTGAGCTTGAGTAGGAATGGAGCCAACATGTTTCTTCAACTGAGAAACGTGAAAGGTAGGATTAATACGAGAGACTGGAGATAACTGTAAAGAGTGTGCTACTTTTCCCACTTTATTGATCACCGGAAAAAGGTCCATAATACTTAGGGGGACAATTTTTTATTAAGCACCTTCCAAATTGTTTGCTGTCTATTAAGTTGCAGTTGCAAGTATACTAAATCACCAACTTGAAAACTCCTCTCTGATCGATATTTTTCAGCGAACTACTTTATATCAGACTGAGCTCTTTTAAGATGGAACTGAAATAGCTTCCTTGCAACCACCTTAGCTTGCAAGCTTCTGTCAACCACTACTACCAAAGAAGCTCCTACTAAATAGGGCATGTGTAGGGGTGGCGACTGTCCATACAAAGTTTCATATGGGGTAAGTTGAATAGAAGAGTAGAAAGATGAATTATACCACCATTCAGCGAGGGGTAACCACTGTAACCAATTGGCAGGTGTTTCACCAGTCATGAACCTCAGATAATTTTCAAGACATCGATTTAAGACCTCCATTTGACCATCCGTTTAAGGGTGGTAACCTGTGGACAATAGAAGTCTGGTCCCCACTTTTAGAAATAACTCTTACCAGAAACCACTAACAAAAATTATGTCCCTATCGGATATAATCGAATCAGGCATGCCATGAAGCTTATAGACATGATTTAGATACTCTTAGGCCACATCTTTAACTGTATATGGGTGAGATAGGGCCAAGAAATAACCTAATTCCATGATCGTAGAAAGGAGTTTCAAAGCAGCGGCCAGAAAATGCTGAGTGAGATGAGATAATTGAAAGAAGAGGCATTCATGATTTCTGCTAAACAAACTAGCCACGTCATTCCAGTTCCTACCCAGATGTTTGGGACTTCCCAACTCCCTATGTCTGTCAAAACTATCAAAGCAGTTTACTTTTGGATTATTTTCTTTCTGGGCCTCGACATTAACCAATTCAAAGCCTAGTTTCTCATCAGCCAGCCCGCCTGAAAACAAAAGCTCCATCTCAACTATTCTCGTTAGTTTAGATGACACTAGCATGTACGTCGCAACTAAACTTGTTCATTGGTTCAGGTATTCGTTCAACTCTGACAGTCCATTCAAAATTTGAATGGATTTGAATAAAAATATTAAGTACAAAAAATGAATTTGGGTAGAAAGAATTAAGCTTGTTTAAAATATGGGTGCTCGAAGCTTGAATATTAATGGTTTGAGCTTAGCCCAACCCGACCTATTTTTTAAAGTTTGTATGTTTTATATTATGTAATTTATAATACATAAAAATTAAATTTATTGTAATAATTGTATATACATATACTATAGCAATTTGATGTTTTGATATAAGAAAACATTCTTACGTGACATATTTAATAATTTTGCCATTTGTCATTATATAATATTGTCATGTGTAAATATAATAAGTTATTTCGCTTGTTAAGAGTTTCAGTATGTCTTTTTCTTTATCGTCTACTAAAGGCACGTTATCTATTCTTAAGGTTTTAGGGTTGGAAATTGCATTGTGGCTGGTTTGGGATTTTCATTAATGATGGAGGCGTAACTTACAAATTTAAGTCTTGATGATGAAAAGGAGGAACCAATTCCTTGTGAAAAAGATTCGATTGGAATAGAAGATTACTATCAACTTTTCTTAGTAGGAAAAGCTTTAATGTAATGTATGGACTACTTTCCCTCTATGAAAAGAACTTTGGCTAATCTTTGGCATCCGTTGGGGGGAGTTACAATCACAGATATAGGGGGAAAATGTATTTTTTCCATTTTTTTCTATAAGGTAGATATAAAGAAGGTTTTGGATGATCAATAGACACCTTATTATTTTCCATCGGTTGAAAAGTAGGGAAGACCCACTAAAAGTTTCTTTGGTTTATACTAATTTCTGGGGTCAGGTCCATAATATGCCATTTGAGGTTACATTGAAGGGACTAGCAAGACAATAAGGTGATTTTGTTGAGATTTTATCCCGTATGCTGTTAATTTGATTACGAGGGGAAACAGACATATATGTGTTTTAGAACCAAAGTTGATGTACAATTAGCAGTGAAGTGCAAGAAAAAGTTGGCATTGGGACAAGGGTGAGAAAGATATACTTACTTCCAATATGAAATATTAACACTTTTCTATTTTTTATGTGGAAAGTTAGGGCATTGGGAAGGTTTTTTCTCTATAAGGATGACAATCAGGATTTAAGAAGTAAATTTGGCTAGGACATATCTTTAAGGGTATCGTCATGGAAAGAAGTTTCAATTGGAAGTAGGTGGCTCGGGGAGGATGGTTCGAAGGGATTTCAAAAAGGTATTAATTCCCAAGGTATAGATATGGATGATCAGAATAATGGGGGAAAAGAAGGAGGTGTGATTATTCAAGGTGCGTGGAAACTAGGTCAGAGGGAGTCTATAATAGAGAGTAAGCCAATTGAAAATTATGGGGAGGAAAAGAGACAAAGAATAATGGAATAACAATCAAATAGGTCTGGTGTTATTGGTTCACTGATTGATTCAATAAGAGACAGGTAGCCACTAGCAAGTGAGCCAACCGGGAGCAATGAAAATCTTAAGTTAGAACGCTCGTGGATTGGGACATCCACGGACAGTTGATTGTCTTAGAAACAAGGTGAGGCATGTACAACCCCATATTTTGTTTATAATTGAAACAAAGTTGAGTGGAAAATGAATAAGGTTTAACTAAAGTGTTGTTTTGCTAACGTTATTGATGTAGGAGCGTATGGGTTAAAAAAGGGTTTGTCAATTGGTTGGAAGGGGGAGTATGTGTTGTAATTGAGAAGCTTTTCAGCTAATCATATTGATGTGGAGGTAAAGGAAGGAGGGGGTGTGCCATTGTGGAGGTTTATAGGGCTCTATAGCGCACCAGATGAACACAAAAGAAGAGAATCGTGGGAACTTTTAAGGAGGTTAGGGAATTATTGAAAATTTCCATGGATGGTCATGTGAGACTTTTTTCGAGACCATTTTTAAAACCGTTATTAGGAAAATGGGAATCGACTTCAAGAAAAACAAAAAGGGGAGTCGCCACCAATCTTTTTAGGTGTGATTGGATCACCTTATAAAATGTTTTGTTTTAAAACATTAATTTTGGTCTACGAAAGTCGAGAAAATGGATTCGGGAGTCGGTTACGTACGAGGAAGGGTTAGCACCCTCGTAACGCCCAAAAATTGGACCTAATTGATTATCAAGTGTCTTTAATGTCGGAAATTTGAAAGTTTTAAGATGCAAACCTCTTTTAATTAGAATGTCTCAATTTTGAAAATTAAGGCTCACTTATTTCAAACGAGTCAAAACATCACATCCAGTAAGTTAGGACGCAACATTTTAAAACCTTCGAAACTAAGCTCGTCTTTCAAAAATTTCTATCTCAAAACAACAAAATGCCATATCCAGTAAGTTAGGACACTATGTTTTGAAATCTCGAAATAATTATTTAAGTTTTGAAAACTCAAAATCACTTAGAAGGGTGCTTCACTATTCTAATTCAAGGAGAAAAGTCGCAACCCAGTAAATTAGGGCGCTACCTTTCTCGAAGTTTCCAAACATCAAGCATTGCCTTTTATTTTTTTTTAAAAAAAAACCTTGGAATATTATTTTAAATGACGTTTTAGGATGACATATTAATGCATCATGAAGCATAGATGTACAAAATATTCTAACATTTCCATACAAACATAAATAATATCATTAAGACAAAACTAAATAATATGAACATATGTTTAATGAAAAAAATCATATTAGGGTAAATATAAGATAATAAACAAATAAAAATATGAGTAAACTAAAAGAAAAACATAATACATGCAAAAATTATACAACAATATATATCATAAAATAGCACATAAAAGAAATAATTAAACATAGCATATAAAAAAATGAAACTATGCACAAATAAGATAAATGACATACACTAAAAAAATGAATAAATAGAACATTTACAAATTATAAAAATATAATGCAATAGTTCAAAATACATGAAATGATAATATAATATATATACATGCATAGAAAATATATATTTGAAAATAAACTATATAAAAAGGTTAAATATTATAATATATAAAATACATAATCAAATGTATAAAAGATAAGAATAAATATACATATTTGAAAAAATGAAGAAATTAAAATAAAAAAAAGGTTAAAAAACTAAGATAGACGAAGAATAAAATAAGAACAAACCACAGAAAGTAAGAACGCAAGAGGCAGAGAAATTTGAGTGAATGCTCTCAAGAATTCTTATTGCTTCCCAAAACTCAAGTGATTTACAATGAAGGGAGAGGCCTCTATTTATAGTTAAGCCTCCCCAAATCCAACGGTACAGATCAATTACATCAATGGTTAAGATTAAAGGATATCTACAAATTAAATCTCCAAGATTACAAGATCATATCTTCAAGATTGCATATCATATCTAAGATTGAATATCCTTAGAGATTATATTTCCATATGAGTCAAGCTTATAGATGGACCTTAAATCTTTTCAAGTAATGGGCCATTTTGATTGGGCCAAATTGTATGTTTGTAATTTTGTAATGGACTTGGACTTTGTTTTATTCTTTTTATTTTTTTTATTTTTTTAAACTTATTTCTGGGCCCGGGCAAAATTGAGTGTCTACAACTTTAATGAGATTATGTTCTCGTTTAAGAAAAATGAGGGTCGATTGCAGAATAAAAGAAACATGGCTCGTTTCAGAAAAGTGTTGGAGGATTGTGATATTAGCGATTTGGGTTTTTTAGAAGATGGTTCATATAGTAAAGAGGTCGGTTGCTAAAAAATAATGTTTGTGAGAGAATTGACAGAGGGGTGGCAAATTCGACATAGTAGGTCCCAGGGTATTATTTAAAATATTTGAAGCATGATATATCATATCATTGTCCGATTTTGGTAGATTTGAGGATTGATTTAGAGGGCACAAGGCGATGGGGAAAGGGGGATTTAAATTTAATGAAAAGTGTTATGGGGGATGAGTGTGAACAGTGAATTAAGGAGTTTTGGGAGGAGATTTCGAATAATGTTCCTTTGAAGTTGGAGAAATTAGGAGATCTTCTTAAAGATGAATTAGGACAAATTACAGCCAATAAGAGGAATGCATCAACAATGTTAAACATGAGATTGGCTAACTTGAGCACAGTTAACCCAAATGATGAAATAATGACAGAGATAGAAGAGGAAAAATTGGCTTTAAATTTGGAAGCTGATAAAGAAAATATGTTTTGGGAATAATGAGTAAGGGCAAACTGGCTTCGATTTGGAGATAGAAAGAAATCTTGTCTTCATAATCTAGCAAACCAACGAGAAAAGAGGAATACAGTAAAAAAAACTAAAAGGGTCGAATGAGGAATGGGTCGTTGGAGAGGAGGAGAAGGCAAGAATGGCAAATGAATATTTCAAGGAGCTGTTCACAGCTTCAGACACAATGAGTAATGATAGAGTATTATTGGGGATAACGAATTGCATTCAGAAGGATATAAACATTGAGCTAGTTGAGAAGTTTAAACTCGAAGAAGTAAGGGAAACAGTGAAGAGTATAACACCTTTAAAGGCATTAGGTATGGACGGATATCCTGCACTTTTTTATCAAAAATATTGGCACATTGTGGGAGATGAGATAACTAGATATTGCTTAGACATTTTGAGCAGGAGAAATGAGATTGGCATTATCAACAATACTAGTATAGTGCTTATCCCAAAAGTGAGTTCACCAACCTATATGTCGCAATTCAGGCTGATTAGTCTATATAATGTGCTGTATAAAATTATATCCAAAGTGGCAGTTAATAGATTTAGAACAATGTTTGATAAATGTATAGACGAGGCACAAGTGACATTTATACTTGGAAGGTAAATTACAGATAATGCGCTAATTGCATATGAGGTGCTACAATCACTGAAACAGAAAATAGATGAGGCATGGAGTCATTTTTTTTTGAAATTAGACGTGAATAAAGCATATGATAGGGTGGAATGGAATTTTATTGAACAAGTTATGAAACCCATGGGTGTGACGATTGGTTATGCTTAGTAATGGAGTGTGTTTGACCAGTGGAATATTCAGTTTTGTTCAATGGGATGCAAGGGGAAAAATTCAAACCTTCAAGGGTTTTGAGACAGGGCGATCCACTCAGTCCTTATTTTTTTCTGATTTGTATGGAGGTTTTTCTTCTATCCTTAAATTGGAAAAAACTGAAGGAATCATCAAAGGTGTAAGAGTAGGGACAAGTGGGCTATCATTAACTCATTTACTTTTTTGTAGTTGATAGCATTTTGTTTGGGGAAGCAAGTGTGGAAGGTGCAAATGCTATTATATAAATAATGACCGAATATGAAGGGGTATTGGGTCAATTGATCAATTTTGAAAAGCCATTGATATTTTTTAGTAGTAATGTACCAAGCATCAGAAGGGATCAGATTGGGACATCTATCGGGGTAAAGGTCTCTAGTAACCTAGAAAAATACCTAGGCCTATTGACTATGATTGGAAGACGAAAGAAGGAGGTGTTTACGAGTTTTAGAGATAGATTAAGAAAACATATTGAAAATTGAAGTATGCGCCAATTGTCACTTAAAGGTAAAGAAATCTTTATTAAAGCAATTTTAAAAGTCATCCTAATTTATACGATGTAATGTTTTTTGTTACCTGTTACATTATGTTGTGAATTGGAAAATATTATTAGTAAATTTTAGTGGAGAAATTCTAAAATAGGAAAAGGAATTCATTGGTGTAGTTGGAGGGGGATGTGCAAGCAGAAAGCATAAGGGGAATTGAGATTTAAGGATTTGGCAAAGTTCAATATAGCGTTGCTTGCAAACAAAGTTGGAGGTTAATTATGAAACTGGATTGTTTGTTTGCCCGTATCTTTAAAGCCAAGTGTTACCCAAAATGTGATTTTATGAGTAACAGTTTAGGTTTTCACCCATTTTATACCTGGAAGAGCATTTGGGGAGCAAGGAGACTTCTGAAACTAGGTATGGGATAGAGTGTAACACCCCTAACCCGTATCCGCTGCCAAAACAGGGTTTCAGAGCATTACTACCATTTGCAGATCACTTAAAAAAAATAAAATACTTACCAATTCAATGCATCATATAAAATAAATATATTACCATTCAATCAACAGTTTGGCACTTGTATAAGCATCAAACAACAACATTGTTAGTATACTTGCACATATCTCATATAAATTCAACATTGGTATATCTATTTTATCGACATGGCGCACTTGAGTTTAATAATAGTCTCAATTACATAATTTCCTTATATCAACATATCAAAGATAATCATATATGTACATGTCATGAAACATATCATGCTCTTACCGTTTCTTCACAAGCATATATCATTCATTTCATTATATCAATATTTTATGCATCATCATTTCCATATATTTTATGTATATTTATTCTGGTAATAGCTTATATCAAACTTAACATAAATTATATTCCATGTACTTATACTTATTTCGTTTATCCATTTTCATAATTATTTCATACAACGCTTTTGTACATATATTTCCATATGACCAGTTCTTGTAAACATTTCACACAACCATTTCATATAACCATTCGTCATCTGATACATTTCACCTGAATATCAATTGTTCAACAGATGTTATAGCGTTTCCCATCCACGGTCTTATTTATCTTTGACGTGATGCCATAGTGTCTTTCAACTATGGTCTTACTCATTTTCTGTCATGTTGTCATGGTATCTTTCAACCATGGTCTTATTCTTTTCATGTCACGTTGCCATGGTATCTTTCAACCATGGTCTTACACATCTCATATCAGGTTGCCATTGTATCTTTCAACCATGGTCTTAGACATTTCATATCAGGTTGCCATGGTATCTTTCAACAATGGTCTTACACACAGGTTGCCATGGTATCTTTCAACCATGGTCTTACACATTTCATATCAGAGAGCACAGTCCCGCAAACCTCATCCTTACAGTGGGATTACCAGTCCAGGCTAAATCCCCTGTAATATAAACTCATAGAGTATTGTCGGGATTACCAGTCCAAGCTAAATCCCCTGCAACGACAATTACTCTAATGAATTTGGATCTGAATTACCAGTCCAGGCTAAATTCAGACCCTAATTCGGATTACCTGTCCGGGCTAAATCTATTTTACACGTATTCTTCGGGAGGGCTATATCAGGATAGGATCACCCGTCCGGGCTAGATCCTTTTTACCGTCAATTCTTTTTCAGAGATCCATCGAATTTTCCTTTCATTCAACCGGGATTTCTTCTCCTTTTATCAAATTTATCAATGTTTCATAAATTTTCATACAATGAACATTCAAATCATACTCACATAAATAACATACAATCTCAAGAATTTAAGAATATAATTCAAGTTACACGAACTTACCTCATTGCTTGTTTGTGTTTATAATTTCATTAATCTGATATCTTTTCTTTTCCACGATCAAGTCTCATATTTGAGTCGTCTGGATCTTTATAAATAAATTTGATCATCATTTTCATTCATTTTATATTCTAATGCATTTAATTAATGCTCTAGGCAAAATTACCATTTTGCCCCTAAACTTTTAATTAATGACGATTTCATCCTTAGGGTCAGGAAAATAAAATTCTTGCAATTTAATCCTTATTTCCAGCTATTATTCTCATATATATTGATAACAATCCATGAATTCTATAAAAATATCAGAATTTTTCATAATTTCAACACTTTTCAATTTAATCCCTAAAACATGTTTTCCCCCGATCTTGAACTAAATTAATAATTTCATTCAATTTTGTAATTTAAATAATAAAATAATCCACTTCATGCAATTTGGTCATTTCTGATATGTTTACAAAATTTCCCATAAAGTTTTACTTTTATTCAATTTAGTCCCTGAGCCTAAAATATGCAAATTAGCCATGCTAGATGAATATTCATACATATTTTCCCTCCTCCTCCTCTCCATTCCACATCCTTAATGTAGATAACACACTTGTAAGTAACATTATCCATAATTTTTATTATTTACTTTTATGAATATTCAAGCTGTCTATCTGCATCATAGTAACTAAATTATTTATATCTGGATCTATAGAACTCCAAATTAATATCTGATAATTTTCCCTGAATCTAGACTCATATATATTCTTACCATAAAAATTTCAGAATTTTTGGTTTAGCCAATAAGTACAGTTTATTTTTTAAAGTTACCCCTGTTCTGCTGTCTGACAGTTCTGACCCCTCTTCACCAAAAATTAATTATCTCCTCATACAGGATTCAAATGATGTTATTGTTTGTTTATATTAAAAATAGACTCATTCAAGATTTTATAAATATAAATTTAAGCCCCTAATTATTCTTATTCAATTTTTTATGATTTTTCAAAGTCAGAATAGGGGAACCCGAATTCATTCTAACCTTGTCTCAAAAAATTCATTATATCTCAAAATTTAAAAATCCATTACTTACAATATTTATTCTATGAGAAACTATACTCAATAAGCTTTAATTCCATATTTTTTTCATCTTCTAATTCGATTTCTACAATTTATGGTGATTTTTCAAAGTTAGTCTACTGCTGCTGTCCAACCTGTTTTTGTGCAAGCTATTAATTACCATGTTATAACACCCTTATTTTCTTTTTCTACACCATTTCTCATCACTTTCTCTTATTTTCTCTTCACTAACATATCAAAAAAACTCTACTATAACATTATTTCCATGCTTTGTCAATAATAACAAACTTAAAAACATATTGAAATCTTGAGACACTTACCTTGTTCTATTGATACTAATCTTTAACTTGATTTTCTCTCTCCTCCAGCTTCTATTTCTTGAATCCAACTTGATATTCTAACTCCCCATGCTCTCCTTAACATTTTTGTCTCTTGGTAGCTATGGAAATTCATTTGATTTTTGGGTGAAAATGGTGAATTTTTGGTAAAAGGACCAAATTGTAAAGAAAGCAAAACTTTCTTTCTTCCTCTCTTTCTCTCACGTTAGTGCATGGGAAATTATGGATGAGAATTTCTCATCTTTATTTCTTTATATACTAATAAAATTATAATAAAATATCTTATTAAAGTATTAATAAAATAATATTTATCTAATTAAATAATTATAAAATATCAAAATATCTCTAGCATCATTATTACTTTCTTAATTTCTCTCTCTTCCAATTGACCATTTTTCCCTTCATTATCTTTTAAAATTCCATCCTTGAGTCATCATTTAATTTGGTAAAATTGTAATTTAGTCCCTCATAGTTCTTCATCTATTCAATTTGGTCCTAATTCATCCATTTTCCTTAGTTTCTAGATCATTCCACTCTTAAATTATTTACACTATTGGTCCTTCAACTTTTTCATATTTACACTTTAACCCCTCAAATTATGAATATTTACTCTTGTGCAACAAAACTTTTCTCACTTTTACAATTTAGTCCTTTCTTGAATTAATATATCATAATATACTTCTCAATATTGACATAACTCAAAATTTCCCTTTTTGTCACTTTATTTCCTTATTTTACTATATCAAGGATAATATCTTACTGTAAAAATTTTTAGGGTATTACATGAAGAGTTAGAAATGGCATATCAATAAATATCTGGAACGATGTTTGGTTACCAGGCCTAGACATGGAAAATTAATGGTTCAAAATATTGATATTAATTATTCAACAGTAACAGATCTTTTTGATAGAGAGACGACTACCTGGAAGTTGGAGGCATTTAGGAAGCTCTTTGTTAAGGATCAAGTAAGTAAAATACTGACAATCCCAGTAACTAAAGTTGATCTTGAAGATGAAAGGGTGTTGAGGGGGGACAATACAAGTATGTTTTTGACAAAAAAAAAAAGTGGATACAAGTGGCTTCTTAATGAAGATGTAACAACAATGCAAAAGGGAAGTGACGCAACATGTAACAGCCCGTTTTTCAGTGGTGTGGGAAACAGTGGTTTTGGGGCTACCAAATTCGACGAGTAAGTTCGTAATAATAATATTTACGAGTCAAATGTGATTTTTAAAAAAGATTTTTGATTTGATAATTTATGTTATATAAGTGATTTATTAAGTTCAAGTGGTTTTAGAAGATGAGGTATCAGGACCTTATTTTTATAAGCTGAGCCGTAAATATTTTTATAAATATATAAAGAGTGTCATTAAGGTGGTATTAAAGTTTCGTTAAGAAATTTTAACGTTTTGATAGTTAATTAATTAAAGAGAACCAAATTAAAAAAATGCATTCCCAGGACTCCATTCCCGTAAAAATATTTATGAAGCTAGTTGTGTAGTTAATTAAGTTTCGGTTAAGTGAATTTTCTTGAATTAAAAGTAATTAGGTATAATGACTAAATTGCATATAGAGTAAAAGTTGAATTATAGATTAAAAAAATTGAGGGACTAAATAAGCAATTATGTCATTGGCATTAAATGAGGTGACTATGAAGATATTTATAAAATTTAAAGTTAAAATATATATAATATATTATAATAATAAACCTTAATGTTTAAGTATATATTATATTATATTATATTATATTAAAATAAAAAGAAATAGAAATAGAAAAAGAGAAAGATAGAACGAAACAGAGAAGGAAAGAAAGGAAAATGAAAGAAAAGGAGAAAGAAGGAAAATTAGGGTTTCAAGGGTTTAAAGCTTAATTGGTTAGTCAATTTAGTTTATTTTCTTGTAATTTTTATGTTTTTAGAATCCTGGTATTAAATACTACCCGACCTATGTCAAAATTTTAGAAATTATTGAATTTTTAAGTGTTGTCTATGTTGAATAATTTGAGTATTGAGAACTAAATTGATAGATTTTCAAGTTAGAAATGAAAAAGGATTGAATTGTAGAATAAATTGTGAAAATTTTGAAAATTAGGGATTTAAGTGAAATTAGAGAGTTAAATCTAGTTTAAAGTGGAAATTGAATGAAAATATGGAATTAATTACGAAGAAATAAAATTAGTCTCGGTTTAGGGACTAAATTGGAAATTAGGCAAATGTTGAGTAAAAAGTTGAAATATTCAATATGAAATCTAAATTATTTTGTATTGATAAATTTTAATTGTTTTAATTTCGTAGCTAGCGTTATACCTGAATCCTCGACTAAAAGGGGGAAAGATAAAGTCGACAAAGAATAGCTTGGAATTTCTGATTTGTATTTCTGTAATCTAAATTTAGTTGTTAATTGTTATAATTTAATTTAATGTATATGGTAAGTGTTGAGGTGAGAATTATTGTGTTTTGCAACTAAAATAGATTGATTTAGTATGTGATGAATTTATAGAATTTATATTGATAGAATTGATATATATTGAATATATTGATTATTTGAATTGAAATGAATATTGGTTGTATTTGAAAAATGAATTGGAACTCTATTAACTGTATCAAGCTGAGTCGGATATAGATGGCATGCCATAAGATTGGAAGAGTTTAGGAATTTCTTCGACTTCGAGTAGATGAGACACTGTGTGTCAATTTATTACTTCGAATTATCCGATGAGGCACTAGGTGTCAAACTGGTGTGTTTTGGTTGGATCCGTGTATCCGTCCGAGTCCGAGTCGTGTTAATAGGGGTAAATGAATAATAAAGTTTTATAATTGATATTGAAATGGTATAGTATGAGAAATGGAAGTGAAATAGTGAATTGAAAAAAGAATGTAAAATATGTTGCAAATATATGGAATATGAGTTATATACTCATGAAATGACTATGGAATGGATATTGCAATTGTATAATGAAATGTGAAATAAATTGTGAAAAGCTATTTATATAGCAAGTATGAGAATTGAGATATTTGTGAAACAAATAAAATATGATATGGTTGTTATAATAATTAAATATTAATATGTATTTATTTTTCAATTGTATATTTGTAATTTCTTATATTTAAATATTCGAATTATAGAAATACCACTAAGTTTATACTCAGTGTACAGTTTGTTTCCCGTGCGCAGGTTAGGTATTTAACTTTTGATCGTGGATTCAACATCCAACGACTAGCCCGAACTCAAATGTGGTGATATTTATCCTTTGTGTCGACATGTACCTAAGGTGTCTAAACAATAGTTATTTTGTGGTTTGATTGTAAATGAGGTTATAAGTTAATTTTGATTGGTTTTATACATATAAATATGTGTTTAATTGTTGAAGCCATATTATGGCATGGTGAATTGAACTAAATCTAGATAGGTGAATGTAAATTTAATTTTATGTTTAAGTGCTCGTGAACTAGGCAAATTGATTTTGATTTGGTTTGTTTATAATTTGGATTAAAATAATACTTTGATGATTTGTTTTGATGATATAAAATGTTTAAAATATATGTCTGTTTGATTTGTAAACTCCAATAATACTCCGTAACTCTATTCTAACGAATGATAGAGGTTGGGGTGTTACACAACAAACTAAGCTATTACAGAATTTTTGCAATAAATTATGTAAGTTACAAGTTGCAAGCAAAATTAAAATTACAACATGGAAAATCGTTACTAACTATATCCCTACATTTGACAATTTACAAGTGAGGAAATTATAGGTGGTGAATATTTGGCCTACATTGGAGGAATCGGTGAGCCACACCTTCCGGGACTGCATGTTTATCAAAAGTGTCCTGCAAGGAGTGGAGATTGATGTCTCCCCCAACATTCAAGGACAAAGTTGGAAAACATGGTTAGCAAATATGTTTGTTTGTACAGGAGAGGAGCAATGCAAATGGTTAATTATTGTGTTCTGGGCAGTTTGGCATTACAGAAATAAGGTTTACCATCAAGGTGAAAAATAGAGCATAATGGGTCTATTTACGTTTATTAAAGCATATTATACAGAGAGTACCTTCACAAAGTTGGTGATTTCTTTAAGTATAAGTCAGAATGATAATACATGGACTCCATCAGGACTAAATGAAGTTAAATGCAATTTTGATGCTGCTTTCAATAGGTGCATGCTCAGTTCGGTGTCTGGGATAATCTTTAGGGATAATGAGGAGTATATTTTGGCAACTTGTACTTACCCGAATAGCTTTGTGGCTGATGCAACCACGACTAAGGCGAGGGCTTGCTTACAAGCGGTGACGGTGGTTGAAGAGTTAGTATTCCGAAGACAGGTGGTAGAGGGGGGTCATTAACAATTATTAAAAAAACCCGATCATCAGAGGAGGCCAGATCAAACATTTCTATGATTATTAAAGAAATAAAAGATAGGGCCCAAAGATTTGAGAGTTTTACCTGTCGTTTTGAGGGCAGATCAATGAACCGTTCAGTGCATACGATTGTGGAGGAAGGAAAACAATGGGCATCATCGAGGATTTTGATTGAGGAGGTGCCTCCAAGAGCAAAAGCAATGGCCGAAGAACACAGAAGGTTTCTGATTTGAGGATGAAATGGGTCGACGGTAGTGGGTCTCAAGGACTCCGACGGTTTCAAGTTCTACAAGGTTCCATCGTGGACACTAACAATAATGATTTATCGGAGATAGACGATGGCAGTAGAGCAAACGGAGAGGGATGCCAGCGAGTTTGGACTGCAATTTTTTCATTTTCGCAATTGGGTTCTTTTTTTCTTCTTTTTTTGCTTTGTTTTTCATAGTCTTCTTGGGGTTTCTTGGATGACTGTTGGATTTGTTAACGTGATTGTTTCAATTTTTTAGCCATCTAGTTAGTTATTTTATGCTTTTCCTTTATGAGGGGTTAGTCACCGACGGTGTATTGCATGCAATCATGTAATTTTTATCTATTAATGGTATCCTTTCAGTTTTTCTGTCAAAATAATAATAATAACAACAACAATTTATTACTAAACTATTAGTAGGGTAGAAATTACGGTGGTTAAGAAATTGCAACCTTCCAAATAGGAGCTGATCAATCCATAAGTATACCATGAAGTTAAGGTTATATTTATAAACCAACCCTCTAAAGCAATATAGGCACAAGAAAAGAACAATAGGTTAGACCAACTTACAAAAATGAAACGGTCATTCATATCAAATAAATTATTTTCATCTTTGATAAATTTATCAAGGGCTATAGTCGTTGTATAACCTAAATTTCGCCCGGGCCCAAGATCCATTACCAACCCAATTTCTAAACCCAAATAACCAAACTCAAAACTACCCAAATCAAACAAGCCCAAATACCTAACCTTAGCCCAACTAAACCCTAAACAGAAACCCACAAAGTTTGCTAACCCTAGCCGCCTTAGCCTCCACTCCCACGTCCTCCACTACAGTTCACCCACGCACCGCGCCATTCGTGTCTGCCCACGTACCTGATAAATGGTGGAAAGATCAATAGAAACTGTTATATCTTCGGGCTATAAAAAGCCATGAATACTTATTTTTTTATTATTACGAAGTCAATACAAAAAACACACGCAAATTAAAACAAAAGAAAACTCCGAAGCAAAGAGGTGATCTCATCTTTTTTTATTTTCTTTCTCATTTTTTGAGTTTCTTTTTCATTTTTATATAGATATATAATAATAAAAGGAGAAGAAGAGGCTTACCCTTGTTTATCGCCAAAAAACGGCAACTTTCACGGCGGTCGACGGTGGCGAAGCCCTCAGTGGCGCTCGGCCGGAGTTAGGCCGGACATTGGAGAGGGGTTGGGAGGTTTTTGAAGTTTATTTGAGAAAGAGGGCTGAAAATGAGGTTTTTTGGGCAAAATTTGGGTTTTATAACACAACTAAAATGGCGCCGTTTTGAAAATTTTGCTCGGGCCAAACAAACGGAGCCCAAAACACCAAATAAGTTAACAGTCTAATTAACACCCCACTAAACCAACCACTAACTCCATCACCCCACTTGCCTGCAAAAAGAAAAAGGCAATCGGTTAGCAAACAAGTTGTAAAATTTGGCTATAAAAGCCATTCAAAACCATTGTAATGGGTTTTTTTTTTCTTTTTTGAGAAAAAAGGAGGGAGATTCGAATACAAGGAAAAGAGAGACTTTCAGTACAAGCAATACACGAGATTAATCAAAAAATTAAAGCAAAAGAGGTGTTTTTTTCGTCTATTCACGTTTTAAGTTCTTTGTTTATTTTACTTTATCTTTCAATTTTATTTTGTTTCTTTTACATACGAAAGTAAAAATAAAGGGGAAGAAACTTACCTATTTTGAAATTGTCTAAAAAAGGGTTTTTTTTTAAGGTCCTACCGCCGTGTACGGTGGCTCCGACGGTGACGCGTGGAGGTCCGGTGACCGGAGTAAGGCCGGACCGATGGCCGGATTTAGAAGGGAATATTGTTATTATTATTATTATTATTCTATATACTATTACTGTTTTCTTTATTATTAGTAGTAGTAGTAACGTAATAGTGTTTTTATTATTTTATTATTTTTGTACCTTATTATTATTAACCTACTATTATTATTTTTATCAATATAGTATTATTTTATTTTTTATATTATTATTGTTATTAGCACTTATATTATTATTATTAATGTATCATTGTTATTTTCTATTTTATTATTACTTTTATTACTATTGTTTCTATTATTATTATTTAAATTACTTCCGTTATTATTATAATTATTTTCTATTATCATTAATATGTCGTTTGTTTATTATTATTATTATTAACACTATTATCATCATTATATTTACTTTTTTTAATATTATTATCATTATTTTTTAAAATTATTGTTACCGTTATTTTTATTATCCGTCCTATTTTTAAACTATTTCATTCAATATTTTATTGTACATTTGTTTATTTTCCCACTCTCAATTTAAATTAAATTTTCATTTGAATTTTCTTTGTTATTCCATTTTTTATCTCTATATTATTTTATTTATTATTATTTTTGTCTGGATTTTTCAAGTAAAGGCAATATTCAATACTTGGAAATTCGAGAAATCGTGTCCTAACGTACTAGGTTTCAGTTTTTCGTTTGATCTAAGTAACCGATTATCCTTTTAAATTAAAATACATGAGTTTAAATAAAATAAAGACAATATTCCGTATTTAGAAATTCGAGTAGTCGTGCCCTAACGTACTAGGTTTCGATTTTCCGTTTGATCTAAATATCCAAATATCCTTTTTAAAATTTAAATACATGAGTTTTAAATGAAATAGAAGGCAAGCTCATACTCGAGGGTCGAGGTGTTGTGTCCTAACGTACTAGATATAACATTTTACCTTGAGATGAAACGGTCCTTGACATACGTTTTAATTCATCCAAGTACTTTAAAAAAGCATTAACACTAAGAGGGATCGTATTCTTGTCAATTTTTCAAGTTTTGACATTAAGACACTGAATAATCAATTAGGTACCAAATTTGGGCGTGACGAGGGTGATAACCCTTCCTCACACGTAATCGACTCCCGAACCCCTTTTTTCAATTTTCGCAGACCAAAATCATTGTTTTGATAAATAAATCTATTTATTGAAAAACGACCACGTTTTAAGGTGACCCGATCACACCTCATCAAAAAGGATCGGTGGCAACTCCAAACTTTCGTTTTAAAAAGTCGATTCTCGTTTTTCAAAAAATGGTTTCGACAGTCGTAATAATCTTTTTATTCAATTACTTCAATCATTTTTGAGTACCTTATGTTATGGGAGTTTGGGGATTCGATTTTTTATATATGATATAATTAATTTGTTTCGAATATAAAAAAAATATTTTCTTGTATTGGTCCATAACTTGGCCTAATAAATTCAATATTTTTATTAATTGTGTCTTATTTTATATTTTTAGTAACATAATTGTGTTAAATGTGACTTAATAAATACAATTTATTTTATTTTATTTTATTTACTATTAATTTAAAAATAGCTAAAAATTAATTATTGAAAAAAATCAAAATGTAAATAAAAGTCAAAATTAAAAGAGAATAAATTAATTACAAAATCACCCAAAAAATTCAATGTTTATTCCTTGAAGTAAGATTCAAAACCTAATAAAAGTGAATTAATTAATTTAAATTCTTTATTGTTATTTAATATTACCTTATCCAAAAATAGAAATGCCGAAATAATCGTTGTTCCAGAAAAAGAATCGTAGCCAAATTTCATTTTATTTTTACCAGTTTTCTTAGTTGAAAAATAATAATACTTATTTTATTAGTTGTGGCTTTATCTAAATTACAAAATTTTCGTTTAAATTAGTAGGATAAAATTGGATAAACTATATGCTTTAATAAATACTCATTTTATACATTCTTCAAAACTTGAAACAGATCTCCAAATCCTTAATTTAATACACAAGTACTACTTTACATTGTTTTAAAATAGTATTTAAAACGATAGCATGATAGGTTAAGAGTATTCATCGCTTCAGGTGCAATTTGGGTTCGAATCGCATTAGTTGCGTTTGTTGTTCGGGCTTTACTCTATTATTGTAATACACAAAAAAATTAAATAATAAAAATATTTAAACTGTTATAAATATCTTATTAAGTGAATGTTCATTAAGATTAAAATAAATTTTGATGTATTTTTTTTTAAATCAAACATGTTGGGATTTCTTTACTAATTGATCAAAACAGTACAACCAAAAAACAGACCAACAATAGACCTGCGGGTCTACTATGAAAACAATAAGACTAACACCTAATCCATAGGCAAAAAAGAAAGTAAATTTGAAAAAAAAACAAAGGATAAGATTTTCCTACCCAACCACATTTAATGCAGAAACCGTGCTTTTAAATCAAAACTTTTCAAAAAGTAGACAATTTCAGCTTCTAAGGAACCAAACCCAATTTCCAATCTGAAGTTCCTTGTTCCTTTTAATTCTCTGCACACCTCATTTTAGCCTGGTTCACGCTGTCTCTCCGCACAACGAAGCAGGGGACTCCTCCATACACGTAAGTTGGTTCCTCTCTTTTTAGACTCACAATAGCTAAAACATGGGCTAGTTTATTTGTTACCTTGTTTGTGTGTTTGGACTGGATTCATGTAAGTTTTGATATATTTTAAATTTTAATAGTCATTAGAAGTAGATATCTACTTTATTTATATTTCTTATACCTATAAATAGAGATCTTAGAGAAGCTTTGTAAATATTCTAATTGATTAATAAAAATACGCTCTCTTTTACTCTCATAATTTTTTTTTTGTTCCTTACTTATTTTATTTTATTTTATAACATAAGCTTATTTTAAAAATGTAATATGTTGTTGAGGGACTTCCCTCTACTCTGTAAAAGAAATTGTATTATTTCAAAATAATTATGCATCAACATTGTTTAAAGAAAAACATAAATAATGCATTATAATTCAAAATTTACTTTTGTTAGGATTTCAACCCGATTAAGCTACGAACAAGAAAATAGTGAAATAAATTGAAAAATTGAACACACAAATTTAACGTGAAAAACTCCCCCAAAGAGGATAAAAAAACTATGGGCAAAGATAATTTTACTATAATGGCAAAATAACGAAGAGTACGAAAGATGGAGATAAAAACTAAACCCCGAAAACAAAGAACCCACAAAACGTAAATAGAAAATTCTCTAAATGTGTTATGAGTTCTAATCTCTAATGGATATATTTTCTAAGGTTGTAAAAGAGCCTATTTATAGACTAAATTCATAAGTCAAATAATAATAAAATAATCTAAACTAATCAGTGTTTGATTGAAACAAGTAAACAGAGTTTAACTGAAAGATTATTTCTCAAATTTAACTGAAAATAGGAGTCATATTTAACAACTTTAAAAACTTTTAATTAAGCATTTAGTGGCTTTATTTTTATAAATCCAAGTAACTCATATTTCAAATTATTACAATATATTCCGTATTATTACCGTTAAATATTAATTTTGTAAAAATCAATTCAACAGGGTTTAACCCTTTTTTTTTACTTATGTAATAACAATTAATGTTATCAAATTGTTATATTTTGGTCACTCATCTATTACCTCTAGTTAATAAGATGGCATGTTAATTTAAAGTGTTAATAACTAATTTGGTCCTTAAAATATAAATAAAATATTATTTTGATATTTTTAATTATTTTTAATAATTATTCTATTTTTTTAAAATATTAAAAATAAATTAAAATTACTAAAAATATAAATTTTATTATTAAAATTAAAGGCTTAAGAGTGTTAAAAGCCTTCAAACTTTTTTAAAAAAAGTAATTAAGTCCCTACTTTTTTTTGCATTCAATTAAGTACTCGAACTTTCAAAATGCATTAAAAAGTTCCTCAAACTTTAAAAAAGAAGAAGCAATTAAGCCCTTTTTTTTTCATTCAATTGAGTACTTGAACTGCCAAAATGCCTCAAACTTTTTCAAAAAAACCAATTAAGTCCTTGCTTTTTTTTCCCACTCAATTGGATACTTCAATAGTTAACCGTTAAAGTTAATTGCCCCTAAACTTTTCAGTTAAAGCCACCACGTGTCACAACCACGGCGTGATATATGGATAAAATAATAAAAAATTCAATAAAAGTTATAAAAATTATTAAATTTTAATAAATTATTAAAAATTAGAAAAAAAAATTATAAAATATAGAAAAATATAGAAAAGAAATATAAAATTTGTAAAAAAATTAAAAAAATTTATCATACCAAAAGAATCATTTTATCATTTTTCTATAACATTTATTGATTTTTATTTTATTTTATCATTTTTCTCCCTATGCCACATTTTGTTGCGACACGTAATGGCTTTAACTGAAAAAAAGGGGTCATTAATTTAACAGTCAACGGTTAAATTTAGTGGTTAAAGGGTCTTTTTAATGCATTTTATAATTTTTTATAATTTTTATTTATTTGTATTTTTATATTTTTTTTGCATGCTACGCTATGGTTGTGATACAAGGTGACTTTAACTGAAAAAATTAGGGGTAGTTAACTTTAACAGTCAATATTTAAAGTACCCAATTGAGTGTAAAAAAAAAGGGGGTTAATTGCTTCTTCTTCTTTTTTAAGTTTGAGGGCCTTTTTATTATCAAGGTGAATTAAATCAAAACTTTATCATTTTTAAGGGGATCAAAGCACAATTTTACCTTTATTAATTTAGAATTTAAAAATTTTAGAAGGCTTAAATAAAAAATTTTCTATTTTAGAGAGGGCGGCTCCTTGAATACGCCCTTGATGTGATGGTTGGATCATTAAAATATTAATAGTACAAAGAGTTATGAAAGTGTATTTAATTTTAGACCATATATATAATCATATTATATTACAAGGTTTGGCTAAAAAGGAAAATAAACACTCTTATTAACATTGTAATTTTTTTAAAGTCAGCATTAAATTATTTGACACATGGTCACATGTTTTCCTTTTACTTATTTGCTTCATAAATTCTTTAAATATTGACAATCTAATGCCTCTTCTAAATATTATTGAAATTAATTTACGTAATAACCTTTTTAAAATTATGATATTAGTCCCTACTAAATATTAAATGTTACAATTTTCTTAAATAACTTATGAATATATATACATACATGTTTGGTATATATAATATTAATTTATATGGAATTACATAAAAAAATATTGGAAAAATTTCATACTTAAATATTAAATTTTGTTAATAGAGACTAAAAAATAAATATGAATTTTAATTTTTAATCTTTTTTTTCAAACGTTTCTAAATTTGAGATTATTTAAAATAATAAATGGATATAATGTAATATATATACAAATAAGATGTGTATATATAAAATTTTAATAAATACAAACATTAAATTAATAATAATATAAATATATGTTTAAAATTTTTAAAATAATATGAATAAATTTAAAATAGACTTAACTATTTACAAAATTCTAGTCCATGTTGGAAACAATCCTGCTGATACATAATTAGAGAGATGGTGGTTACTGGTTGAGGGTGATTTAGGTTGGTGGTGAAACTAGATGAAAGTGGTTTTAAAGGTTTACAATGAGAATCACTAAACCACGATTTTCCATAATGTTTTAAGAACGTCAAAAAAAAAACTATAAGGTTTTAGATTTTGAAAAGGAAAATATGGAAGAGCCTTCGGAGCACAAAAGGGACGATGAATGCGTATCAGCGACTACAGCAACAAAGAAGGTTCGACTACGGGATTCTGAGGAGAGTCGAGATGTAGACATGGAAACAATAAAAGAAACAAGGAAATCTCTCTCTTGGAAAGATCGTCTGATTGGCTTAGGATTCTACCAGAATGAGACATTAACCAATGCGGCAGAAGCAGAAGAAAATGAAGATTTTGAGTTATCAACAGATGATATGGAACGCTCGATAATCAATGGAGTCCCATCGATCAATTTTTCTGATCGTATTACCCAAATCCTCATTAATCACATGCAACTCATGATAGTTATAAAACTGTTGGGGAGGAATATAGGTTATAATGCATTACAAAACAAGGTAACTGCACTATGGAAACCCTCTCAGCCTTTCAATCTTATGAATGTGGAGAACGGCTACTTTCTAGCGAAATTCAAGAATCCGGATGATTATGAGAGAGTTTTGTGTCAAGGGTCGTGGGTAGTCTTTAGGCAGTATTTAACTGTCCAACCATGGACTATTGACTTTAAACCACTTCAGCCATATCTTAGAACAGTTATGGCATGGATCCGATTCCCTAGTCTTCTTGGGCACATGTATAAATAGCAAGTCTTTTGGGAAATTGGGGCCACGATCGAGACAGTCTCAAAATTAGATTTTAATACTGAAAATGGTGTAAGAGGGAGATTCGCAAGAATGGTTGTGTTCGTTAACTTGGACGAGCCATTAATTTCGCAGGTTCTTATCAATGGAGCAACTCAACGAATTGAGTATGAGCACCTTCCAACGGTCTGCTTCCAATGCGGGCATTATGGGCACACAAAGGAAATTTGCCCTAAAAGTGAGATGGGGATGGAAGGAATTGGTAAAGGGGACGTACCTGATAAAACAAACCAGGGAACTGATAAGGGGGATAACAAAAGAGGAAACACTACCCAAGGGACGTATAGACCCTGGATGTTGGTTAAAAAGAAGTCAAGATGAACCAGAAGAACAGGACGAAGATGAATAAAGAATAAAATAAGAACAAACCGTAAAAAATAAGAATGTAAGAGGGAGAGAAATTTGAGTGAAAGCTCTCAAAAAATTTTATTGTTTCCCAAAACTCCAATGTCTTTACAATGAAGGGAGAGGCCTCTATTTATAGTTGAACCTCCTCAAATCCAACGGTACAGATCAATTACATCAACAGTTAAGATTAAAAGGTATCTACAACTTAAATCTCTAAGATTACAAAATCATATCTTCTAAGATTGCATATCATATCTAAGATTGCAATCATATCTAAGATTGTATCATATCTAAGATTGCATATCATATCTAAGATTGCATATCATTGAAGATTATATTTCCATATGAGTCAAGCTTGTAGATGGACCTTAAATCTTTTCAAGTAATGGGCCATTCCGATCGGGCCAAATTATATTTGTAATTCTGGACTGAACTTGGACTTCGTTTTTTTTGGGTTTATTATTTTTGTTTTTGGACTTATTTTTGGGCCCGGGCAAAATTGAGTGTCTACAGTGCTTATCCCAAAAATTGCCCAACCTGAAGAGATCTCTCAATTCAGACCCATCAGTCTTTGCTCAGTCCTTTATAAGCTAGTCATGAAAGTCATTGCCAACAGATTTAAGATAGTTTTCCAAAAAATCATTTCACAAGAATAGGCGAGATTCATTGCAGGAAGAACAATCTCTGACAATGTCATTATCGCCCAGGAAGTGATTCACTCCATGCAAGAAAAAAGTAAGAAATAGATGACAGTTAAAATTGATTTAGAGAAAGCTTATGACAGAGTTCGATGGGATTTCATTGACAAGTCTATTCAAGCTGTAGGAATTCCAAACTTTCTACGGAAAGTTATTATGTCAGCTATTTCGACATCCACCATGCAGATCCTATAGAATGGGGTTCTTACGGAAAAATTTTGACCAGCAAGAGGAATTAGGCAAGGATGTCCCTTATCACCTTATCTTTTTGTGCTTTGTATAGAATGGTTAGGCCATAGTTTTCAAACAACTGCTTAATACAGAAGAATAGAGCCCAATATGACTCTCTAGGTCAGGACCTGCCTTGTTACACCTCTTTTTTGCTGATGACCTAATGATCTTCGCAAAAGCTGACAAGAAGCATAGTATGTTACTAAAAGATATCTTGGAAAGATTCTGCATATATTCAGGCCATCGAATCAACGCATGTAAAACTAATATTTTTTTCTCAAGAGGGGTGGACGAGATTACGAGTAACCAAATAAGCCAATTCATGGGTTTTCAAAAAGTCCAAAACCTAGGTACCTATTTAGGGATCCCACTCCTACATAGCCGGATTACCAAAGGCACATTAAAGTTTATTGTTGAAAAAGTTAGAGCAAAACTACGGAGCTGGGATGTCAAGCAATTATCGATTGCAGGAAGACTCACATTGGCTAAATCTGTCCTCCTGACCATCCCAAATTACTTCATGCAGTCCATACAAATCCCAAAAGGAGTTTGTGAAGAAATTGAACGATTGGTGAGACAATTCATATGGGCCCCAGTACAGGAAATCAAAAATTGGCCCTAGTTGATTGGAAATCTATCTGCCAACCACACAAGTATGGAGGGTTGGTCGTTAGCCATTTGAAAGATTAGAATGCCTCTTTCCTTCTAAAGCTAGGTTTTAATCTTATCTCTAAAAGGGATTTCTTGTGGGTGTAAGTCTTAATATCGAAATATCGAATGATAGAGACGGCCCTAGATTGCATCACATGTGGAAATTGTTCAGCTGTTTAGAGAGGAATTACAAATGTCTGGCCATTGCTAAAAGAAAATCTACGTTGGTCCATTGGCACAGGGGAGAATGTCAGATGCTGGGAGGATCAATGGGTTCCAGAATTAGGCCCATTTAAAGAACACGCTTCATCAGCAAATGGAATTACCACGGAATGCCGAGTCAAAGACATGGTAAAAGAAGAGGGCACCTGAGACATCAGTACCCTAAGGAATTGGTTAATAGATGACATAATTCAGAAGATTATAAACATCCCTCCTCCCCATCCCCTTGCTAGGCCCGACAAAATCTGCTGGAAACCCACATCCAATGGGAAATTTACAATAAAGAGTGCATACCATCTACTAAAAGGGAATACATGGAATGAACAAGGCAATAACTGGAAAAACATATGGAAATTTCAAGGGCCACAGCGGGTTCAATTTTTTTTATGGCTGGTCTATAAACAACGTCTGCTTACAAACTTTGAACGAGTTAAAAGAGGGATTAGTCAGAATGAAGCTTGCCCAGTATGCCATTATGCGATAGAAGACATCCTGTATACCCTTAGGGACTGCTCAGCGGCCGAGGACATTTGGAAATTAATAGTCCCTACTACAAGATGGGCCCAGTTTTTCTCTGGTAGCTTGTTCAACTGGATTCAAACTAATCTAGGATCTCACAGCCAGTTAGCAGGACAAGAAATTCCTTGTCCCACGCTCTTCGGAATTATTTTATGAAGGCTATGGAAGAACAAAAATCTGCTCGTCTTTTAAGGACTTCCATGGAGCTCAATGGAAGTTATTAAAGCATCAATTACCTGGACAAAGCAATATAATGAAGTCAGTAGTAATGTCTGATATGTTAATAGAGTCTTAGGTCATCTCTCAAGGAATAGTTTTAATTTTGACTTAAGAGAATGCTAGTGTTATAAGTTTCTTTAGGACTTTACCTTACACCCAAAAAAAAAACTATAAAAAAATAATTTTTGATTTTTCGTAATGTTTTTGTCGAAACATAAAAAAGTGTTACAAATGAACTACAATTAACAACCTTTTTAATACAAGTGGTGTAAAATGATTGGTTCTTTAATACACATAGCGTAATCTGATTGATTAAGATTAAAAATTTAATAGGTGTTGATTAGGTGACTAAACAAGGTACTTAGTTGACGTTCTAAGTTTATATACTAATTAAGTCCAAAAAAAATTATGTACTAAATAAGTATAAATTGTCAAGTTTGAATATCATCGTATATATTAACTCTTTTTAGTTACTTTTATTTTTTGAATTTAAAATAAAATATAATTACAAAAATTTCATGGAAACTATTACCTTTCATGACATATAGTTTGAATAAAAGAAGTAAAAAAAAGTTACATAAAATATTGTTTTTGTTATAATTTAAATATAGCAACGAAAAGTCACCAAAAGTTATAATATAAATATTAAAAATCATCAAAAATCATAATATGAATAAAACAACGAAATAAGTACAAGTATATAAAGTTGATTGTACAAGAAGTTAAAAATCAAGTACTAAAGGTGAGTTTGGATGGACGGTGTATTTACCTATGATTAGTGTAAAAACAGCGGTGGCGGTGAGATTAGATACTGTAGCGATATTGTAGCATGAGACAAAAAGTAAGTTAAACGCACTGTACTGCCGCCCCAAACCCACCCTAAGTCACAAAATAAAAAATGAATGTTGGAGTTGAAATTGTGATATGATTGACTAAAGGGTTGGATCACTGAGTGAATTGATCAAAAATAAGAATTTTATGTCTAAAATAAAATAAAAATTTATAGTGAAGAGTAGAGTCAATCTCATAGAAATTAATCTCATCAATTTCGAGTTTCTCACAAAAAGATTTCATCCCTATGATTTTTATTGCCATGCAGAAAATAAAAAGAGTTTAATGTATAACATAATTAAATTATAAATCTATATAAATAAAAATACGAAAATAATAGAATTTAGAAATAAAAATAAAATTAACCAATATGTTGGAAACTCTAGGCCTAGTCATGATTTTGGTTCACTCGATGATAAGTCGATTACAAAAATTAAAGAATAACCTCAAACTTCTAGTTCTTTTGTAGTGGTAAACTAATTGCAAGAACAATTGACTCTTACCAACCGAATAACTCCAAGATCACTACCATTGTCTAGTAAGAATAGAAAGTAGGTGGAGATTCCACCGACTGAGAAGATAAAAATAAAAATGAAAAAGTAAAAGTATTTTATTCCTAATTCACGTCGTCTTTTTAGCCTTTTAAGTTGGATTAAAAACTCAGTTTTTACTCCTAATTCACCTCTTTGAGATAAAATTAAGCATTTATTTAAATAAAATATATATAAAAAATAAAACCTAATTTTACCTCCTAAAAATATTTTTATAAATGAAGTTTAAATAAAAATAATTTTAAAATCTAAAAGATCTTGTATGTCAAATTAAGGCTACACTAATATTATGATGGAAAGGATGTAATACATTAAGGCTTACATTAATCTTAGTATTTGAGGCTTTAGGATCCGCATAATGAAATTTTTACTTTCTCGCTTTATAAAAAAATTATTTTATTCTTTTATTTAATTTATTATTATTTTAATTTGTAATTTCAAAATGAATAAAAAAATTAATGTTTGTAAATTTTGTTAACTTTTAAAATTAAATTTTTTTAAAATATTTTAATAATTTTGAATTTTTAAAAATAATTTTTTAAATTTTTTTTAAAATTTAAATTTTAAAAATTAAATGCTAACATGTCATCTACGTAGCAATCCATGTATATGTAACATCAACAAAGTTAAAAAATGTTAACTTTTTCATTCATTTTGGGATAATTTGATAAAAGAAAGTGAGATTAATGACTAAAAAAGTTGAAAAATTAAATGAAAGGTTAAAATGATTTCTTTCATAAAATTGGAGGGCCAAATAAATCATTAGTCTTTAAAATGAGACGTTTTACCCTGCACAGGAGTTGGTGTTAATTGGTTGTCTTAGTCAAGATTGATGATTTAACGACTAATTTAACATTGTTTTAGAAAAATGCTTTTGAACATATTGTGAAAAAGTTCTCATAAGAATTAGTTTCGAAAAGTTTTATGTAAAATTTAAATATTTATTATTATTGTTAAAAATCGGTTTTTACTAATAAAATATCCATTTTAAATACAATGTTCTAAAATAAAAAAAAAGCATTTAAATAATGTTCAAATTCTTTAATATTACAATAAAAGCATAAAATTTTACTATAACTTTTTTATTTTTTTTTTACAACTATGACTTTGGAACCAAAACTATTGTTAAGAAACATGAACACCTAACCACTATATCACAACTTGAGATTCTATCATATCTCATTAATATTTTAATACATAAAATATAAAATATAAAATATAAAATATTAATATTAATTATTTGTAAATTTTATTTTAAATATTAAAATATAACCCTTACAAATACCACCAATTCTTCTATTAGAAGTAGTGATTTTTATAGACATTATCTAGGAAAGTAAATATGTATGGTATCATGGTTTTCATGCCATACTGTACCCAACATTGGAAGAGGTTGTTGGACGTTGGCTAGATATTCATATTACTTGAAAAAGGAATAACTTATGGTTGTCTTTGGACCTTGTCATCCGTTTGTTGCAATTAGGTCCAAGATGGTTGAAGAGTAGAGTGACTTTCATTTTCGAGTCTTGCAAGTTTGACGAATTGCTCTGTCTAATTGCAACCAAGTCTTAAATGACTGCTAAATTGGATAGAAGTATTAGATGGTTTAAGCTGAGAAGTTTCCACAACGATTTTTAGTAGGTTCTTATTTCTTACCTGCCTATTCCCTTAATCTGAGCCACAGATAAATTCAATGAACCGGGCCAAATTTATAATGGCGGTCCAGATTGATGGCATTAGTTGGGTGGGTGCCAAGTAATTGGGAATTTTTGAAGAGGTTGATTTTGTCACTATATATCTGCCTTTCACATTTTAACAAAAAGACAGGAGAGTGGCACGTGATTTAATGACCACACAAATTCCCACAACCTTTTCTCATCACCGCATTGTCCCAAGTTCCAAACACTTGCCATCTTTTTTCTCCTGCTCCTTCCCCTATAAGCATCTTCTTTTTCGCCGCTTCATTAACATTGTCATTATTTCTCTTTTCATCGAGAAAATCATGAAGAGGCAAGGGAGCAATATAGAGGCCATGGCTCAAGCAGCTGGAAAACATCAAGTTCGAAACAAGAGCAGGAGAGGTTTGGATGCCGATGAGGGAGAAGTAGCGTTATGTAGCATGCAGAGTACTTTAGTGTGGTGGGAGGAATGGGCGTACGTGGATGAGCAAATGTCATGGGCATCCATCTGGTCGCCTTTCTGGGATGTGGATTTTGTTGACATGGCTTATGGTGCATTGTTCAACGATGTTGCTTGGGATGATGATATTTGGGACTTGAAGAACGTCACGGTCATACCCAAACAATGAGAGTTGGGTGATCTTCTACTTTCAAAGTTGTTCTGGGAATATCCTGATTTGGGCTTGTAACAGTGTAGCTGTTTGTCAGCTTTTATTAAGTTAGCTTTGTTTGGATATAAATTGGTACATCAAGAACTCAGGTCTGCCTTAAAGATAGATCACAACCTCTCATTCTGCTCTTTACTTTGTCTAATTGTAATTTTATAAGTTGCATAATTATTGTTTTCCCTTTGGTTTTTGTATTTTCTTCAACTCTAATCCATGAGAGTTTTATACAAGGCCAAACCCAAAATTTTTTTATGGCAGAAATTAAATTATTTATTTTTATAAAAATTAAAATATAATTTTATATGCCAAACTATAATTTTACCTCTCTTCACCCTTGGTTTTATATGTAAGTTGCAATCAACATTTATTCTTTTAAAAATTTAGAAAAATTTTAGAAAATTTAAAAGTTTAAATTGATGAGTTAAGGTTTAACCCTAACTAGGGGCAAATTTAGGTTTAACCTAAATCAAGGTTCCCTGAATCTAAAATTATTATTTAGGTTTTTAAATTTTTTTTAAAATTTTAAATTAGGAAAGTTAAAATTACATTTTGGCTCATAAAATTATAAAAATTCGATTTAATTTTTTATAAATTATAGATATATAGACTATAAATAATTAAGGTCCCCTAAAAAAAATTATTCTGCCTTTCCCCTAACATAATCCTAAATTTTAAATTTATAAATAACTCCTCTAATTTTTCATTTTTTCATAGAAAAAAAAATATTCATCATCTACATCCTAATCATATAGTCATGGTTGTCTTTCCTTAAGATTTAGAAGGGCGTGTCATTTATGATGCAGCAATATTGGAGTATTATTTAGTGGGAATAAATTTGCCTAACAACAAAATGGTTCCTCACTTAACATAAATCTGCGTTGTTTGAGGTTGGTAATTTTGCAACCTTCTTTATTTATGTGAAATGGTTTAAGACCAACAACAAACCATATTTGTATCTTCCGGTACAGGGTCCTATAAATCAAATTCAACGTACAATTAACATCTTTAGAGGAAGAACATGAAAGCGCGAGGTTAAACCGTAGGAGAGGGAAATCTACAACTTCATTATGGCAGATGTGAAGGCTTCAATGAAGCTATTTAAGACGAGCAACATAGACTAGGTTGAAGTGAAGGTCCAGCTCGTGGCAAAAGTAGAGGAGGTGGTCAAGGCAATGATGTTCCTTCTGAAATTGCTCTGATTTTAATACCTGTCGAATTCGATGATGTAGCAATTTCTATAGGATTTGCCCATATCAAGAGTGAAGATTTAATGCACCAAGCAGATGACATAGTAATTTTTTTCTCTAATACTTCAACAGTTTTGTTGATTAAATGACCAGAAAAGGCTCATATCTAAAAAAAAAATTACGGAAATAGGTTATTTTTCTTCATAAGATCCGATTTTCCTAAAATGCGTTGATCTAGAATCGTTTTTAGGAGAAACGCAAAAAAATGTGTCTAGTTCAATACTCTTTTCCCTGCTAACATGTAAAACACGCCTACATCAGTGTACTTTAGTAAAGCGTTTCCACGTAGGTACACTTTTGTCCGTGTTTTTCTCCTAGTGCCCTAATTATTAATTAGGTTTTATGAAATTAGGGTTAGGATTTAATTTTTTTTAAAATTTTTAAGTGTTTAGGTTTAGGATTTTATTTATTTTTAAGTGTTTATTAATTATGGGTTTAGGGATTTTGAAAAAAAATAGTTTGTACAAGATGGGTTCTGAAAAAATAATTTTGAGGGGATGGGTTCTGGAGAAATAATTTTGACAAGAGGGGTTGAGTTTTTTAGATAAAAACGCTCTAAGTAGAATGTATAGTCAGCAAAAGTACTGAAAACGATTCTAGCTGAACTCTTTTTTTAGTACTGCTGCTTTTGAAAAAATAAATTTTAGGAGATAGTTCTAAAAAAAGTATCTCGGGACTCTCGGGATTGGGTTTGTAAAAAATGCCCTGAATAGTGGAGGTTGAGGTTTGTAGAGGAAAAATGCTCCAAGCAGGATGCATTGTCAGCAAAAGTACTAAAAACGCTTCCAACTGGACGCCCTTTTCAGTACTACTTCTTTTAGTGCATCCTACTTGGAGTTCCTCTACAAATTTCAACCCCCACTATCCGGGGCATTTTAAAGAAAGAAGTAGGATGCTATCTCTTAGGCTATAAATGACCCATATTTTAGCCTCTGGTGGCATAAGTTGGAGCAATAGAAATTGAAGAAGTTCAGAAAAATAGAAGTTTGTAGGGAAGGTATAAGTTGGTTTTCGTGTTAATATTTATATAGAGTATTATATTTATTGCATAATGTTTTGATTTTTCGTGTTAATATTTTGTGTTTCGAATTTCTCTCAACAGATAATTTGGTTGAAAATGAGTGGACGAATTAGTACTATTATTTATTACGAAGGTGAGGTCCATGACACCGAGAATGGCGTGATTTTTTTATTAGAGAACACAACACAATTGGCTTTTAATCAGAGCATAGAGTTGACAGAACTTCGTAAAAGAATTAGGCAAAAAATCTTTGGATCTATGACAATAAAAGTTTCATCTATTAAGTATCGATTTTATGTTTTGGTTGATTCCGTGAGATATGACTCATTTGATATCAAAGGTGCTTGGGGCTTGGAGGTGATGGTGCAGACGCATCTTGACAGTGGATCGTCGTTTCTTGAGTTATATGTGGAATTTTCAAGTCCAGATGAAAGACTTGCGACTTCAACATCTCTTCCTGTTCGAGAGGCTAGAATGGTTGAAAATGTCGATAGTCCAACCACTTTATTAGAAAGTTCTCATTATGATATCCCGAAATCATCAATAGGAAGACACTCATCCGTCTCAACCTTAGATTTCAATCGTGGGAAACAGAACACTGAACCATCGGGTTTTGGTGGTAGAACGGAATACACGACCCCTGTACAACACTTAGTTAGTAGATGGGACATGCACTTCAATAGGTCGATATTCAACGTTGGAAATATTTACTGTGGAATGGCATCAACTTGTAGTGGTTGGAAATTGACATGTGATTTTGGACGTTCCAAAATGTATACGAGAATGGATGATGTACTTTCTACAATGTCCACCGGCAAAGGAACCTTCAATATGGCAGATGTTGGTGGGTTGGAGAACAAATATGACAATGAATTCGATGTGGATCTACCTTGGAAGCCTGGTGTCGACGGTTCAGAAGTTATATTATTTTCTGAATTGAAACCTATTCCAACTGAACCTGAAGACGATGAAGAGGGTGAAAATGAAGAAGAAGAAGATCCATGATTCACGGTGTACTCGCCGTTAGCCCACATTCATAATGTTGATTTTTCGACAGAGGATGCGTTGGAGTTTGCAAAACTACCACACAAGAGGCCTGACCACGGAAGTACATTATTAGATTCGGGTGATTTAGAAGTGGGTAGGGAGTTTTCTAGTAAAGATGGTTTTCTCGCAGCATTGAAGTGATACAGTATCAAGAACGTGGTTAACTTCTACATGGTTAAATCCAAATCATGGCTTTTGGTAAGAAGAAAACGAGGTTATGGATGATAAAAAATTCCACCGGTCCACATACATGTGTTGCATTTAGTACAGTATCACTTGGTTATTAGGGTTTTGTTTAGGGTTTAGGGTTATTTTCAATTAATTTAACGTACTAGTGGGGCTGCAGGTGTTTCACGGGATCATCCAAAGTTGGATTCAGATATGATCGCGGGCCTAATACTATCGATAGTGAAAGCGGATCCAAGGACTATTATGTCGATTTTAATTGCCAATATTCGTAGCCAATTCAATTACATGCCTTTGTATCGCAAGGCGTGGATAGCTAAGCAGAAGGCCTTGGAGAATATGCACAGTAGGTGGGACGAGACATATAACGAGGTATGACAGTGGTGTCAGGTGCTAGAGAGGTACGTGCTAGGTTGCGTAATAGATCTTGAAACGGGTCTTATGTACTATAATGATCACTTACTCCGTGAGTGCCGAGTGTTTGTAACACCCATTACCGTATTCGACGCCAGAACAAGGTATGAGACATTACCAGACTCAAACACAAGAAAACATACAAAAACGAGGTATAGATTTCCATCCAAATTAAAAACTTTTCACATATATTAATATCGTCCCTAAAACGAGCCTACAAGGCCCAAAACATGCTTTGAAAGCTATTTGGGACTAAACCGAGAACTTTAGAAAATTATACAACACTTAGAAAATTTTTGCCTAAATAGGGGCCACACATCCGTGTGGTTTGGGACACGCCCGTGTGGGCAGGCCATGTGGTCACACACGCCTGTGTCTAGACCTCGTATAACTCTCTGTTTGCCATCCATGAACAAAATGAAGTCACACGGCCAAGGCATACGCTCGTGTGCTTAGGCCGTGGGGTCTATTTAATTTTCCAAAATTTTTATCAAATAGGTGCAGACTTCACATGCCCGTGCCTGAGGCTGTGTTGTCCACACGACTGAGACATGTGTCTGTGTCTATGCCTATATGCTCTATACTGAGTATTCTGTTTTGTAACAATTAATGTGCAGGGGACACACGGTCGAAACACACGCCTATGGGGCAAGCCGTGTGTCACACCCGTGTGGACAAAAATAAGGCTATTTTCCAAGCCATATTGTCACCACTCCATGCACAAACCTACACAACAAACATTGCACCATTCCAAGCATATACATTCAACCAAATCAGCCACAACCAAAGCATCCACACATTATTCACATGCTATTGTCCATCACATACGACATCACAAACTTATCAACTCAAGCCATGCATAATCCCACATCTATGAAAAGTATCATCATATGAATATATCAATAGCCAAAAAAACCATCATAAGCCATCATAACCATTATAGGCCAACATTCAATGGCTATTTACAAAATGAATCAATACCATTATAAGCCAACACATTTGGCCAAATCAACTATGACACGTAACAAAAAGACCAAATCCCTATACATGCCATAACTCAAAATATTGAAATTATTGGTACCCAAAATATTAAATGGATAGTGTGACTCAAAATATTGAAATCATTGGTACCCAAAATATTAAATGGATAGTGTGACTAGATCTCTAACACTCTCCAATCCCTAAGCTGGCTTGGTAACACTATAAGACAAGGGAAAAGAAAGAGGAGTAAGCTTTAAAGCTTAGTAAGTTCCTATGCAAATAATAAGCATTATAACCACACATGTAACATACAAATAAACATGATGAACTTGGCATACATGGTATTAAGGTCATCTAATCAAAACTTACCGAGAATTCATCACATATCGAGCTTATTAAGCATAAGTCTTACGTACATACCTGTACCATCTTGCAACATAACATAACTTTTCATAGCTTATCATTCTCGTTGAATTTCCTATTGAACCACTTGGAATACTAAAGTATACTCAGGAGTCTCACCCATACGTTACCATACTAATGCCATATCCCAATTATGGTCTTACATGAGATCTCATATCGATGCCAATAACCCAGCTATGGTCTTATATGAAGTCTCACATTGATGCCATATCCCAGATATGGTCTTACATGTAATTTTAACTAACCCTAATGTCATGACATTTGTATCCTATCTATTCCTAAAGTTCAACCAGGATATTTTCTCACTTTTCAATTACATCCATGGATCCAATCATAAGTCATACAATATTAAAGCATTTAAAACATAAAAAAAAAACAATGCACTATTTACATACAAACTTACCTTGGTACAAATTAGTAGAAAAAGATTTAATCGTCAAGCGCTTTATTCTTCCCCCGATCAAGGTCCAAACTTCGTTTTTCTTGATCTACAATAGCAAATTTAGCTTATTTAATATTCATACCACTCAAACCAGTCCAGACATCATGTTATGGCAAAATTACATTGTTTCCCCTAAACTTTGTCATATTTACATTTTGGTCCTTAGGCTCATAAAATGAAATGTATTCAATTTCTTGATAACCCAAGCCTAGCCGAACCAATTTCATGCTTATAGCACCCTACATTTTTTATCAAATCACATTTCTACTACCCATTTTAACAACATTTACAAATAAGTCTTTTTTATACATTTTCACTAAAAATCACTTAGTAAAAGTTGTTTATCACACTTTAAACATACAATATCTTCCATCAAACATCAAAATACATGCATGTCACACATGGGTAAATTTTTAAACATGAACCCTACTTCAAAATAATAGTAGAAATAGGTAAATTGGGTTACGAGGACTTAAAAAATGTAAAGATCATTAAAAACGGAGCTATGATGTACTTACAATCAAGCTTGAAAGTTGAAGAAAACCCTAGCTATGGTGTCTTGTAAAATTCGGCCAAGGAGAGAAGATGGACACCAATTTTGGCTTTATTTTCCCCTTTTATTCTTTTACTAACCAAATGGCCAAAATACCCTTCACTTAAAACGTTGAAATTTCACTTAATCATGTCCATTTTTGTCCATAAACTTAACTAATGGTCTAATTATCATATAATGACCTATAATTTAAAATCTCATAGCAATTGGACACCTTTAACAAGTAGAACTCAACTTTTGCACTTATTATAATTTAATCCTTTTGATTAAATTGAGTGCCCAAAAGTCAAAATTTTCAAACGAGATTTTCACGAAATCATTCCGTAGAACTGTAGACCATAAAAATATAATAAAAATAAATTTTTCTATGTCAAATTTGTTGTCCCGAAACCATTGTTCTGACTAGCCCCAAAATTAGACTGTTACAGTGTTCAAGCATTTGTTTTGGACCATTGTAATTTTTTCCATATCGGGGTGGTCGACTATTATGCGCTAGATTCTTTCTAAGTTTAGCTTTTGGATGGGGTTGTGGTTGTCGGGTTTCGCCTTCTGTCGATGTAGATTCTTGCATTCATGCATCTCCGGTTTATAAATAGATGGTTGGGAAGATGACCCACCTTGATAGAACAAAGATCTTGGAGGTGTTTGCGTCACCCACGATGAATTATTGTAACTATAGGAAGTCCCGTAAGCCGATAGGATAATGATTGTACTTTTTGTTGGTGTCTCATGCATAGATGGCCTATACATCATTGTAGACATCATCATCATCGAGAAATAAGATGTCCCGGGATTGTACCACATTGAGGATGGACGTCTAATAGTCCAACCTGACATAGGACTAGAAGTAGAAAAATGTGGTGCAACATTTTGTACTTATGTGAAAATAAAAGGGTTAAGATACGGACCATAATAAGGTAGTACATACTAAAGGGGGTGTGGTGAAGGCACTGGTGTTGAGGCTGTCAGGGCCAATTCTTGCATTGGCATTAATGATGGGCACGCCTGGCCATCCATTGGATTTAAAATGGTCTTTGTGGCCTACTTGTATGGGGATTCTGACGTCTTACCTCTTCTCCTAACAAATATGACTTGCTATGGATCCTCAACCATGGCATGTAATCTGGATCACATAGTAACTTTGAAAGGAGAATTGCGTCGTGCGTAGGTAAAATATCATATCGATTATGTAGAAGCCCAAATTAGCCCGAGCCTTTTACAAAAATAAACCATTACAACTAAAATTTAACCCAATTCAAATCCCAAAGGCCCCCCCAGAAAAAAACCTAACTACCTAGCCCAAGCCCAATTAGCCCATTAGTCAAACTAGGGTTTCAGAAAAGCTGAAACCCTACCCACTGGCAGCCACCTGCCTCCACCAACTGCCTTCTACACCACCAGCTCTGCAGCACCGCCACTTGCACTTGCAGATTAGATAAAGAAAAGATAGAAATAATAAAAAAAAAAGCTTGTATAATGGCTATATAAAGCCAATCAAAAATCTGTTGTAGAGGAGGGAGAAAAATTCAGATTTTAGAAAATACATACATTATTTTAAAAACAAAAGAACAGTAGATCAATACCATAGATCGTTCGAATATCAAAACCAAGATCGAAAGCAAAAAAGGTGATTAATTTTTTTTACCGAATCTATTTCTTTTTTTTCTTCTTTCTTTCCTATTCAAACACATATCCATATCCATAAATATATTATATTATTTAACTAAAAAAATAAAAAAAAAAGTTTTACCTTTTCCGGCCACCGTGGACGATGGCCAACGACGGCGGCGCACGGCCGTCCGACGACCGACGGTGAGCGGCCCTGTGGTCGAAAATCGCCCCCCTCCATTCTCTCTTTTTTTTCTTCTCCAACAACACAAATGAGTTTTTTTTTTGCTAAAAATGGCCCTTTTATAGCCTCCCAAAACGATGTCGTTTTGGGGGCTGCCTTTTAACCCCAAAACGACGTCGTTTTGCCCTTTACCCATGCACCGACCCGATCCAACCCGCTGCAGGCCAGGATCCGCGTGTTTTTGAGTGGAAGGGCAATTTGCACATTTGAGCACCAGAATCCCCTCTCTACGAGTCTTAATGGAGTCAAAACTGGAGGAAGCAGAATGGGTTCAAGCTCGATATGACAAGTTAAACCTCATCGAAGAAAACGTTTAAAGGTAATTTGTCACGGACAGATGTACCAGAAGAGAATGATCGCGGCCCATGACAAGAAAGTACGGCCAAGAGAATTCCATGAAGGAGAACTCGTGCTGAGAAAGATTCTCCTAATACAAAAAGACCTGCGAGGAAAATGGGCACCAAATTGGGAAGGACCATACGTCGTAAAGAAAGCATTCTCGGGTGGAGCTTTGATTCTCACTGAGATGGATGGCAATGAGTTATCTAATCCAGTGAATTCAGATGCTGTGAAGAAATATTATGCCTAAAAAAAAGATCAAGGTGAAAACCTAAAAAGGGCGTCTTGATTAACACAAAAGATTAGGATGAAAACCTGAAAGGGTATTCTAATGAAGCAAACCCGGGTTTAAAGAGCAAGGCAGTTGAACGGTGGGTCAAACAGCAAGACTTCAGTATTTGAAGCATTTTTAGCAGCTCGAAATCTTCTACGCAAGAAGCCATGCTCGAAAAGATTCTTGATTGATGAACGTGGAAGAGTTCATGCGTTGAATATCTAGAGCATTTGTATCCGTTGAATGCGATCCCTTTTCTCTTTATGACACTTTTTTTACTATCATTGGTTAACTTTCTTTGTTTTCTACATTTGAAATAAATAAATGTGAGGTATCCCTTTTGTCCCTACCTGACCATTTTCATGCATCTCATTATGTGGTTTATTTACATGATAAATAGTGAAATGACATACTCTAAACAAAAGAAATGTTAAGCATTACCCGGATAAGAATTTGATAAGTAGAAGAGCCTAAAAGCAAGGACAAAGTTCAACCAGGGGCAAAAGAGTGATATCTGAGAAACACATATTGTTCGTGAAGCTTGAGGACGGGTACATGACCTAAAGAGAAAGTTAAGAGCCGAAGTAATGAATGCAGATCATCACAAAAATCATGATGAAAAAGGACATACGACAAATATGCCTAAGGCGCATAGCATAATCATGTAGGCATAAAGGCATTTAAGACAAATATGTGCATATCATGATAACATCATGCATGACATATACAGGTACCCTAGTAGAGCAAGGGGATGTGATGATAGCTGTACTGAATCAAAGGAAAAGACATCTGAGTTCCACCAGATGACATGTTTTAGTATTCTGATGTTTTTATTTCTGTTTTCAAAAATCAACTCATATTGCGAGACGTGAGTTGAGCCTCAAGACACGTTGAGGTATTTCAATTGCTGTCTTTCAAAAAAATCAACTCATATTGCGAGAGGTGAGTTGAGCCTTGGCTCACATGCTGAGGTATTTTCAATTTATGTTTTTGCAATTTATGTTTTTCAAAAATCAACTCATATTGCGAGAGGTGAGTTGAGCCTTGGGTCACATGCCAAGGTATTTTCAAAATCTGTTTTTCAAATTCTGTTTTCAAAAATCAACTCATATTGCGAGAGGTGAGTTGAGCCTTGGCTCACGTGCTGAGCTATTTTCAATTTCTATTTTTAATGTCTGTTTTTAAAGAGTCAACTCATATTGCGAGAAGTGAGTTGAGCTCAGGATCACATGCCGAGTAAAGAATAAAGATTGGAGCTGATAGAAGACACCAGATTTCGTCTCCCTGAAGATATCAGATCTTACCTTTCTGAAGTCGCAGAAGAAAAGACCACAAACCTTATCTCACTGAAGCGGTAGAAGAATGGATTGAAGTTGTAGATCTTATCTTCCTGAAGTTACAGAGAAGATTGAAGCCATAAATCTCATATTCTTGAAGTTACATTGGAGTAGATTGAAGCTACAAGTCATAGCTCTGAAGTCGCGATGGAATGATCAAGGCAACAAGATGTGGTAGACTAGAAAGAGACTACCTGGATAAGAAGAGCACCAAAGAAGTCAAACTCAGCAAGACCGAAAAAATTTGGTCTTCCTTGAAAGTCTTTGCTCTATTCTCGTTTCACGATAATAAGCAAAGAGGAGCAGCTGTAGAAGCCCAAATTAGCCTGGGCCTTTTACAAAAATAAACCATTACAACTAAAATTTAACCCAATTCAAATCCCAAAGCCCCCCCAAAAAAAAACCTAACTACCTAGCCCAAGCCCAATTAGCCCATTAGTCAAACTAGGGTTTTAGAAAAGCTGAAACCTTAGCCACTAGCAGCCACCTGCCTCCACCAACTGCCCTCTGCACCACCAGCTCTGCAGCACCGCCACTTGCACCTGTAGATTAGATGAAGAAAAGACAGAAATAATAAAAGAAAAAGCTTGTATAATGGCGGTATAAAGCCAATCAAAAATCTGTTGTAGAGGAGGGAGAAAATTTTAGATTTTAGAAAATGCATACATTATTTTAAAAACAAAAGAACAGTAGATCAATACCATAGATCGTTCGAATACCAAAACCAAGATCGAAAGCAAAAAAGGTAATTAATTTTTTTTACCGAATCTGTTTCTTTTTTTCTTCTTCTTTCTTTCCTATTCAAACACATATCCATATACATAAATATATTATATTATTTAACTAAAAAAATAAAATAAAAAAGTTTTACCTTTTCCGGCCACCGTGGACGGTGGCCGGCAACTGTAGCGCACAGCGGTCCGGCAACCGGACGGTGACCGGCCCTGTGGCTGGAAATCGCCCCTCCCTTTTCTCTTTTTTTTTCTTCTCCAGCAGCACAAATGAGTTTTTTTTTTTGCTGAAAATGGCCCTTTTATAGCCTCCAAAACGATGTTATTTTGGGGCCTGCCTTTTAACCCCAAAACGACGTTGTTTTGCCCTTTACCCATGCACCGACCCGATCCGACCCGCTCCAGGCCAAGATCTACGTGTTTTTGAGCGGAAGGGCAATTCGCACATTTGGCCCTTTCGCTTTTTCAAGCTTTTGCAATTAAGTCTTTTTTATTTTTAATTTCGCCTCGAAATTTGTCGCGATTTTCAATTTAGTCCCCGCTGATGCGCTGCGTTTTGATGGGAAGGAATAATTGTTGTTTTGGTCCCCATATGTTTTGCGCGCGTTCAAATAAGCCCCTTTCTTTTGTTCTATTTCGAAATTCGCCCCAAAACTTCATTTTTAATTCAATTTTGTCCTTTTTTTTACTTTTTCTCATTATTTAATTTTAATTTTAATAATTATGTATACTATTTTATTTTATTACTATTATTATTATATTTATTATTTATTAGCATTAGTATTATTTTTACTTAATACTTATATGTATATATATTATATAATATTATTAATAGTTTTTTTGTTATTATTATTTTTCTTAATATTATATTATGTATATATTCTTTTAATATATTAGGTATATTTTAAATTCTATATTACGTATATATATACATTTTTTATACTATATTATGTATACATTCTTAAATATTATTAGTTATGTATTTTTATATTATCATATATATATGTCTAATGTTATATTACATATATATTTTAAATGCTATATCAAGTACATATATATTATGTACAGTTTTTCTTAAATATTATATTATATGTATTTAAATACTAATACTATGTATATATGTTTTTCAATGTATATATATATGTTTACGTATATATAGCGTTACTAATTTTCTTTTATTATTTTTATTTTCCCCTGTATATATTTTCGTTTATATGTTCTTATTATTACTATATCTATTATTTATTAGTATTTTACTATTACTATTATTAGTATTATTTTTTAATCAATACTTATATGTATATATTTTGTTTTTTAATACTATATTTTTAATACCATATATATTGTGTATATTCTTAATACTATATATTGTATGTATTTTTTAATAACTATATTATATGTATATATATTATGTACGTATTTTTAATATTATTATGTATTTTTTAATATATATATATGTGTGTGTATATTTATGTAGTATTATTAATAGTTGTTTTTAATATTATTATTATTTCTAATATGTATATATTATGTATATATTTTTAATACTATGTATATACTTTTTAATACTATTATTATGTTTATATTTTAATATATATACGTATGTATATAGGTAACATTATTAGTGTTTTTTTATATATATATCATGTTTCCATCACTTTACTAACTATTATTATATGAATATATATATTTATTGTTTTTATTTCGTGTTTAACACTATTATTACGTTTAGTATCGCATGCATGGTTATTGTTTTTAATATTATTATCATATTTATTATTTGCTTCGATGTATTTCTAATTCTTTTATTTTTTGTTTCTTACCCTCTGTATCAGCTTGCTTTTCTTATTATATTATTAGCATATCATTTTTTATTATTATTTTCTTTTTATTGTAAATATTGTTTTTATTATTATCCTAATGCTCTTATATTATATGTTAATATTTTTTTTCATTATATCATTGTTTGCACCATTTATTTATTTATGAATTTTTATTTTAAAAAATATTTTTATTCATGTTTTTTTTTCAATAAATAAGGCAATGTACCGATTTAACATTAAGTCATCGATTTCATCGCTATGTTGGGTGAAATTCGTCGGCTTGTGTTAAAAAATAGGACGCCTTTCAAAAGAAACCGAAATTTTAAAAATTCTCGTGTTTTGACCGGATCACGATCAAAATTTAAATTGAACTCGTATTTTTGAGAATTGAGACAACGCGTGTTTAATAAGATACCAATTTTGGGCGTCGCGAGGGTGCTAATATCTTCCTCGTGCGTAACCGCCTCCTGAACCCAACTTTACTCTGGCTTTTGACGTAGATCTAAACTCGGCCTTCTTTTTTGTTTAAAAATAATAATAAATTTTCTTTTCAAAAAAAGAGGATTTATTAGGTGTTCTATCGCACATAGGAAAAAGGATCGGTGGCGACTCATTTTCTCTTTAAGACTAAAATCCCGTTTTCAAATTTTCAAATAATCGCCTCAACTAGTGACCAAAGCGAAACTTTTACGTCGCTACAGATTATTCTATATATTGATATATTGCGATTGGAATACCAACCAATTCATATCCGGTCGCTGTAAGTCGATACGATGTAGGCCATCAAGCTCCTAAAATGTCACAAGAATTGATTGTCAAAATTCGAACTACTGCAACATTCTATCCTTCTCGTGCATCTCGACGGTAGTGTATATTACCAATAGGACCTTAATGTGTCAACGTTAGGATTTACAAAGAGTTCCTCAAGAATTATTGCCCGAATTACTGTGTCCTCGTATGGTGTCCATTCAAATTATATGAACGTGAGAAAAACATTAGTTATAAACATACACTACTGAATACTAAATATGAAATCGACTACGTTATTTGTATATAGTTCAAAATTAAATAAATACATACACCCACTTCCGATCATTGGTCTAATAGGAGCCGTATATTTTTAAGCTCAGAAGGTAACCCCACGTGACTCGGGGCATGGTTTCACCTATTTAGATAACTTATTAGCATAATAATTTTATTTTAAATAATTTAATAATGGTAATATCTACTGAATTTTACCTTGTTATGAGTGCGAATGTATACGGGTAGTTCACAAAATGACGTAAAAATGGAAAGCGGTACCAAACCTATTATTATAGTAGTTCAAGACAACCACCAATTTTGATTTTTTCTGATTTCGTCGCCCTACACATCTCGCGGAACAATGTTGCCAACATGGAGGACCCCCAACTGAGTTCGCCAGCTCCTCTAAAATCAATGAATTTCAGCAGCCACCTTAGATGTACAAGGCTTCGTGACTTATCCAGCATCAGAATACCCCCGATAATATGAAGAATGTACGCCTGAGTGTATCGTTCTCTTTTCTCTTCAGTTGAATCCTTTGCCAACTCTACGAAATTATTTTGTAACCAAGCCATTTCGACCCTACCTCCATAAATCATCTCCGAAACCACACCCAAAAGATCGTAACATACGATTCCTCAACCAGAAAACTGAACAGACCTAGTGACTACCAACTCGTCCACAGGTAACCCTAACTATAAATGCACGTCATTTAGAGTGATAGTACACTCATTGCATGGAAGATGAAATGTGTGCATCTCGAGTCTCCACCTCTCCACCAACGCGCAATGAGTTTCGGGTCCAATTTACACCCCTGCCTACAAGGGCCATATGCAAAAAACAAGGTTCCTTCATGTATGTTTTGATTAACGGTGATGGAGTACCGGGTAGATCATTACGAATATTGTATTGCAAAATTTGATCTTTCGGCTATTTACAGAAAAGTTATTAAAAATATTAAGTTCAATTATAACTATGAAAAAAAGATTAAAATTCATTAAAATTTATTCTTACCATTTGCAATTGGTTGACAGAGATGTGCTTGTTATCAAGATGGATTAGAGACACGACCATTGCTAAATATATAATTGAACATGAACAAATTTTTATTAAAAGACCTATTTCTTGAAATTACTAATAAAAAAATAAAAAATAGAATAATTTAGATAAAAATAGAATTTAGGAAAAAAATTAAGAGACTATTTGAGAGATTTTTTAGAGTTAATTTAGAAATTTGAGAGATTTAAGAGAGAATTGTGAGAAATGTGTGTGGGGGGTTTATACTTATTTTTTTTTATTACCACTGGGGGCCAACGGCTAGTTGAAATAGTTGTTAGAATTGACCGTTGGAGCATGGAAAAAGCACGCCTATGTGGAAGCACTTACTAAAGCGCGTTAATGTGGGTGCGTTTTACCTGTCAGCAGGGAAAAAAGCGCTGAGCTGAATGTGCTTTTCTCTGTTTCCCTAAAAACAACTCCAACTTAACGTTTTTTAGGAAAATCAAACAATTCCTGTAATTATGAAGAAATATGGCCCATTTCGGTAAATTTTTTTTGGAAATGGGCCTTTTTTTATTATTTAGACAATTTTGTTATTTGTTTACATTTATCAAATATTTGGGCATATGTAATAAATATTAAATAAAACATTTTAATTAGGAATGCAGACATTTTTTTTCGAAAAAAAAATATCAAAGTTGGAGTGATTCAAATTGATTGTTTTGGGTTAATTTCCTAAACTCATTATGGTTCTTTTTTTTTATTATGGTTTACTGATTAAGGTTAATTTGATTTCAATAAGATATTTTTCAATCCAATTTTAATTTCGTCAAAGTCATGATAATTTTATGATATTAGAATTTATGAGTAAATAAATTTAATCAACTCAAATTTAATTTTTTCAAAGTCATGACAATTTTACCATATTAGAAACCATGAATAAATAAATTTAATTATCTTATTTAGTTGAATTTCAATAATTGCTTAATTTAATTTTCACTTCAGACTCGGGCCTTGTTTAGTATTGCTTAAAAAAACACTTTTAGCTTGAAAAACACTTTTAGAAGAAAAATTGTGCTAAACAAGCTGCTTTTAATTGAAATGTTTTGCTTTTCACTTTTAAAAAACACTTTTGAAAAGGAGAAGCTAAGGCTCCGTTTATTTCACTGAAAATGACTTTCAGAAAATGATTTCTGGAAAATGATTTACTTTTCTGGAAAAACTTATATATTCTGGTATTTGGATGAATCTGTGTAAAATATTTTTTGTTATTTAGTAAATTTTTTTAAAATATTTCATAAAAGTTGTTTTCAATTAAATAAACATACATTTGAGATTTTCTTTTTTTTTCATTGTTTAATTGAATTTATTTTTATCTATAATTTTATATTTTACATTGTTTTTGCATATATTAAAAATATGATGTTAAATTGAAATTCATTACAACATCATTTTCTAATTACATGACTACTAAGTGAGTATTTTTTATTTAAAAATGTGACATCAACAAAATGGTCAAAAAATTTAACGATGTCAACAATTGGACTTGATTTTTAAATTTGAAAAATAAAGGAGCTAAATTCTTGAAAATAAAAGTACAAAGACTAAATTACAAATCTGTGAAGTGTATATAGATTTATGACATATTTTAACCTTTATACTACAAAACATTTATTATTAATATATTTATAATTGTAATAAATATTTATTATTAAAATATTAATATTGAATATTTTCAATAATATGTGAATAATATTATTTAAAATTATTATTTTTAAAATTTGTTATTAAAATAAATTTGAAATATTAAATAATTTATTAAAATAATAGATTATATTTATTATATTAATAATTTATTATATGACTAAATATAAATAATTAAATATGTATGTTTAATATATTAAAAAATATAATATTTTAAATATTTTTAAAAATAAAAATAAAAATTATTATCAATATAATAATATTAAGCTTGATTTAAGTTAATTTTTATATAAAAATAAATTATCTATAGATGAGCTCTTTTCCGGAAAATGACTTACACTTTTCAAATGGGTAAGTCATTTTACAGGAAAAATTACTTATTTTACCTTGACCTGTAAATTATTTTCCGTTGAACAAACTATTTCTGTGAAACAAATACAGGAAAATACAGAAAACATTTTCCATAAAACATTTTACATGTAAACAAACGGACCCTAAAATTTTTAGCTTTCCCCTACTAAAAGCACTTTTGGTGCTTAATTACTTTTTCACCTCTCCAGTAACATGATACTTTCCATTTTTTCTTCGTGCTTAATTACAAATGTGTTAAAATCATTAATTAAAAATAAAAAATTATTTTTTTAAATAATAAAAATATGTTAATAACTAATTATAAATATTTAATGGTTATAATTAATTATTTAAAATATAGTTTATATATTTTAATTAAATTTTTATAAATAATTAATATTTATTGCTTAAAAATATTTAAAATTTATATTTCATATACTAAAATATTAGTAACAAGTTATAATAAAAAAAAAATATTCTTACTAAAATATAATAATATTAACTAATTTGAAAATTATTTAAATACATATTTGTTACTTGATAATATCATGTCTAAAATGAATATTTTATTTTTCAAAAGAATTTTTTAACAGCAATGCTAAACACTCAAATCTTAAACCAAACTTTTCAAAAGTACTTTTCAGAAGTATTTCTCAACAACACTTTTCCATAGCACTTTTTAAAAACACTTTTAAAAAGCAATACTAAACTAACCCTCAATTGTTTAATTACAATCAATTAAATAATAATTCAAAGAAATTAAATTAATTTCTAAGTCATCTCTTGTAATTAAGTTCTAACTTTTTATCTATTAATTACAACATTATTTAGTCACGGAGTCAATCTATTAAAAGTACCGTGTCTGATCTCCCTATTATATACCATTACGAGAGTAATTTAGATTTGTACTTTGTCCAATAATCTTGTCACTAGTGTGTTACAATCATAGGATCACTACAAGAAAATAGACTTTTAGCGGCGCTTTTTTAGCCTTTAGCGGCGTTTTTAAGCGTCACTAAAACTATTTGTGGCGTTTTTACTAGTGCCACAAAAAATGCCTTTGCGACGTTTATTCAAAAAAAAGCCGCGAAAAGTCATGGCTTTTAGCGGCGTTTGTGAGAAAAGCGCTGCTAAAAGCCATGTTTGTGGGAAAGCGCCGTTAAAAGTCATGGCTTTTAGCGGCGTTTGTGGGAAAGCGCCGCTAAAAGTCATGGCTTTAAGCTGCGTTTGAGGAAAAACGTCGCTAAAAGTCATAACCTTTAGCAGCACTTTTCCTACAAACGCCGCTATAAAATAGACATTTAGCGGCACTTTTCTCACAAATGCCGCTAAAGAATATAACCTTTAAAAAATTATTTTAATTAAATAATATTTATTTCTATGATAAATATTATATTATGTTTAAAATTTAAAATTTGAACTTTGAACTTTAAACTATACACTTCTTTTAAGGGTAAATAAAAAATATTAATTAAATTAAATTTCCTATTAAAATTTAAACTTCAAAACTAAATATAAAAAATTAATGAATTTAAATTAACGAAACAATAACATTAATCGAATTAAAAAAAAAAGACAATGAAGAAATTAAGGGTCAAACATTAGCTCCAATAATTGTTCAAAATATAAGACAACTACATTCAAATAGAAACTAAATAACAACTAAAGCATCCAATAGAACATAATTTCACTCTTCATCACTAAATGTTTCCTCATAAACATGGCTTCATCCAAAACAAAACCTCGTACCATTACAATTTGCCTTTTAAGCAGAAACTGCTGCAACCTTCTTTCTTGGTGCTGCTTCAGTACCTATACATCACCCCCAATCAAAAATAAGAACATTTTGAAAGAAAAAAACACAAAATTTCTTACAAGAACAGAAATACGCAATGGAACTAAAATCAAAAAGCAATGAGCCTAAGGACATTAGCATTTTCCTACCTTTCCTAAAACCTGTCTTGAACCTGCGAGGAACGTGGCAAAGATACCTCTATACACTGGTGATGGATATGTTAGCCTCATCTAATTGAAACCAATAGCTAGAAACACAAATAATCACACAAGTTAAAAAACCCAAAATAGAAACACTTCAATTTGCAGCATTCAAACACTTCAATTTGCAGCACTTTAACACTTCAATTTGCAGCACTTTAACATCTCAATTAACAACATTTAAACACCTCAATTATAGCGATAAAACATCTCAATGTCCAGCAACTAAACACTTCAATTTGCAATACTTAAACACTTCAATTTGCAACATTTAAGCACTTCAATTTACAGCATTTAAACACTTCAATTTGCAGCATTCAAACACTTCAATTTGCAGCACTTTAACACTTCAATTTGCAGCACTTTAACATCTCAATTAACAACATTTAAACACCTCAATTATAGCGATAAAACATCTCAATGTCCAGCGACTAAACACTTCAATTTGCAGTACTTAAACACTTCAATTTGCAACATTTAAGCACTTCAATTTACAGCATTTAAACACTTCAATTTGCAGCATTCAAACACTTCAATTTGCAGCACTTTAACACTTCAATTTACAGCATTTAAGCACTTCAATTTGCAGCACTTTTACATCTCAATTAACAACATTTATACACCTCAATTACAGCGATAAAACATCTCAATGTCCAACAACTAAAAACTTCAATTTGCAGTACTTAAACACTTCAATTTGCAACATTTAAGCACATCAATTTACAGCATTTAAACACTTCAACTTACAGCATTCAAACACTTCAATTTGCAGCACTTTAACACTTCAATTTACAGCATTTAAGCACTTCAATTTGCAGCACTTTAGCATCTCAATTAACAACATTTATACACCTCAATTACAGCGATAAAACATCTCAATGTCCAGCAACTAAACACTTCAATTTGCAACATTTAAGCACTTCAATTTACAGCATTTAAACACTTCAATTTATAGCATTCAAACACTTCAATTTGCAGCACTTTAACACTTCAATTTACAGCATTTAAGCACTTCAATTTGCAGCACTTTAACATCTCAATTAACAACATTTATACACCTCAATTACAGCGATAAAACATCTCAATATCCAGCAACTAAACACTTCAATTTGCAGTACTTAAACACTTCAATTTGCAACATTTAAGCATTTCAATTTACAGCATTTAAACACTTCAATTTACAGCATTCAAACACTTCAATTTACAGCATTCAAACACTTCAGTTTGCAGCAGTTTAACACCTCAATTAACAATATTTATTCTATTATATAATTAAAACAACAATATAATACATAAACTCATATATGACGTTGAAGCTTAAAAATCAAACTAAACTGTTCCATACCCCAAAAACAGCAAAAGAATCAACTTTCCACAACCCATAACCCTAGATATTCAAATATGGAAAAAAGTTCAATAAATAAGATTGATAAGACCATCAACTCTAACAAAAAAATAAGCTAAAACTCAGCTTCATTAACCAAAACAACCTCGAAAATATATGAAGAATTCATTATAGAACTCAACTTTGACAACCCAATTCTAGAAAGAATATACACAATGAGTAAACGGGAAAAAAAAGGAGAAAATATTGTACCTTGCACTCATTGAGGTTGATTTCATTACTTCCAGCCATTTCTCTTTCTCTAAACACTCAAAAACAAAACCCAAAAGCTTAAAACAGATCCTTGTGAAGAACAAATCAAAAACTCACAATTCATTTCCCAAACCCAAATAAATAAAAAGTAAAAAAAAAAACCAACAAAGATGTTAATCTGATCTTATTCTCTTTTTTTCCACTTCAAAAGATCCCTCCTTTTGTTTTTCTGCCGTTAGAGCTTATTATCAAGAGAAAAGATAAACAGCTTAAAAATCTCTTCAAAAGGAAACAAAGAGAGAGTAAACGATAAAAGATGAACCATCCGCACTGCAATTGAACAGAGATAGAAGGGGTTATATGTGTGTCGTGTGGAATGGGTGAAGGATAGGAAAGGTGGCGCAGATTAGAAGACAGGAAAGATAAATGCTAAAATATACACAAGGTGAAATGTGAAAATGAGTGATACCAAGTAGTAAGCAAGAGCAAAATCACAAGGGTTTTCCCCTATTGAACCACTTTTATTCCTAACCATTTTGTACAGATTTCATCATCAGAGGAAGAAATAAAATCAATACCTTGCAGTGCATTTCTCAAATCACACACTGTATAAAAACTTCTCCTATAAATTTTGCAGATAATATCTCCACCAATAGAAGCAGTTACAGCTTCAAAGGCAGGCCATTATCTAGAACTGAAGGTCTGAAATTGGGATCCTAAATAAACCTTAATCTCGTAATTGTCAAATTGTAAAACATCTGCTAAAAAGAATGATGCATCCCCTTAGTTGACTCCAACATTTATGAAAAGAAAACCCATTTGAAGAGATAGTTATTAATATGAAAATTACAATTAAAAACAGTGATAGTAAACAAAGAAAGAGAGGGCTACCGACAGCAGATGTCGACAGAGATACAGCAGCGGGCTACCAACGGAGATGCAGAGGGCTACTGATTTGAGGAAATTGGGGGAAAAATAAAGGGAATCGGGGTAGGGGAGAAATGGTTTGGGAAAAATAAAATGGGGAAAAAAAGAGAAGAAATTTCCAGTGAAATTTTAGGATTTCTTTAGGGATGGGGGAGGGAACCGATTTTGGGAAAAGAAAGGAGGGGAAAAAAAGAAAGATTTCTCGTCAAATTTTGGGATTTCGGGGGAAGGGGGGAACGAAAAAGTCTAATGCATTTTGGGTAACAAGACGGTACCGTTTTGTGTAAAAAATTTTGTGGCATTTTTTATAAAAAATATCACTATTGCTTACTTTTTGCGGCATTTTTAATAAAAATGCCACAAAAAATCATTTTCTCACCTTTTTGCTCTGTTAAAAATTCTTTATTTTATTTTAATATATATAAACTTTATCATTATCTCTTAAATAATTTAAGCTATATTTAATTATATGTATATATCTAAATTTTGATAGAGATATATCTCAATATTATATATGAATTTCAGTTTAATGTGTAATTATAGACGTGAAATTCTAATTGTGGTTTAAATGTATAGTTGAAACTTTAATTTTGATTTAATCATACACGTTTTAAAAATAAATACATCAATATATTTTTATATTGAATAAATATAAACATTTATATATGTAATATATAAATATAAAATAATTTATATCAATAATTGTGTTCATAATTTATGCTTTTGGGATTTAACCCATTTTGATATATATATTTTTAAAATAATAATTTATATTTATCTTATTTAGATTTATATTATAAAAAAATCTAAGATACGTAAGTTAAGTAGTTCACTATATTTACCCTTAAACCCCAACCCCTAAATCTCTAAACCCAAAACCCTATATCATAAATCCTAGACCATAAACCCCAAACCTTAACCTATAATTTAAACTATAATCATAATTTAATATATTAAAATTAATCTTATCTCTTTTACAATTATATAATAAATTATTTAATATATAAATTACAAAGCATTAATTAATCTAAGCCTTAAACCCCTAATCCCTACCCCCTAAACCCTAAATCATAAACATAATCTGTAAACCCTAAAAACCTAACACTTAACCCATAACCCCTAAGTTTTAAACCCCAACCCTTAAATCATAACCCATAATCCCTAAACCCATAATCCATAAACCTTAAAATAGTAACTCATAAACATTAAACCCTTAACCAAATACCGTAAACCCTAAACTATAATGATAATTAATTCAATATTTTAAAATTAACACTATCTCTTTTACAATTATATAAGAAAACATTTAACATATAAATTAAAAAACAATTTGTCATATACAAAAAATCTTTAAAATTATTTTAAACAATAGTATTTTAATTTTTTTCATTTTTTGTGGCGTTTTTCAAAAAACGCCGCTAAAAACCTGTTTTGCTGTAGTGAAACCTTAAACCCCAACCTTAAACTACCCTTAAACCATGATCCCTAAACCCATAATCCATAAACCTTAAAATAGTAACTCATAAACATTAAACCCTTAATCGTATACCATATACCGTAAACCCTATACTATAATGATAATTAATTCAATATTTTAAAATTAATACTATCTTTTTTACAATTATATAAGAGAATATTTAACATATAAATTAAAAAACAATCAGTCATATACCAAAAATCTTTAAAATTATTTTAAATAATAGTATTTTCATTTTTTTCATTTTTAAAAAATATTTTTCTATGTTTTTACTATCAAATTTTTTCTCTGTGTCATTATTTTTTCTGAAGAATTTAAATATTTAATTAAAAATAAATTGTATTTTAATAAAAATAAACCAGTTAAACTATAAGTAGACAGATGAAATATTTTTTGTGGCACTTTTTTAAAAATGCCGTTAAAGATCGAGCATTAGCGGCGTTTTTAAAAAAGCACCGCTAAAGGTGTGCCTATAGCGGCGTTTTTAAAAAGCGTCGCTAAAGCCACTAAAAGCCTTTTGCAAAATTCTTTTGCGGCGTTTTTTTAGATCGAGCATTAGCGGCGTTTTTTAATAAGCGCCGCTAAAGGTGTACCTATAGCAGCGTTTTTAAAAAGCGCCGCTAAAGCCACTAAAAGGTCAATACAAAACGACGGCGTTTTACAAAACTCTTTTGCGGCGCTTTCTGAAAAACGGCGCTAAAAACGCCGCTAAAAACCTGTTTTGCTGTAGTGGATATTCTTAATCTTTTTCGGTTAAATCTGTTTAACCAATATGATCCTATTTTATCTTATGGTCACCATTGCATCTTTCACAGATTACGGACGATTGCCATTTTGATTCCTTAGACTACAAACAATTTAGATTACCTTCTAATATAAGTTATCTTTTTGCATTTTAATCAATCATTATGATACAACTTAATATTAATTAAATTTTAGGTAATCAATTAGTTAATATTTACTTTATTCATTTTACTTTTTATATAAAAAATAATTAAGGAAAATTAACAAAAAAAATTAATAATAATTTTTTAATTAATCTATACAAAAATTACAAAACTATGCACTAACGGCACAAAATTATGGGCACTCGTGAACTATATGCTAAAGTCACTAGTATAATTTTTCCTCAAATCATACAACTTTTGCAAAAGTTCTCTCGCATTAGAAGAAGCCCACCAAAAGTTTCTCGCTCGGTGAAAAGCTATAACTCATTTTCCTAACCCTAAAAAGAGTGAATTGGGGCGTCAAGTAATTGTATGTTCATTGAAGAAGAAAGCACAATGCGCTCAAATTTTTTTGTTAGTACTTTTTTATCACCTTGAATCTATTCCAAAGCATTTACAACTCTTAAATCATTTCTCTAAACTAATAAAAAAGATAACCGATAGATGGCAAATACAAAATGATTGAGGCTTTGCAAACATATATATTATATAAGGGACAAAAGCTACTAAATTTGCAAATCATGGGATGCATTGTAAAATAGCCTGAACTCAACGCCCATACTTGTTGAGGTCAATTGAATACATTATCTTATCAAACAATATCCCCAATAGGAATGCCCGACATAGTAGTATGAATTCAACACACAAGGGAGTTAAGTTTAATGCATTAAGCTAGGTTTAAGTTTTTTCAAGAATCTCTGACATTTAAGATCGAATTCGACATTTATGGGTGTCCAGTTCATTGCATGTTGCATATGTAGGAGGAACTCAAGATTTGTGTATGTTAAGTTTAGGTTTGTAACATTCTAATCCAAAATTGTTTGGTTTGAGAACTATATAAATATGAGACATAGACTTCTTATTTCATCTAGTATTCATACCCAAATTCAAAATTGTAACTATTTTTCTCTAAATATACACACTAATCTCAAAAAATTAAGGTATCAAAAATCAAAAATCATTTCCCCACTTAAAATCCTTTCATAGCTGCGGGAGTCATTTGGAATATGTTTTTATATTTTTCATGCTTTAATTAACGCATTGGAATAATATGAAATTTTATGGTGAATTTAGTAAAGAGACTTGATTATAAACTTCTCCAATTCAATTGAGGATTGTTGGAGGCCTTATTGAGATGTTAAGACATGGAATTTCTAGAATAACCAAAAAAGGTAAAGGGTTAAGGTATTAAAAAGGGAAGGATTACAAAGACTTTTTGCTAGTTTTATAATTAGAATTAAGGTTAATGGAAATTTAGAGTTAAACAAAAATTTCCGTAGCAATTGGATTAGAGATATTTTAAGTAGAATTAATCCTAGCCCTTAGTTTCTTAAGTGGGAAATGATGACTAACCATTATGGAGCATTTGAGAAGTTTGGAGAAGAGAGAATTGAATAAGTTCTCTCTTATTGTCGGTGAAGGGAAAAGAGGTGTAACGCCCCAATTTTCGGGAATCCTGTGAATGTTGGCATATGTTTAATTATGTTAGTGGGCCTCTAGAAGGCCCAAGCTTAAGATAGAACCCGGTAATTTTAGTTAATTTTTGTTCCATAAGAAAAAGGGAGTGAAATTATGAAATAGGACCTATGTGAAAATGTTTGAAAATGCTATAGGCTAAATTAAAGTGACCAAATAAATAGGAGTGCAAAATAGGAGGATTTGCATGACAAACCTCCCATTTTACATGAAGTGGCCAGCCATCATGTTGTTGTAGACAAAATGTGCACTTGATATCCATAATTTATGGTAAAAATTGATACAAATTGATAATAGGTTAGGTAAATGTTCCATGATAATGGGTTAGGTAAATGTTTCATGATAATGGGTTAGGTAAATGTTTCATGATAAGAATTTCATGTCTTTTGTATTAAAGAATTAAATGGATGAAATATGAAGTTTTATTAAAAGAAAAAGGGGTGAAAAGAACAAAGTTTTGTCCATCTTTGTTCATCATAACTGAAAGTTAGAGAAGAGAAAGGAGAGGAGAAAGCTCTTGAGTGTTCGGTCACTTGGGGAAGAAAATTGAAGGTAAGTTCATGGTAGTTGGCTTCTATCTTGATGTTCATGAGTTTTTCTTGATTCTACCTTAACTCTTGAAGCATATTTTGGTTTTTAGTTGTGTTGTGAGCATTTAGTCATGAATTAAAATGAAGGAAATGGTTGTTGTTTCATGTTCTTTTGATGAAAAAAATGGAAGATAGGTGAAGTTGAGCCAAACAAATGAGCATGCATGTGCCTTAGATGTTAAAGGGAAAAAAATCAGCTAACATGTTATGCTTTAAAATGATGAAATGGAGATTATTTTTAAGTAAAATCATAGATATGTGATGATTGATTGGTGATATACATGTTTAAATAACATGCATGCAAGGTATGTGTGAAAGAGTGATTTGGTAATAAATCTGCTTGGGACAGCAGCAGTAACGTGACTTTGGAAAATCACCATAAATTGTGGGAGATGAATTAGAAGTTGAATAAATTATGTAATTAAATCTTATTGAGTCTAGTTTCTAATGAAATAAACAAGAACATATTTTGAATTCTGTACAATGAGAAATTTGATTCGTAATGAAGAGTGGTCAGATTAGTCAAACAGTGAAACATGGGAAGCTTTGAGAAAAATCTGGTATTGATTGGCTAAACCAAAAATTCTGAAAATTTTATGGATAGAAGATATATGAGTCTATTTTCAGGGAAAATTAATGGAACTTGATTTGGAGTTTCGTAGCTCCAGTTATAAATAATTTAGTGACTGTTGCTCAGGAAGACAGCTTGCAGTGAAATTATGATTATGTGGTAAACATTGACAAAAATTTGTTAATGAGCTGCTTATTGATTTCTTATAAGCTTACTATGATCTGTAGGTGTGGTTGGCCGAATATTGTAAGGCGTTAATACGTAGTTTGTATTTGAATAGTTAGATTAACGTGTTAGTAATCCAATTGTAGGCGGTTCGTGTGTGGATCTTGTCAGCATATCGTCGCAAACAGGTGTGTAACTATCACCCTCTTTCTTAGTCTGGATCGGCAAAAGTCGAAAAGCCGAAATGCCGAAAACCGGTATTTTGTAGATTTGCGAGTGTGCGAATGCTCGTGAGGTAAATCGATTAATGTTTTTGGTAAGCTGCAAAATTTGGACTGTAAAGTGCATGATTTCTGTGCCCTAGATATTTTTGGGCTTAATGGGCCAAAATTAGAATGATGGGCCAACGGGCCCAATTCGGTAAGAACCCTCGGTACGTGATTCTGTTAGTATGTGAAAACTAGGAATATGCATGAAAAACCCTAAAAAGGATAAATTACTGAAATACCTTTAAAAGTGGAAAATTTACAATTTTACCCCTAGTAGATAAATTACCGAAATACCCCTAGGGTTAAATTGACCTAAATGCATGTTTGACTGTTGTTATTTACTGCATTCCATGTTGTTATTATCTGATGCATGGGATTGGGATATTGACGGAGGAAGTACTGAAAGTGGCTTGTCCACGTACTAGAGGCTTTGCCTCAATTTACTGTTAACTGAGCAGTAAGGCTGCAACTGTGGAGTGTTGGGCTGGGTGGGTTGAGCTATTCCCCACATGGAGTGTATGGCTGGTACGGGTGGAGTGTAGTGGTTGGTGGGTTGAGTAGTCTCCCCAAATGGGCTTGCATATGTTTATTGATGTTGCATGTATTTTGAAATGGGCCTATGGGCCATGCTGTTATCTGAATAAGGGGCTAAGGCCCAGTTTATTATAATCTGAAAAGGGCTCTGGCCCAGTACCACTGTTACCCAAATGGGCTTGCATATGTTTACTGATGTTGCATGTATTTTGAAATGGGCCTTTGGGCCATACTGTTATCTGAATAAGGGGCTAAGGCCCAGTTTATTGTAATCTGAAAAGGGCTCTGGCCCAGTACCACTGTTACCTGAATGGGCTTAGGCCCAATGGGCTTGAGCTGACTTGGGCTTTGAATGGGTTTTCCTTACACACTGAGTTTCCCCAAACTCACCCATTTTATTTTCATCCACGCAGGAAATCCCCAACCATAGTAGGCTTGGAGCTGTGAGGGAATTCGAAGTGGCCACCCATTCTGAAAGTTTGATTTTCTTCTGGTGAACTGGACATCCTTTTATTTACGTTTGAAGTTTTGGGTTTTTAAATGTAATAAGGCCGCTTAATTATTTTTGATGGTTTTAATATGTATTACTAAGATAGGTATTACTTATTTTAACTGTTGAAATTGGATAGCTTTAGGGCGCGTTTTCAAAAAAAAAAACAATTGATTTCAAAATAACACGATAACAAACAAAGCTTCCGCAATGAAAGTATTTTCCAAAATTAATCACTTTTCCTAAAAATGACTCAATCAAATTGGTTTCCTAGAAATATACATGACGTTAAGGTGTGGCAATGGCGGTGTGCATGTCTAGGATTGGATCCAAGGGAGCTTGGTACTTAAGTAGTCCGATAGACTCACCTCCTCTTTTCCGGTTTCCTACCTGGTGCATAGCTTCCATTCACTTTAACCCTTAATGAATTAATCTTTTGAACATCAAGTACGATTTTCTGGACTTAGAATAGGAATTTTTTTTAACGTTTTTGATGTGGCATGCCGGATCCGGCCATAACTTCTGGGCTGGGTTTGGGGTGCTACATTTAGTGGTATCAGAGCCTAGGTTGCAACAACTCGGCTGTGGAATGAGTTTACAAAAATAAAGATTTTCAAAAGCGAAAATTTTATAAAGAATGCGAAAAACTCAATTTTCAAAATTTAGATCTTTAGAATGTGGCATTCCGAATCTCCGGCTCAAGTCTGTAAGTATTACTCTGAACTCTTCTGAATATTTTTCTGACTTATCTTTCTGTACTGAAATCCTGCTAGGATACTCTAGATAGGATGATACTGAAACCATAGGAAAATCTGATAAGAGACTAAAACTGTAGCTAGATTTCGATTCTGCGAAAATAAACTCTGAACTACTGTCTAATTCATAAAACATCTGTAATAAACACTGGAATATTAATTGATGCATAAAAATTCGTAATCAAGATAATACGATATGAGTACAAGAGGCCGTGGACGGAGTCGAGGAAGTGCTCGAGCGAGATCTTCGTCTTCGAGACATATGCCGGCGGTGGATGCACCGGTACCACCGACAACAGAGGTAGAGTCTCATGACCGCGGTGCCGAGGATGATGCCCTGTCACAGGCAACGCTTCGTGTTCTGGAAAGGGTTGCCGGGGCAAGTACGGGCAATGGAGTTCGGGGATCTATTTCTGAACGACTTCGGGCTAACGGAGCGGAGATCTTTAGGGGCGTGTCTTGTATAGCCCCGAATGTGGCAGAATATTAGTTGGAGGCCACAGAACAAATTATGGACAACTTGGACTGCTCTGAGGAGATTGTGAGTGGGGTATCTGTACTAAGTCCTTTGGGTCACTCGGTTAGGGTAGACAAACTGTATAGGGATGTACCCTTAGAAACTCAAGGTAGGATTTTCCCTGGAGATCTGATGGAGTTACCGTTCGGAGAGTTTGATCTCATTTTGGGAATGGACTGGCTTGTTAAGCATAAGGCGACCCTGGATTGTGCTGCTAAACGAATGGTGTTAAGGACCACAAAGGATGAGGAGGTTATGGTGATAGGTGAGCGAAGGGATTATTTGTCCAATGTGGTGTCGGCATTAAGAGCGGAGAAGTGGATTCGGAAAGGTTGTGAGGCTTATTTGGCATTTGTAAGTCAGTCAGAAGAGGAGGGATTGACAGTGGATAAGGTTATGACCGTAAAGGGGTTCCAAGATGTTTTTCTAGAGGAGCTTCCAGGATTGCCTCCGAATCGAGAAGTTGAGTTTGGAATAGATTTGTTGCTTGGAACGGCGCCCGTGTCCATCGCACCGTATAGGATAACACCGAAGGAGTTAGTGGAGTTAAAGGCTCAAATTCAAGAGTTATTGGATAGGGGCTTCATTAGGCCAAGCGTGTCTCCATGGGGAGCACTGGTGCTATTCGTGAAAAAGAAGGATGGTACAATGCGGATGTGCATTGATTATCGCCAGTTGAACAATCTGACGATTAAGAATAAGTATCCACTGCCAAGGATTGATGATCTGTTCGACCAGCTTAGAGGAGCTTCTGCATTTTCCAAGATCGACCTTCGATCTGGATATCATCAGTTAAAGGTCAATGAGGCAGATATCCCTAAGACAACACTCAGGACTCGGTATGGTCATTACGAGTTTCTGGTTATGCCATTTGGACTGACGAACACTCCTGCAGCGTTTATGGATCTGATGAATCGTGTGTTCCAAACATTTTTAGATTAGTTCGTAGTCGTCTTTATTGACGATATCCTGGTATATTGTAAAACTGAAGCGAAACATGATGAGCATCTCCAATAGTGCTGCGAGTGTTAATGGAGAAGGAACTCTTTGCGAAGTTCAGCAAGTGTGAATTTTGGTTGAGGGAGGTAACCTTCTTAGGACAAGCGGTCTCTGCTGAGGGGATTAAGGTGGACCTTCGGAAAATTGAAGCGATTTTGGAGTGGAAGCCGCCTAGGTCAGTGTCGAAAATACGGAGTTTCCTAGGATTGGCAGGATACTACAGAAGGTTTGTGGAAGGTTTTTCTGTGATGGCAGCACCTCTGACAAAACTCATAAGGAAATGAGTACCGTTTGTATGGACTGAGAAGCAGCAAGAAGCTTTTGAGAAGTTGAAGAAAGTTCTGACTGAAGCACCTGTGTTGATTCAGCCGGAGTCTGGGAATGATTTTACTGTGTATAGTGACGCATCACACGTGGGTTTGGGCTGCGTGTTAATGCAAGAGGGTAAGGTGGTTGCATATGCATCACGATAGCTTAAGCCTCATGAGGGAAACTATTTGACTCATGATTTAGAGTTGGCAGCAGTGATATTTGCACTTAAGATTTGGAGACATTACTTGTACGGAGAAAGGTGTATTATATACACTGACCATAAGAGTCTTAAGTATTTGTTGACTCAGAAGGAGTTGAACCTTAGGAAAAGGAGATGGATTGAGTTGCTTAAGGATTATGACTGTTCGATCGAGTATCACCCAAGCAAGGCTAATGTGGTAGCCGATGCTCTAAGTCGTAGAACTGTATCTGATCTGAGAGCAATGTTTGCTCGCTGAGTCTGTATGATGATGGAAGTCTGTTGGCTGAGTTGCAAGTGAGGCCAACCTGGGTGGATCAGATTAAGGAAAAACAGTTGAACGATGAGTCTTTGGTCGCTCGTTTTCAACAAGTTAAGAAAGGGGAAACTTCTGAGTTTGGGAGCCAGAAGAGACGATGCAACAGCAATACCCTCATCTGTTTGGATTAGGTAAATTTCGAGGACGAAATTTCTTTAAGGAGGGTAGAGTTGTAACGCCCCAATTTTCGGGAATCCTGTGAATGTTGGCATAGGTTTAATTATGTTAATGGGCCTCTAGAAGGCCCAAGCTTAAGATAGAACCCGGTAATTTTAGTTAATTTTTGTTCCATAAGAAAAATGGAGTGAAATTATGAAATAGGACCTATGTGAAAATGTTTGAAAATGCTATAGGCTAAATTGAAGTGACCAAATAAATAGGAGTGCAAAATAGGAGGATTTGCATGACAAACCTCCCATTTTACATGAAGTGGCCAGCCATCATGTTGTTGTAGACAAAATGTGCACTTGATATCCATAATTTATGGTACAAATTGATACAAATTGATAATAGGTTAGGTAAATGTTCCATGATAATAGGTTAGGTAAATGTTCCATGATAATGGGTTAGGTAAATGTTTCATGATAATGGGTTAGGTAAATGTTTCATGATAAGAATTTCATGTCTTTTGTATTAAAGAATTAAATGGATGAAATATGAAGTTTTATTAAAAGAAAAAGGGGTGAAAAGAACAAAGTTTTGTCCATCTTTGTTCATCATAGCTGAAAGTTAGAGAAGAGAAAGGAGAGGAGAAAGCTCTTGAGTGTTCGGTCACTTGGGGAAGAAAATTGAAGGTAAGTTCATGGTAGTTGGCTTCTATCTTGATGTTCATGAGTTCTTCTTGATTCTACCTTAACTCTTGAAGCATATTTTGGTTTTTAGTTGTGTTGTGAGCATTTAGTCATGAATTAAAATGAAGGAAATGGTTGTTGTTTCATGTTCTTTTGATGAAAAAAATGGAAGATAGGTGAAGTTGAGCCAAACAAATGAGCATGCATGTGCCTTAGATGTTAAAGGGAAAAAAATCAGCTAACATGTTGTGCTTTAAAATGATGAAATGGAGATTATTCTTAAGTAAAATCATAGATATGTGATGATTGATTGGTGATATACATGTTTAAATAACATGCATGCAAGGTATGTGTGAAAGAGTGATTTGGTAATAAATCTGCTTGGGACAGCAGCAGTAACGTGACTTTGGAAAATCACCATAAATTGTGGGAGATGAATTAGAAGCTGAATAAATTATGTAATTAAAGCTTATTGAGTCTAGTTTCTAATGAAATAAATAAGAACATATTTTGAATTCTGTACAATGAGAAATTTGATTCGTAATGAAGAGTGGTGAGATTAGTCAAACAGTGAAACATGGGAAACTTTGAGAAAAATCTGGTATTGATTGGCTAAACCAAAAATTCTGAAAATTTTATGGACAGAAGATATATGAGTCTATTTTCAGGGAAAATTAATAGAACTTGATTTGGAGTTTCGTAGCTCCAGTTATAAATAATTTAGTGACTGTTGCTCAGGAAGACAACTTGCAGTGAAATTATGATTATGTGGTAAACATTGACAAAAATTTGTTAATGAGTTGCTTATTGATTTCTTATAAGCTTACTATGATCTGTAGGTGTGGTTGGCCGAATATTGTAAGGCGTTAATACGTAGTTTGTATTTGAATAGTTAGATTAATGTGTTAGTAATCCAATTGTAGGCGGTTCGTGTGTGGATCTTGTCAGCATATCGTCGCAAACAGGTGTGTAACTATCACCCTCTTTCTTAGTCTGGATCGGCAAAAGTCGAAAAGCCGAAATGCTGAAAACCGGTATTTTGTAGATTTGCGAGTGTGCGAATACTCGTGAGGTAAATCGATTAATGTTTTTGGTAAGCTGCAAAATTTGGACTGCAAAGTGCATGATTTCTGTGCCCTAGATATTTTTGGGCTTAATGGGCCAAAATTGGAATGATGGGCCAACGGGCCCAATTCGGTAAGAACCCTCGGTACGTGATTCTGTTAGTACGTGAAAAGTAGGAATATGCATGAAAAACCCTAAAATAGATAAATTACTGAAATACCTTTAAAAGTGGAAAATTTACAATTTTACCCCTAGTAGATAAATTACCGAAATACCCCTAGGGTTAAATTGACCTAAATGCATGTTTGACTGTTGTTATTTACTGCATGCCATGTTGTTATTATCTGATGCATGGGATTGGGATATTGATGGAGGAAGTACTGAAAGTGGCTTGTCCACGTACTAGAGGCTTTGCCTCAATTTACTGTTAACTGAGCAGCAAGGCTGCAACTGTGGAGTGTTGGGCTGGGTGGGTTGAGCTATTCCCCACATGGAGTGTATGGCTGGTACGGGTGGAGTGTAGTGGTTGGTGGGTTGAGTAGTCTCCCCAAATGGGCTTGCATATGTTTATTGATGTTGCATGTATTTTGAAATGGGCCTATGGGCCATACTGTTATTTGAATAAGGGGCGAAGACCCAGTTTATTGTAATCTGAAAAGGGCTCTGACCCAGTACCACTGTTACCCAAATGGGCTTGCATATGTTTACTGATGTTGCATGTATGTTGAAATGGGCCTATGGGCCATACTGTTATCTGAATAAGGGGCTAAGGCCCAGTTTATTGTAATCTGAAAAAGGCTCTAGCCCAGTACCACTGTTACCTGAATGGGCTTAGGCCCAATGGGCTTGAGCTGACTTGGGCTTTGAATGGGTTTTCCTTACACACTGAGTTTCCCCAAACTCACCCCTTTTATTTTCATCCACGCAGGAAATCCCCAACCATAGTAGGCTTGGAGCTGTGAGGGAATTCGGAGTGGCCACCCGTTCTGAAAGTTTGATTTTCTTCTGGTCAACTGGACATCCTTTTATTTACGTTTGAAGTTTTTGGTTTTTAAATGTAATAAGGCCGCTTAATTATTTTTGATGTTTTTAATATGTATTACTAAGATAGGTATTACTTATTTTAACTGTTGAAATTGGATAGCTTTAGGGCGCGTTTTCAAAAAAAAAACAATTGATTTCAAAATAACACGACAACAAACAAAGCTTCCGCAATGAAAGTATTTTCCAAAATTAATCACTTTTCCTAAAAATGACTCAATCAAATCGGTTTCCTAGAAATATACATGACGTTAAGGTGTGGCAATGGCGGTGTGCATGTCTAGGATTGGATCCGTGGGAGCTTGGTACTTAAGTAGTCCGATAGACTCACCTCCTCTTTTCCGGTTTCCTACCTGGTGCACAGATTCCATTCACTTTAACCCTTAATGAATTAATTTTTTGAACATCAAGTATGATTTTCTAGACTTAGAATGGAAAATTTTTTTAACGTTTTTGATGTGGCATGCCGGATCCGGCCATAACTACTGGGCTGGGTTTGGGGTGCTACAAGAGGTAAAGAACCCCCTTGAGACAGTAAGTCCAATTGCCTCCCATTGAGCCCATAATTCAAGAAATTACCAAAGCAGGCAGACTCCATTCTTTGGTGTGGATAGGATGAACTTAATTGGTTTTTGACGTGTGGATTATCAGTTAATTTGGGGTTGATTATTTACTGGATTTGGTTCTATTCAATGAAGATACTGCCAATTTACTAATATATTTCTATGAATGTGATGTGCCTCTATTATGTAGTGTTGTTGAGGTAGATTTTGTTGCCAAATGAGATTATTTGATTTTTATAGTTGAGCTATATTTTTCTTGAAAGTAATAAAAGGAAGTGTTAGAATCTTGATTTTCATGTTGACCAATGAAGAAATCAATTGTAAATGAACTTACCAAGTTTAGATGGATAGAACTGAATCAAAGATTGAAGAGAGAATCTCATTGGGTAGTTTATCAAGCTTTGCGTGGAAGTGAAATGGGAGTAGTCAGTCTAAATGAACAATTGGGAAATTAGCTTAGATGCCCTTGGTCTAATTACCTATAAAGCCCTCTTATAAATTTAATTATAAAATCTACGCTTAATACATTTAACCACCTAATTTGTATTCTCTCACAAAAGAGGTAATTACAAATGGGAATTCACTTATACTGAAATGTAGAGATAACCAGATATCTTTTCGCGGAAATTTTGGAAACAGTTTTAATATTCTGTGAATTTTTAAAAAAATCGAAAGTTAAGAAGTGACTCGAATTGGTTAAAAAAAATTAATAAAAATAGGAGATAAAAGTGAATGTAGTTGAATAGTTAAAACCTGAGGCAGACCCACAGTGTTGCGTAACATAGTAGAAATAATCTAATTTAAGGTTAAGGCAATATATGGAAAGCAATAAAAGAAAATCATATTAGGATGTGTATTAGGGTTTAATTAAAAAAATGTTCATGATGCTTCCTGAAAATCATTATATTTTATTTGTTTTTCTAATTTTTTTTTAAATATTTGAGTTCTTTAGAGAGTTCCCTTATTTGTACGGAATCCTGAAAACCTGGAGATATTTAATTTTACAGGATTAAGCTCGCAATGAGGTGTTGCGACACACAATTCTAAGATAAAGGCCCCGTGCTTTGCACCTGCATGGATTGCGGTTTGCTATCACCTCACATTGCTTGCATGGCTTCCACCTTTCAAATGCCATCTTTTATTACTTTTTGGCCTTCTTTCTTATCTAAATTACATCATTATCCTTCACTCTCTTTCCAAATTTGGCCTTCCGAAAATGAACAAATAATAATAATGGTATTAATTAGCAATGAAGAAGAAGAGGGAGTCTAAAAAGGTGGTGGGTTTTGTAATAAAAGGTTGCATGGAGGGTTGTTAGGGAAAAGAAAGGCACCAAAACTAATTAGGGGGAACCTGCTTTACCTAAACAAGAAAAAGACGGGAAGGCAATTTGCAAACACACTCAGTCAGCTCCGGTTTTCATGCCTTTTACTTCACCACTCATTTGGAAACCACTGCGCACCCCTCCCCTCCCCCACCCGCTTTATATAAACCTTCCTCTCCGTACATTCTCTCCATCTCTCTCTCCAAAATAATCCCCAAGCTAATCACTATGAGGATGAGCTGTAACGGCTGCAGGGTCCTGCGAAAGGGGTGTAGCCAAAACTGCATCATTAGACCCTGTCTTCAATGGATCAAGTCCCCTGATTCTCAAGCCAATGCTACTCTCTTCCTGGCCAAGTTTTATGGCCTTGCTGGCCTCCTCAATCTCATCGAAGCCGGCCCTGAAAACCTACGCCCTGGTAATATTATTTATCCATATTCGGACTCCATTAAAAGAACATTTTTTTAGTGTACTAAACTAATCAATGTTATTCATGTCGCAGCCATTTTTATGTCACTTTTATATGAGGCTTGCGGGCGTGTTGTAAACCCTGTTTATGGGTCAGTTGGCATGCTGTGGTCCAGGAACTGGGTTGAGTGCCAAGCAGCGGTTGATGCAGTGCTCAAAGGCTCGCAGATAACCGAAACTTCTTCTTCTGAATCACTTACGCAGCAATCGATTTCCCCTCTTAAAACATACGACATCCGCCACGTTTTCAAGGATCCCAACACAACTGACATCGACAAGGTCAAGAGCCGCAATAGTTTCAAGCGATCCGCGACCAAGTCCAAGCGACATGTTGACAGCAAAGAAGATGAGAGCATGTTCTCTGTGGAGACTCAGGAGGGTTCGCTGGTGACCCAGACCAAAAAGGGCCCTCTTTTGAAGCTTGGAAACCAAACCGTGGAGATTGCTGATATTAGGTTAGAATTGACTCTCGGTTTAGCTCCTGCAACAATGCAATTGCCTCGCCTCTGAGGATGAAATTAACCCATCATCAAGTGGCGAGAATTAACTGCAGTTGGGCACAAACTAATCCACCTCTGTGCTTCATTCATCACAAATAGAAGCAATTTTGGCGGCTATAAATATATCATCTCTAATTTCGACTCACCATGCAATACTATGTTAAATTTATTAACTTTGTTTCTTTCTTGTTTGGTGAAAAAGAATGTTCCTGGTTTTCTGTGTGTATATATATGTTGGAGTTTCAACACACTTTAACCGGGTAAAGTAAGAATTTCAAACAGAGCACCAGCAGCAACGTATTATACCCGGGTAAAATATGAAGGAAAAATGCTTGAAGTTCAAGCTTTTAGCTATTGTTGGGGATTTTTGACAGCAGAGGAAGAAATACAGGACAAAACAAGACAGTATTTTTACTTGCTCACAAATGTGCAACAAGGGAGCTATGGCTTCAGCTCATTTAGCTCATCTTTTCAATAAGAAAAACAATACATTTATAGCTAAAAACTATCACCAAATACTACCTACTACCACTAAGTAGCCTAGTAAATTGATAAACATAACTTTGCACACATGGTAAAGCTGATTTGTCAATCTATCAGCACCTAATTACATCAAAAGCTATACCAACTCAGTTCATTTTGAACTAAAAAACCAAACTAGTGCTTGAAGTAACTAAATGAACAGCAGCTTGAACTGTAGCCAGCATAAGTATGGCTTTGCAGTTTGTTCTGCTTCTTGGCTGCTTCATGTGCTGCATGCATGCCAACTTCAACACTCCTCCTTGGCTTGCATGCTGCATACTCCTAGCTTAGCTTGCAAATCACCGAAACCTTCTGTTACAGCAAGCATATGTGCTGCAGCATGTTTAGAAGTTGCATGCACTTCAAAATAAATATCACAGCAGCATGGTAGGCTCTCTTTGGACTCCATGCTGCGAATATCACTCATTCATCAAGTTTTTTTTTTGAGCTTGGCAGTCTTTAGATGCTTTGTTTCAAGCTGAACTTGCACAAGCACTTCATTTTCAACTTTTCTCAACCATGGCCTCATTTTCAGCCAAATCTGACTCACACACTTGACTATCTCAGTCTTTTGTGCCATAGATTTGTTCATCAAATAGAGTGTTCTCCTCCTTCACAGCCTTGGTTGGTATCACCATTCAAACACATCTTGCCTTGTTCCCTTGCTAATTACAGTCCTGCTTCTTCTTGCTTCCACATGTTGTTGAGCTCGCACCTTTGACAGATTCGCATCTTTGCATACTGTCGTCAGCAAGTGTCTTCAACAGGCTCGCAACTATCACTTCTCGCTAAGCTTGCAGTTTTGACATCTTGCTGAGCTTGCAACTTGCACATTTTTGCTGAGCTTGTAGCTTGCACATTGGAAAGCTCACATTTTTTCCTTTAAACTCCTCCTTCAACTTATTCAAGCTTGTTTGGGAGTCTTTTAAGGTTGAGCTGATGTTGTCTTCTTTTCAAGCAGTCCTTGATGACATGCTTTGACAACTTTTTTTTTAACAAGCAGCGGAAGTAAACATCAATGGCCCTTAAGACTAAGGCTCATGATACCAATTTATTAACTTTGTTTCTTTCTTGTTTGGTGAAAAAGAATGTTCCTGGTTTTCTGTGTGTATATATATGTTGGAGTTTCAACACACTTTAACCGAGTAAAGTAAGAATTTCAAACAGAGCACCAGCAGCAACGTATTATACCCGGGTAAAATATGAAGGAAAAATGCTTGAAGTTCAAGCTTTTAGCTATTGTTGGGGATTTTTGACAGCAGAGGAAGAAATACAGGACAAAACAAGACAGTATTTTTACTTGCTCACAAATGTGCAACAAGGGAGCTATGGCTTCAGCTCATTTAGCTCATCTTTTCAATAAGAAAAACAATACATTTATAGCTAAAAACTATCACCAAATACTACCTACTACCACTAAGTAGCCTAGTAAATTGATAAACATAACTTGCACACATGGTAAAGCTGATTTGTCAATCTATCAGCACCTAATTACATCAACAGCTATACCAACTCAGTTCATTTTGAACTAAAAAACCAAACTAGTGCTTGAAGTAACTAAATGAACAGCAGCTTGAACTGTAGCCAGCATAAGTATGGCTTTGCAGTTTGTTCTGCTTCTTGGCTGCTTCATGTGCTGCATGCATGCCAACTTCAACAATATATATATTTATCTTTCTGTAAAATTAGTACCCATCTAGTTCATAGAAATTCTATTTTATGATTACTTAACCATTTGCGTATCAAATTTCACAATTGCACTACTTTTCATTTTCGCGAGTATATATATACTTGTGGCATTAACGGGTTATGGGTGCAAGATTTGTTGAATAATTATTAAGGTATAGACTTGATTGAATGAAGGGCAATGTAGAATATTATTGATTTTTTTTTTTGTAATTTGGGGGATAACTGGATATGGTTACGTGGCGATATACTATATGTACGAACATGGGTTAATTTAAATTTGCAGTTCTGCTTTATAAGTAGGCGCATTGCTGCAACAAGAAGTTGGCAGCAAGCAGTAGAGCCTTCGGTGCTTTGTGGTCACAACACGGTCACGGCTACAAGGCAGTGGAGCCATTGCACGTAGAATCATATGTTTAAACTTTAGAGTTGTAGACAGTTGCTCTTCATGCAAAGGTTCTTGGTGTGTGGGAGTTTTGACCACTTGTGAGGTGTCATTTAAAACCATATTTTAAAAAAAAAATCAGTTATCGCACAAAAATTTAAAAATATTCTCTTAAAACTCCATAAAAGCAGTAAAATTTACGTCTCGTTCTAATGATCCTGAAAAGCAGTTCTAATGACCTTGAAGCGCCACTCATGGCGGTTTCAAGACTTGGTTGTGCCACCAAGAAGGTGCGCTGAAGGGAGGAAGGCCCGAGTCTCTTTCTGGGACATGTTGATGGGATTTTCGATGGAAGCAAATAGTTCAACGAAGGCATTAACTGAGGAAGATATTGAATTATTGGAGGGCAGTGTTTATCTGAGACAATAGAAGGTATCCCATTGATTGCCTTATTAGAGAAAATCCATTTTTTAATAGAGAAGAGTATGGATCAACCGGTGGCTATCAAGTTATTAGAAGATTGGTTTTAATTCTCTATTGAATAAAACTCAATCTCTTTGAAAACCAATCCAACTTATATAAATGATGGACCGGAGAATGGTAATTATCTGCTAGCTCCAAGTTCCAATAGATTAAGTAGGGATGGGTGGTTGACCTCCGCCAAACGTGTGAATGTTTAATTGGAAAATATGACACCAAAAAATATAAAATTAAAGTAGCGGTATCCACAAGTATACGAGTTAAATTGTAAAATAATAAAATATACAACGAAACACTAGAAAGTATTCTGAAAATCGTACCCAAAGGAAGATGAATTAAATTTATTGAAAACACTTTTACAATAACAGGTCTAAATAGTGATAATTAAATACTATATACGACAATCAATAAACATAAATAATATCATAAACTAAATAACAAAAAGTAAAATAAACAACTAAATCAATTAAACCAATAAGGAAGATTAACTCGTTTCAGGGGTTGTAATTAACTTTGGATTCAGGTTTTAGGGTGAATTAGCTATTAATTAACCAATTATTACCTCCTGATAATTAATTAATTGGTAGATACTCACTTATCTCCTGACCTCACTTTCTTAACCAGGATAAATTACAATTTACTCGGCAAACTTATCTTCCGACCTCACTTTCTCAACCAGGATAAATTACGATTTATGCGTAATTTATACCAACTAATTTTGTAAGAAACATTTAATCATCCGTTAATCACTCCCCCATCCACTCATTAATCTCTTGATATGTTGTAATTCAATGTAGCAAATTAAACTAGTTTTCTTAGTTGAGGAGCTTGAATACGAGCAATTTTAGAGTGCTTTAGTTATGTTTTATTAGTTAAGTTTAAATTCAATAAAAAATGTATTTTGAGTCTGTTATTAACCTTAGGGGCCGAATGAGCCCTAAAGGCGAGCTAACATAATTAGTGAGTGCGCATGAGACCTTTCAAAGGCATAGGAACTCAAAGTTGGTCGCTAGCAACACAAGGAGATTAATGTCGCAACATAGGGAGTAGAATGCCAAAACTGCTATACTACATTGGGCGTTGCGATATAGCCAAGGGATGTCTAAACCAGACATATTTCCTTCTATGTCGCGACACCCAATGTTGTGACATAGGGACTAGGGTATCGTGACATCAGTCTTGCACGAGAAGCACTTACGAGCCAAGGGCGTTTTGGTTTGCACAACGAAAATTAAAACACGAGAATGTCAACTTACCTAGGGTTGAGAATGACAACAACCCTAACTCTATAAATAGGCTTTTAAAACACTTGTTGGACAACTTTTCATACTTTAAGTTTTCTTTGTAATTTTAATTTTTAGTTTTCCTTTCTTTTAGGTTTACTTTAGTTCTTTTCTATTTCGTGTTTGTCGAAGAACGTAAGTTGTAATTATGATCAAACTATTACAGATTCCGCGCTTCAATAAATACAATTCAGGATTCTCTTATACCTTTTCTCTTGATCCATTATTTATGTTTATCATTATTATTAAGATTATTGTGTTCATTAGATCCATAAGGAACTAACCGTTTTATGGGGATTAGTGAGTAGAGGTGTGATTAATTAATTTCCATGTAGGGTTTTCTAGGAAGAACTTAAACCCTAAGCTTGATGACCTTAGAAAGTCATTTAGGTAGGAATTAACCTAAAATTGGTATGAACTATCCATGAACACCTTAGCCTCGAACCCTTCTGGACTGTGAGGTTAAGAGATAAGCAGTCCTTGCCGACTCGTTAGTTTAGTGGAAGATCGAGAGATCTTGCTAGGTTAGCGATTGGTTGATTGAGTAGAAACCTGAAATAGGAATTAATTATGATCTCCAAAGCGAACTAATCACTCATACTTAGATTTGATTAATTTAAAATTTATTTATCCGAAGTTCACTTTACTTTTGTTATTTTTATTTCATTATTTATTAAAACCCCAAAATATTTCCGTTTATGTTTTATCGTACTATAATTTATTTAAACTTCTAATTACTTCTATTTGCGTTTAGGTTGATATTGCCTCCGGACGTACTACTATCCAGAGTGTGAATGCTGCTACAAAATATATGGAATTGAGGCAGTGTTCGCAAGTATATAGGTCAGATTGTAATATAGCTACAATGAAGTAGGTAAGTACTCCGAGGATCTTACCCAATGGATTGTAGTTTAGGGAAGACTATTATCAAACCAATTATGAGAAATAATTACAAATCTACTCGAGTCATGATTTAGTAATGTTAATAAGGAAGCAAGATAATAATAATATTAATAAACAAAATAAAATAAACCTAAATCTACTCCTAAGCTCATGTACCGGCTTCTCCTATCCTAACATCATGTATTCTCCTATCCCTTGTTTCGACTACGTGAGTTCCTTTAGCCTAGATCCAATTACTTTACCTAGTTAATTATTGATGTAGGGTTCTAATCAATCAACTAGTAGATACCCTAGCAGGTTCTTCCGATACATCCACTAGAATAACGAGTCAGTAATAACTACTTATCTTTCGACCTCATAGTCTAAACCTGTTCGGGGTTAAGGTGTTCACAGATAAACTATACCGATTTTGGGTTAATTCCCACCTAAATGACTTCCTAGGTCATCAAGCCTAGGGTTTAAGTTCTTCCTCTCCCAAACAGCTGATCTGCTAAGAAACTCTATCTTTCAATCCTCTCCTAAATGAAATTTTTTTGTCACTTAACTTTTTACTCTTTTATGAGTCACAGTGCTTTTTTTCGATACTTTTTCCACTTATTTTTACTTTTGACTTTTTCTATATTTTTTCTTTTTTACACATTTTTGCTCAACCTATAATCACTATATCATATTGTTTCTTTTTTTTTAAACCACTATAATGTATCTACCTGAACCCTCAATATCTATAGCCTGATGTCTATTTCATAATGTATTAAAGGACCAAAGACAGGGAAAAGTTCAAGTTTTATGTGTGGTCTTTGGGTTTCAATTTTGTTGGTTCATAAAAAAAGAAGTTACCAGGCTCAAATAATGAGACTAGTGATTCATAAAATTAATGTATGGTCATTTGAGAACTGGCTATTCAAACAATGCCTTAGGTCATCCCTAAGCATCCCACTGTACACAATTTCTTTCATGCTTCGAATTAAGCCAAATGAATAATAATCAACTTAAGCATTCATGTCTGTACGACTAACTCATATGGCATCATCAAACATTACGACTATCTCATATGGCATCATCAAACATTCTTACTTAGGTACTTTTAATCTATTATGCAATTTAACTAACCTAATCAATTCCTTTTAAAAATAATCAAATTATCTCATACCAATAAAAATTTTCTTGCTTGACAAAAATCATTACTTGCTTCATTATTTTCAACCACTATTCACGAGGTTAATATAATTTGAGCACCATGCAACAATAATGTTTTTTTAAAGTAACTAAATAATTAACTAAAATAAAGTAAAAACACACATCACGGAGAGAGATCACAACATTCAAACAGTTAGAAGGAGAGAACTTTCACAAAGCTTAGGAGCATTTTAAAATGCTAATACAGAGATAACCACATCATGGGCTGCAAATGTTCTACAACGGGTTAGATGTGCACGCATGTTCAGTATTAAATGGAGCCGTGAGAGGAGCTTTAATGAAAAAAAAATATGAAGATGTGTATGAGTTGATAGAAAACATGGCGATGAATTCATACTAGTGGCCAATCAAGCGCTATACTTATAGCCAAAAACCATCTAGGGTAAAAGCTGTCTAAAAGGATGATGATACCAACAAATTGTGGACAAACTCAACTGCATAAAGTCCTCATTTAGTGCACCATTTATATATAGAGGAGACAAATCGCTATTTCATTACATTAATAATTCAATTGAGGATGTCAACTACGTCAAAAATAGGGTGAAACCCTTATTCAAACACTTATAATCCTGGTTGGAGAGATCACCCAAACCATAGGTGGGGTAGAAATCAAGGAGGAGGTAACAATACATAACCAATTAAAAATGCTAATTATCAACCTCCTTATTTGCAGAAGCATCAAGAAATGACCAACCCAAATGACCATACTGTATGTAGTCAATGTTTGGATCGAACCGAAGGGGAAATGCAGTAAATGAGAATTGACGTGAAACAGGTGCGGTCTGAGTGCACTAACGCTACAAAAAACATTGACTAAGCTGGAAGATCAGATGAGCCAATTGATGAGTATGACAAGAGATATCAAAAGAAAAATTGGCACAGTAATCCCGAGCAACATAGAGAATAATCCTCGGAGAAAAGAGAATGAGCATGTGAGAGTAATCACACTTTGTTTGGACAAAGTAGTGAGTAGCCCAAAAAAACCAGCTCACAAGGAGAATATAAAGGATTCTAAGGATCTTTAAGAAAATCCCCGAGAAACTAAGACTGAATGTAACGGCCCGATAGTCAGGGGTGTCAGAAAATGAGATTTGGGACTCCGTTCCCGTCAAACAAACCCATAAATATTTTTATTAAATATTTACGAGGTTAGTTTAGTAGTGAATTAAATTTTGGATAGGTAATTTTCATGAATTAGGAGCTATTATGATACAAGGACTAAATCGCGTTAAAGCTAAAAGTTGAATTATAGATTGAAATAAATTGAAGGGACTAGAATAGTGAATATACATTTACTTAGTGATAGTGGAATACCAATTTTAGCAATGTATAAATATCGATAATAGTGTAGACAGTTGAAAACCAAGTTTAGCATTGCATAGCATGGTTCGTTATTAAAATGATTAAGACTCTAGTATGAAAGTATTAGATTGTCATGACTTGCTCCTATATAATATAATGATAATGGTTAACTTGCATGTTTATTCATTATATGATTGAATGTGTTGATTTTTTGTAATGCCTGTGACCCTAATCCGACGACGGAGAGGGGTTAGGAGTGTTACACTGAACCAAAACCAGAGGAGGAAGCTGAGCTGATAGCTAAGTTGGAGAACAAGCCAATCAAAGAACCTACACTAACAAGGGTACCATTCCCTTCGCTGTTAGAAGAGAAACAAAAATGGGATGAGGCAGAATATGTAAGTTTTCTAAACTCATTTAAATCCTTGAATGTTAACTTGCCTTTAATTGATTTAATTGAAAAAGTTTCTAAATACACCAAATATTTAAAAGAAACTATGTCTAGGCGACGAAAAATTAAAATAGGAGAGCAAGTTAATGTAAGTGTCTCATGTAGTACGATTATATCCAAACAAATGCCCCCAAAACTAAAAGACCCGGGAAGTTTTATAATACCTATAGAGATAAAGGATATACATTTTAGCAAGGCTCTATGTGATTTAAGAGTCGATATTAATTTAATGCCTTTAACTATATGTGAAAAACTTGGGTTAAGGGAGCTTATACTCAAATTACACTACAATTGGCTGATAGGTCTTCAGTACGACCGAAAGGAGTACTTGAAGATATGTTTGTCAAAGTGAGGAGCTTTATCATTCTGACTGATTTTATTATCCTAGATTTTGAAAAAACCGTAAGATACACATCCTGTTAGATAGACCATTTTTAGCGATATTCAGGTCCACCATTGACTTAGAAAATAATGAATTAACAATGACAATCAATGTTGAGACATAAATTTTTAAATGTGGTCACTAATAGAATGACATAAATAGGGAAAAAAATAAGGAAATCATGTCTTGAAATATCTGTAAAATTCCCTAATTACCTTGAACCAAGGGAGGTATTTTCTGTAATCATTGCAGGTAGAAAAAACAAGTTCAAAGAACGGGACAAGCGAAAGAAGGTGGAGTGGCACGATGGATGCTGGACGAACATTGATAGAAACGAACAGGAAGAGCACCCATGGGCACGCTAATTGAGCTGACGGATGAATTTGAAAGTAAAATTTGACATTCTTACTTGAATTTTAATTTTATGTATATTATTGTATTTTTAACTAACTGGTAGTTTAGAATTTAATCTTTATTAAATTTTTGTTTAAATAGAAAATGAAATGCTCTGAAAATAGGAAGTTTGGACAAAAACAGAGTTGGTGTCTGTAAAACCAAAATTATATAGGGTTTTTCTATATGTTTTTACCACTTTTGTTATTTACTTGTTATGTTTATCTCGAGTAATTATTATTGAAATAAGTGAATTTTACTTAATTAGTAATTTCAGACATGGATTTGGAAAGTATGTGAAATTATGCTTAATTACATGATTTTTATGCATATTTTGTATTAATTCATGTTAATTTATTAATGTATGTACTTTTCACTATGTAGGAGGTCTATTGGAGACATGATTTAAATAAATAAAAGATGGTCATGCACAAATTATCTATGTGGATGGCAAGACCATGCAATTTTGGGCATGGGGTTGACTACTTGACCCAATAAAGAAGGTGATGAAAGATGGACATGTCTACTAAGTTCTTGGACTGAAGAACCATCCAACAAAGGGAATTATAAGCCCAATTTTGGCACTTGATTTTGGCTGCCCAAAATGATTTTTTGAGATATTTAATTGAAGGTCCCTACAGTTGGAAAATAATCAGAATTCAGCCTAACAACTTCCTTGTTGAAACCGTCCACTCTATAATTATTTTTAGCTTGAAATTCGAATTCAAATTGAGAATACTTGGTCAACCCTTGAAGCATGGTCGGCCACATGAGAGAGGGAAGGAATGGAATTTAAACCTATTTTTGGTAAACTCAAACCCTTACCTTCATCTATAAATACCTTGCCATTGCTCACTTTTCCGTCATCTCTCATTTCTTAACATTACTCTCTCACTCACTCTAGTTTTCTCTCAATTCTTTTTCCCTTTTTCCCTTGCATAGCTACCCGTCCCTTCTCCTTTCTTTAGCCTCAAAAGATTTTTCAAAATCACTCTTTAGCCTGCTACCTTTTAAACCCTTAGCAAAAGAAGCTTTAATCAGAACGGAGGAGCGCTTCAGTCAAAATAGATCCGAAAGGCTGCTGAACTGAGCAGAGCTGAAGATATCAGTTAGAAGAGATCTGAAAGGTTGCTGAACTAAGTCTAATCTTTCCTCTTGATTATCTATTTTAACATGTTTGCTTTGAGTTTTATACTTTTGACATCAACTATGAAGTTTTAAATCCTATTTGCTGGGATAGTTATATTAAGTTAATAAGATTTATTTAATTCATGTTAACATGTTTTGTGCCACAGTCGATTATGTTTTTAATTAATATCATGATGCATTTTATTCATACGTGACTAGGTGCACTCAGATTACCTAAGCGATCCTAACCAGATGACGGCTAGTAGATGCATAATTGAAAAGTGCAATGCTTAATTTAGATTATTAAAACCGACTAAGTTAAGGTTCATAATATCATTAGTTAGTTCTATTATCTTGCATGGTTTTTAGATTTATGTAATTAAACTGTTGCAAACGTAAATCTCCTTGTGACCTTGCATAAATGCTAAGAAACCCTTAGTCTAATATGATCAGTAACATGCATATTTAACTAAGTAAAAGATCCGATAGGGCTTAATTTGGTTTCCAAACCCATAAGAGATCGAGTTTCCATGGAAGTAATTTCGAACATGTTAGCTTGATGAAAGTAAGTTGATTTGATTAATATAATTATCCTAGCCCATTTAATGTTGATTGTTTTTGTTGCTAAAGCCTTCATTCATATATTTAGATAAATTGCATTTAGATTAGAAATTGCATTAGGGATCACTCTTGCATTTAATTAATCTCATAATCACTATCCAAATTTATTGAGTTTTTTTTCATCAAATTGTTAATTATAATTTTGTAATGAATTACAGTCCCTGTGGAGACGATAACTTATTTTTACTTACTTATTACCTGAACGACTACATACACTTGCTTAAACACGTTACAATTCATTACAGTGTCACAACACAACAACCTCATGTCATGAAACCTCGACCAGAATCGGTAGAATTGAGGAAATATTCTCGATCTCGCGACACAGCACCCTTGTGTCATGACACAGAGGACAGTTTGCCCATGTTTTTAAAATTTCAGAGTGTGTCACGACATCAAACCCTGATGTCTTAACATTGGCATCCTGCCAAAGGTGTTGCGACACGAAACCCTTGTGTCATGACATCCCTACAATTTTCTACAAGGTTGACCCGACCTGATTATGCAACCCATCGATTTTAGACTTGTTTTAACCCATTTTTAACTTTAACATACTTCTTATTTTAACCCTAAAACATATCATAACCCTCTTCTAAACTACAAAACCCTCTTTGAACCTCTAAAATTTTAAGACCCTAAAATTCCCTTTCTTCTATTGCAACAAATTCTTTTGTGACTCTCCTTAGTGTAGGGACTAAGACAAAGTAGTTACGAGACTGCTTCAAAGAAATTTTATGAGGTATTCGACGCACTTCACTCGAGGTTAAAGATTATTAACTTATTCTTACTATCTCATCGCTTGATAGCTTGTTAGTATTTAGATTACTATTAGTATTACGTAAGTATGCTGCCTATAAAATCTAGAAAAACAAACACACAAGATTTGTACAAAATTACAACTTTGAAAGATACTTCATTGAACTTGAAGGCAAAAACTTTATCTAGGAAAGAGGATTCGAACCATCGATGGTTTTCTGTAATGCAATTTGGTCTTTAGTACGATATCATAGATGGGAGTGTTTCTGCACAATCCCAAAAGAAAATGATGTTATTTCTCTTGTGCTAGAATTTTATACTACTTTTAGGGATAAAGAAACTCGTCGACCACACAGTGTCATGTGGAAAATGGTAACAATAAGACGTAAAAATGCGTCATTCTCCACACAAAAGATTTGTAATTGTTAGGATACACCATATTATGACTCTGATTATTTAGAAAATATTGATTTAACGAGATTTCAAGACATCGATATGAAAAGATTTCTTAAACACTTAATTGAAAATTGAGGTGAATGGGCCAGACACCAGACTACCGATCAATTTCAATTTAAGCTACAATGTTTCCAATTGCTAAAATATGGATGCAATTTACTTGCACTAGAATTACACCTGCTCTTAATGTTTCTAATGTCAATACGTCCCAAACTATTTTATTATATGATATTTTACAGAAGAAACATATATGTATAAGGCAATGGATCCATCAAAGTATGAAGCGCTGTGTTAGTGGCTAAAAGGTCGAGATTTTCTTTCCCCATCTAGTGACGACACTTTGTAAGAGTGCAGAGGTTCCAATGGAAGAGAACGAGCAATTTATGTGCCCACAAAAAGCTTAATAGACGATTTTATGTACACTTAGTACGTAGAACTCAACCAAAAGAAGATCATAAATTGGAACCAATGAGTAAAGAAAAGATGGACATCATGGCCTCGTTCTAAAGAAAAGTAAAATTGACATCTAAAGAAGAAAGGAACTAGAGTAGTAGTGCAAAAATTAATGGAATGATAAGATGGATGCAAGAAACAGGCCCTGTTCTTCAAGAATTACGAGGCAAAACAACATGAGAATACCTAATTATCAGCTAGATATGTTCGGCCCGATGCATCTAGTGCATCAAGAAGAGGAATAAGAGAGTGATGAGCAGGAAGAAAATAAGGATGAAGAAAGAGAAGGGAATGAGGAGATAGCTTTTGAGGAGGAAGAGGATTGAACCAAAATTTTATTTTTACCATTTTCAAGACTATAATTAATTTAGGATAATTTTTATTGTTTTAAGAGTAGGGCTAAAAAAAAATTTTATATATTTGTTTTGTTTCTATTACAAGTTTTCTGTGTAGGAACCCTACATGAAAGGAACACAATGATTATGAGCTTTCAACGAAAACTGGAAAGGAGCACCCACCAATAGACGTACGAAACTACCATGATCAATCAAGTAACTTTTTTCCTTATGTTTTTAGGACTACACATTGAGGACAATGTGTTATCTTAAGTGTGGGAAGGGTAACATAGAAAATTTGTTTTTATTTTTTTATTTTAATTTTTATTGTCAAATGTGTGCTTGAGTTTGTAGAAATATAAGTGATTGGTTAGGAGCATGTAAATAAGTTGATTGTGTTTTCTATAAACTTGGTGTCGAAATCATTTTTTGATCGACTTATTTTAAAAAAAAACGAAAAATGTGATTCGCCACCAATCCTTTTTTTTATAAGGTGTGATCGGATCACCTCATACTTTGATCTTTTTAATAAAAGATTTGATTTATTAAAATAACATTTTTTGGTCTACAAAAATCTGAAAATGGATTCGGGAGTCGGTTACATACGAGGAAGGATTAGCACCCTCGTAACGCCCAAAATTGGTACCTAATAATGTCAAAAATTGAAAACTCGAAAAGAATTTAAAATATGATCCCTCTTTGTATTAATGTTATTTTTACTTAAAAATTGCTTGAATAAGTTGAAACGTACATTAAAGACCTTCTCGTCTCGAGATAACAAAATGTCACATCCTGTAAGTTAGGACACGACACCTTGAATCCTTGAGAATAAGCTTGCCTTTTATTATTATTTTTTAATCTCATGTATTTTAATTTTAAAATAATAGTCGGTCATTTAGGTTCAACGAGAAAAATCGAAACCCCGTAAGTTAGGGTATGACTTCTGGAATCTCTAAATACGGAATATTGTCTTATTTTGAAGATTTTTGAATAATAACAAATGTAATATGTAAACAATGTATATTTAAAACGATAAATTAACTTAAAATAAAGATGAAAATGGGAAATGCATGTTTAAAAAGGATAAATAAAATGACATGAAAATATTAACAATAATAATAAAATAATAAAATAACAAGTGCACAAGACATAAAATCAAATCAAATAATAACAACAATAAATAACAAATGCACAAATAAAAAGGGTATAAACAATTTGATTTTTAAGAAAAAAAAATAAAGAAATAATAAATAAATGAATGAATAAAATAAAATAAAAATTTGTAAGAAAAAAATTTTGAAGTTAAATAAACCAATGATCGAATTGAAATCGAAATAAAATAAGGGGTATAAATTGTAAGTAATGAAAAAGGCTGATAAGGATCAAAGTGCAACGCGCTAAAAAGGACAGGGACTGAATAGGAAAATTTTCCCTTGTCTTTATGCGCACTGTTTCTCAAGGGGACCAAAATAGAATGCGCGTAAAAGGGCGATGACCAATTGGGAAATTATTCCATGGTCCACTGAACGAACATTCAATAAGTGACCAGAATAAAAATAAAGTAAAATTAAGTGATAAAATTAAAAAGTAGAACAGTATTAAATTGAAGCAGGTTGCAAAAGCGGAAGGACTAAAAGGGTAAAAAGACCTTTAGTCAAAAACACACAGATCCTGTGGGTAGATCGGGTCGGGCGCAGGTCAAAAGCCAAAACGACGTCGTTTTGGCATCTAGGAGTCAAGCTCAAAACGATGTCATTTTATATCCCTATAAATGCCAAAAAATCTTCAAAAAAAATCATTTTAACCCTCTTTCAAAAATAAAAAAACTTAACCTTTTTTTATTTTTTTCTCTCTAGCCCCTTTGGCCGGACTTCGCTCCTGCCATTGGCCATCTATCGCCGTCAACGGCGCTGTCGTCCACAGTAGCCGAAAAGTCCAAATGTCTCACCTTTTATTCCTTTTTTCGAGTAGAACCCTGATTTGGGGTTAAAAATAGCCAAAAAAAGCCTTCAACAATAAAAAAAGAAACAAAGAACCCTTCGTTTCTTCTCACTTCCGTCGCAACCATTCAACGAACCCCAAGAGTCCATCGGTCTTCCAGAACAGAGGGAGAAGCAACGACAATAGAGGTATAAAATTTGGTTTTTTATTTTATTTTATATATTTTGAAAATAAAAGATAAAAACGAACATAAAAAAATCACATTTCTTGTTATATTCAATCTTTTTTTTGTATATTTTCTTCTATGTTTTTCAAAAAGGAACCCCCTTTTACAATCAGTTCAATGGCTTTTATAGTCGATTTACATTCTTGTTTTTTTCTACTATTTCAACTGCTCATGTTTGGTTTATGTCTTTTCTTTCTTTTTCCTTGTAGGCGATGGTGGCAGAACAGTTGGTGGAGTAGGTGGCAGCAGAAGCTAGGTTTTTTTTTTGTGTTTTCTGTTTTGGTGTTGTAGGGTAGGATTGTTTTGGGCCATTGGGTTTTTTATTATTTAGGTTTTGTAATTTAAGTAATATGTTTTTAAAATTTGGGCTTGTAATTTGGGTCTGATTTTTTTGTAATTGGACTTGCTATTATTTCATTTTTATATTTTTTGGTTTTTTTTTGTTTGGGCCCGGACAAATTTGGGCCTTTACTGCTGCCCTTCTTTGCTCATTGTCGTGTAATGATAGTAGAGTAAAGACTTTATAAAGGGCCAAATTTGCCTGGTCTTGCAGAATCTCGACCTCCTTGGTGGTCCTCCTTTTCAAGTAGCTTTATTCCAACCCAGTGCTCTACTGCAACTTTAGGGAGATAGGATTTGTTATATTTAACTTGCCCCACTACAACTCTAGGGAGATAAGGTTTGTAGCTTTAATCTACTCCACTTCAACTTCAGGGAGATAAGGTTTGCTATCTTTAATCTACTCCACTGTAACTTTAGGGAGATAAGATTTGTGGCTTGACTTTACTCCACTGCAACTTCATGGAGATGAGATTCACTATCTTCAATCTGCTCCACTACAACTTCAGGGAGATAAGATTCATAACTTGTAGCTTTAATCTGTTCCACTGCAACTTCAGGGAAATAAGATTCGCATCTTCAATCTGTTGCACTGCAACTTCAGGGAGATAAGATTTGTGGCTTTAATCTGCTCTACTGCAACTTCAGAGAGATAAGATTTTCTATTTTCAATCTACTCCACTACTACTTCAGGGAGATAAGATTTGCTATCTTCAATCTACTCCACTGTAACTTCAGGGAGATAAGATTGGACATGGTAGATTTGATCCAACCTACTGCAACTTCAGAGGTATAGGATTTGTGACTTGTAGCTTTAATCTATTCCACTGCAACTAGGGAAATAAGATTCGCTATCTTCAATCTGCTCTATTGGAACTTTAGGGAGATAAGATTCACCATGGTAGATTTGATCCAACCTACTGCAACTTTAGAGGTATAGGATTTGTGACTTGTAGCTTTAATTCATTCCACTGCAATTAGAGAAATAAGATTCGCTATCTTCAATTTGCTCCACTACAACTTTAGGGAGATAAGATTAATGGCTTCAATTTGCTCCACTACAACTTTAGGGAGATAAGATAAGTGGCTTCAATTTGCTCCATTGCAACTTCAGGAAGATAAGATTTGCCATAATGATTTCAATTCATCCCACTGCAGCTTCAGGGGTATGGGATTTATGGTTTCTCTGATCTTGTTTCACCATTCTCTAGGGAACATGACTTGTAGAATCCATTTCATGAGTCTCTATTTATGCCAAGTGATTAGGATGTTATGATCAGATTGAATCAAATGCTCCTAACCAAATGTGTATGAATGACGTTTGCATGAATGCAAAAATGTCTTTTTTTCAATAATCCTTTTTAATGCTTAGGTTGGAATTGCTCATTATTTATCAAGGTTTTATCGTTGACGTATTGTCCTGCCTTTTTGTTCAGCTGGTATTTTTGATAGGAAACTCGAAGAAATAATCACATTTTAGACTATTCTTTCTCAAATGTTCCCAACTCTTAGATTTGGTTAGTTCTAACCAGTGGTCCTGCTTCAGGTCCTTGTACTATTTAGAAAACTTTCAGAGTAATATGCAGAACTTCTTTTGTTTGAATATTATTAGTCCATTAATCTTTATTTCAATGTAAAAATGCTTAAAAATGATTGTAACAATGGACAATATTGAAATTCATTGGGAGCAAAGCTCGAAATGAATAAATTAATCAAAATAAAAAATTTTGCTAAAATACAAAGTGAGTAAGATGAAAGTAGGTGCCCCAGATATCGTAGTATGAGATTCTCCACACAAACTTCTCGAGGACAATTTTGAACTTGATATGTGTTTAGAATACCTAGAGTACTTTGTTAATGCCCCAAGATGTAGCATCCCTCCTTCTTGTTAATTCGGAGGGGACAAGACTACCACATGCCCCACCTTCGATCAAAATTTGAATTGCCCTTTTTTAGGTTTTCCACTCAAAACCCCTTTGGACTCAAGGTGTCATTTGGTCTTAAGGTGCCCTTTGCGAGTTTTCACCTTAGCCTCTCCCTTTTTTTTTAAAATGAAATATTTCTTGACTGAATCTGAATTCACAGGATTAAGCAGGTTTTTGCCATCCATCTCGGTCAAAATCAGCACTTTTCTAGAAAAGGCCTTCTTTACCACATAAAGTCCTTCCCAGTTTTGCATGCACTTTTCTTTGAAATCCTTTTGTATGGGCAGGATCTTTTTCAATACCAGGTCTCCCTCATGGAATTCTCTAGGACAGACCTTTTTATTATAAGCCCATATCATTTGTTTTTGGTATATCTAGCCATGATGAATAACTTTCAACCTCTTCTCTTCAATCAAGTTCAATTGATCGTGTCGGGATTGGATCCATTCTGCTTCATCCAACTTCAACTCTGCCAAAACTCAGAAGGAAGGAATCTCGACTCCGATGGGTAAAACTGCCTCCATTCCATATACCAATAAGAAGGGCATTGCCTCAGTGGAGGTCCTAACAGACGTTCGATAAGCATAAAGGGCAAATGGTAACTTCTCATGCCAATATTTATAAGTCTCAGTCATTTTCCCTACGATCTTCTTAATGTTCTTATTGGCTGCCTCTACCACGCCGTTCATTTTTGGCCGATATGATGACGAGTTGTGGCATTTGATTTTGAATTGATCGTAGACTTCTGATATCATGCTGCTGTTCAAATTTAGTGCATTGTCAGATATGATCCTTTCTGGTATTTCATATTGACATATGATCTTTTTTTTAAATAACTTGCTAACTGTCGACTTCGTGGCATTAGCATATGAAACGGCTTCTACCCACTTTGTAAAGTAATCGATGACCACGAAGATGAATCAATGCCCGTTAGAAGCTTTAGGTGAGATTGGCCCAATGACATCCATGCCCCACAAAGAGAAAGACCATGGAGAAGTCATAACATGAAGAGGTGAGGGAGGTACATGAATTTTATTTCCATAAACTTGACACTTATTACATTTTTTGGCATAACTGATGTAATCTCCTTCCATGATGGACCAATAATACCTGAATCTCATGATTTGGATGGCCATTGTAAAACCATTGGCATGTGTTTCGCAGATACCCTCATGGACTTCTTCCAAGATTTTGTTAGCCTCAACAGCATCCACACATCTTAGTAGCACTTGATTTTTTCTTCTTTTTTTTATAGGATCTCCCATCTAAAACATAGTCATTGACCAATCTTCTTAATGTCATTTTATCATTCTCGGTTGCTTGATTGGGGTATTCATGATTCTTTACATATCGCAGTATGTCGTAGTACCAAGGGTGATCGTCTTTTTCTTCTTCCTCAACATTGTAACAATGAGCTGGATCCTTATAAATACTCATCTGGATAGGTTTTATGTCTTCTGGTTTATTCACTTTGATAATGGAAGCTAAAGTAGTTAAGGCATCAACCATCTGGTTTTCATCTCATGGGAGATAGCAGAAGGTGATGCCATCAAACTCTTCAATTAATTCAAGAACCAGCCTTCGATAATGGATCAATTCAGGGTCTCTCGTCTCCCATTCACCTTTGAGTTGATAGATCACTAATGCAGAATACCCATATACCTCTAGTACTTTGATATTGCATTCTATGGCTGCTCGGATGTCGATGATGCATGCTTCGTATTCTACCATATTGTTTGTGCAATCAAAATCCAATTTACTAGTGAATGGATAATGATCTCCGTCTGGGTTTAGCAGGACTGCCCCAATTCCGTTACCCACTGATACATGATATTCGTGACAGGTTTTAAAGATTTATGAATGAATCGTTCTTGAGACTAACTTATTATCACGATTAAGGCAAGTGTACCTATCAAACAGTAGTATAGTTCAGTAAGATCGGATTGTCGAACCCAAAGGAACCACGAGTACTAGTATTTACTTCCTTTTTGTTATTTAGCCTAAAAATTAAGAGGTTTGGTTATCTAAACTAATTACTAAACTAAGAATGCACGGAAAGAAAATTTGGGAAAATACTTTTGGGAAAATTCGATTGATTAAGACAATACCTAAGGAAAAATCCACCTAGACTTCACTTGTTATTTGACTTTGAATCAGACAAGTTATTCATTTGACTTGATCCGTAGAAATCCCTAAGTTATATTATTATCTCTCTCGGGACTAATAACGTCTAACCCTAGGTTGAATAATTGAAATCTCTTTCTAATTAACACCCTAGAATTGCATTAACTCGATCTATGGATTCCCTTATTAGGTTTCACCCTAATCCGGTAAAATCTTGTCACCCATCTCTAGGCGCACAATCAACTCCGCTTAATTATGATAATTTTTACTCTTAGACAAGGTCTTTTCCTCCTCTAAATAAGAGCTTAACTTGAATCAATATCCTGGAATATTAAAATAAGAATTAAGAACACATAATTAAGAACAAGTTAAATATTTATCATACAATTCAGATAATAATAATATCCGTCTTAGGTTTCATTCCCCTTAGGTATTTAGAGGGTTTAGTTCATGATTATAGAAGAAAACATCTCAAAAGCATAAAGATAACAAAACATAACAAAACCCAAAACTTCTGAATGGAAATTGAAGGGAGATCTTCAGTCTTGATGATGAATTCGGCTTCTGAGATGGATCAATCGGCTTTCTTTGAGTAATTTCTTGCTTCCTGCTCTACGTCTCCCCTCTTTCCTCAGAGCCTCCTTAGGTGTTTAAATAGGCTTTAGAATGCCTAAGAGCCCTCAAAATTTGCCTTTTCCGAATAGGGTTATACTTGGGCTCGGTAGGGACATGCCCATGTGCGATAACTCTAGCCCGTGGTTAAGGCTGTTGAATAGGCACGGGCGTGTAGTCTACCCGTGTAAGTCGTGCGTTGATCTTTCCAAAGAGACACGGCCGTGTGACACACCCGTGTGAGGAAGTCCAGGCCGTGTTAATTTTCCATGTGGGTCCATTTTCTCCATTTTCGGCCCGTTTCTCTCTCTTTTTACTCTCCTATGCTCACCTAAGTATAAAACATGAAATTAAAAGATTAGGAGCATCGAATTCACTAAATCTAAGGAGAATCCATTCATAAATGGGCTAAGCAGGGGATAAAAATATGTATAAATTACGGTTTATCAAATATCAGCACACTTAAGCATTTTCTTGTCCTCAAGCAAAATCCTCAACTCACAATCAAAATAAATTCTTCTCAATTTATAATCCCTGTCAATAATATCTCCAAATAATCCATAAGTACTCATACATTGAAAATTCAACTAAAAGTACATCAAAGTTTCAAACATTCCAAGTTGAGCATTTTATCACGAAAACATAGGTGTCTCCCCTCATCTAAGTAATTACCTTTGATTAAAATATCGTATAGTTTAACATCCTCACTAAAGATTCACTCAAATCACTCAAGGTGTTTAAGGACATCAATTAAAGCACTCATTAGTCAATATCAAAAGTTATTACCATAAGCTTGCTTGAAAATCAAATCTCCACCACTATATATTGAGCCGATACATCAATCAAAAAGGTCTTTTAGAGGGTTGTAATGTGGCTTTGGTTAGGGGGTGTGGTCACAAGCTGAAAGAAAATGTTAGAATCGAGATTGAATTAAAAAATTACCTAGCTAGAAAAATAACCAGTCATCAGTTGAATACAAGTGAGCTTCTTCTCGGAATATGGAATTAACACTTAAGCTCAAAAATGACAAATTACAACAAACATGTATGTAAGTATTTTTTTTAAGAACAAGACAAATACATAGAAGAACAAAACATAGCTAAACAATTTGTTGAAATCAAATCTCGACAAAAATAGGTATCTAATTAGGGGATTTCAACAATAATGGGTTAAGGGTTAATATTGAGGGTAAATCAATTAATGGCTTGTTAGGCTCAAAAGGGGTTAACTAAGGGTTAATTATAGAGGTAGGCTTTTGTGGAGTGAGTGAATTAAACCTAAGTGCCTTTATCATCTTGACATATCAAATCAAGTGGTGTAGTCTTGACATGCATAATTAAGCAAGTTCTAGAATAACAAATCAAAACTGACGCACTCATAATGAAAGTGAGATTGAAAGGAATAAAATATGCTCTAAAGGCTCAAGATATCACAAAAATTATGGCTTTTTGATGTTTAAACTTGTGAATTTCAACTCAAGATAATACCTAAACTTAGAGAAACAACCTAAAAGTTTTTAATTCGTCAAAAATCAACTTATCATACTTGATTCCCTAATGTCTTAAAGTTTAAACAATCAATGCATAATTGCCTATGTTTTAATTCAAGACATATAAATAAAAATCATAAATTAATTAAAATTCATTCTAATAGTGATATGAGTAATTCACGTGCGAATAAGACAACATTCAGGGATTTCTAATGATGATATAAAAGACCCCCTACACTTAAGATGTACATTGCCCTCAATGTACAAAGATAGATATATTGAAAATGATAGATATAAAATCATAAGATAGTGAGAAAAGTGAAACTTCCTGAATGATGAATTAATTCCTTGAATTGGAGTTATGGAGAATAATCGGCCAAAGCAATGATGAGGGTGGAGGAGGATACTCCGGTGGTGGTAGAGGTTCATTAGTCCATAAGTCCTACGCCAAAATAATATTATATCTGGTGGTAGCTATGGTCGTGGTCAAGCAGGACATGGCAGTCGTGGAGAACCTTTCTCAGTGGAGTTTGTAGTTCCTATGCGATGATGCTCTTTATAACTGTGATAGAATCAGGAACTTTTTAGGGAATATAATAAAGCATAATTACTCGTAATGAAATAGCCAAAACTATAAATTATTCAATAAAAATTATAAAAACTAAAATTAAAATAATATTAAAGGAAAATTAAATAAAAAGTACTTAATTAAGATAAATAAAGAAAAAAGTGAAAATAAAAATAAAAAATAAAAAGTTTTTAAACATCTTCATCGTTAGATGGTTCGTGAGGTGGGGGTGACAATAAGATGTGGAAGTGCTGACAAATCTGACGTAGAGTCGCATCAATGTGATCAAAGCATTGAAAACATTATTGCTCAAATCGTGTAAGGCGCTCAGAGATGTCAGACGGTGAAGCCGCCGCATGAACTAGACGATGGATGGGTGGTGGGTGAGACGATGGGTCCTCATGACGTGGAGGAACATCATCAGTAATGTCCTCTGGGTCCTCCTCGGTGGATTGAACGAGGCGGTACTGAGGAGGATAGGTGCCACGTCGTTTCTCGATCATCCTCATACTTAGCATGCTCGAGATGCCTTGTGGGGACATCTTGCCGATGAGAGTGAAGGAGGATGATTGTGTTGCTGTGTTGAGGAGCCCGAAGTGCAGAGCCAGTTGAGCCACATAGGGCCCGATAGAGATGACCCCTCTCCTATGTCGCTCTGTCTGATGGCGGATGGCGAGGGCGATGAAGTAGGCAAGGTCAAGGACGTGCCCGTTCGCCATGCTCCATAAGAAATAAGCATCGTGGGTGGTGACGACGCTAGTGCTTTCTTATCTCCCTGTCAGAGTGTAAGCCAAGATGGCGTATAGATACCTCAAGGATGGAAGGAGAGCTGATGCCTTGGAGCGGCTAGGATCGTAGGTGGCCGAAGCAGGGACGAGGTCCCTCTAGCATTTTGAGGGGGTGTAATAGATGTAGCGGTGGAGGGTGTCGAGTTCATTGTCGTCTATGAACTCCTCCGTGTACAGCCTTAGTGCAATCCCAAACTCGGGTACGCTCAACTGGCTTACTAGACCACCAAGACGGAACTGGACCATTCCAGGATCATCGAAGTTGGTCATGACGGTCTGAAGATGGAACGTCGAGAAGAGTTCTAGTGTGAACTCGAGATACGTCAGCTCGATGATCTCAAAGAAGAGCCCCCACAGGTCAGTCGTCAGGAGGGCTCAGACTGCGTCAACCAATTGAATATGTTCAAGTGTGGCCCAGTCAATGCAGCGGCCCACACCTAGGGGTTGAGCCCATAATATCTAATATAATTCCTCTTGGGGTCCTAGGGGAACCTAGAGGAACGAGTGCCTAATCTCCGCAGTAGGACCCGAGGATGATATTGCTTTTTTTCTCTTCTTTGAAGCGGGGACAACGGTTTTCTTTCCTCGTGATGATGACATAGTATATCTGCAATGAACAAAAATAGAAGTTTAACCAATATGCCCCAAGAATAGTATGGAAAATCAAGACTAAATATGAATATTTCAAGAGATTTACGTACTAGATGATACAAATTAAAACAACTAAATATATCAAGTTATAGGATTATGGGAATAATGCAACGAGAATATGAATGAATGTATGTGTGTAAGCATAAATTTCATGGAAACAAGGAAAAATGAAAGAGTATAACATAATGTAGTAACTAAAATAACAAAATTTTTATAAAATAAGCATGAGTATTTTAATATTCTAACTATGAATATTCATTCAAAATAGTTCAATAGAGTAGATAAATCATGAAACAAACAACATATTTAAAGAAAATAGAGAGAAAAGAGTAAAGAAACGCAAAAGGAAGAAGCTTAGAGAGTCAGAATTGGTGTTGTAGGCAGCGCACGGGCGTGGGGGTAGGACGTGTGAAGTTGCAGCGACTAGGGTTAGGGATTTTTAGGGAGGGAGATGATGAATAGTGAGGGGTTTATATAGATTTTGGGGCACACGGCTGTGGGACAAGCCCGTGTGGCCTTATTTTTGCCCGTGTGTTTCGTAAATTTTGAATTTGGGCACGTTTGACATTTGGCCCACGCCCGTTTTCTTTGGGCGTGTGGGTGCACACGACCGTGTCACACAATTGTGTCCTGCTTCGTTCGCTTCTCCCATGTCTGTGTACATAGGTCAACGCCTGTGTTAATTTGACAGATTTGCCCACAGGTGATGGGCACGAGCGTGTCGCATACCCGTGCTAATTTGACAGGTTCGCCCACAGTTTCAAGGCACGGGCGTGTCGCACGCTCGTATTATCTTGGCAGGTTCGCCTACGGCCATGTCGCAAGTTTATGGCGACTTATCGCTTCCCGTGTTGGGGAAAAAATTTTGCCCTGTTTTCACACGGCCTAATGCAGGCCTGTGTGCCTAGTCTTATGGTCTTTAGAAAGCCTGCGTTCCATGATTCGGTCAGTATGTTAGATGTTAAAAGCTAAAATGTAAAGAAATTAATACTATTAGTACTCGGGTTGCCTCCCGAGAAGTGCTTATTTATAGTCTAAGCTCGACTTACCTCTCTGGTGTGTGATCATGGTGGCTTAAGGAGTTTACACTCCTCATCCCTACTGCCAATTTTATCAACGTAAGGTTTAAGACGAGTAATATTTACCTTGAACGTGCCGAATTTAGGATGATTTACCTCAACTGTACCTTATGGAAAAATGCCTAATACTGTAAGAGGGATTTCTTCATTCGGTTCAGAAGTGGCAATTCGAGGATCTGGTGCATTTAATAGTACTTTGTCTGCAACCTTTAGTTGATTTGGTGAGGTAATGAGCTTGTCCTGGCTTTGTTTATTGTGTGTTCCCGGTTCATGTGTCTGCCATTCATCTAGCTCCTCGATTTGTAACCTTTTTTCTTCATGGATTGGTTCTTTGTTGTTGCTTGGCTCATGTATGTTCTTCGAACCTATTTCATGCAAAGAAGGTTGCACCATTTAGTTAGTTTTAACAGAATGATTTGGACAATCACCTTCAATTTTTGATGTGTTATTCGAATTACGAGCTTGATGGGTAATTGTTTCGTCCTCCACACGAAATGTGAGCTCACCTGTGCCAACGTCAATAATCATTCTAACGGTTGCTAAAAAGGGCCTTCCTAAAATTAAGGGAATGTTACTATCCTCTTCTATGTTTAGAACAACAAAATCAACTGGGAATATAAAATTTTCAATTCTAACTGATACTTTTATCTGCTAATTGAATGCTCATCCTAATTTGTTTGGGTTTCTCTAGACCTAGTTGCTTAAATAATTTGTGAGGCATGACATTGATACTAGCCCCTAAATCAGCCAGCGCGTTATTAATGTCTAAGCTACCGATTAAACAATGAATCGTAAAACTCCCTGGATCTTTGAGTTTGTTAGGCAGCTTATTTTGTAGAATGGCTGAGTAGACCGCGTTCAGCTCCACATGTGATGCTTCATCTAACTTCCGTTTATTTGTTAGAAGCTCCTTTAAAAACTTGACTGCTTTTGGCATCTACGAAAGGGCTTCAATAAACGGTAAGTTAATATATAGTTTCTTTAAAAGTTTAAGGAATTTACCAAATTGTTCGTCTGATCAGTCTTTCCTTGTCGCATTGGGGTATGGCACACGAGGTTTATATTCTGTACTTACCGGCTTTAGCTCATTATGGCCTACCTCATCCTTAGATTTGCTTACCACCGTTTTTGGCCTTGGTTCTGCAACTAACCCTTCCTCATCTTGAATGGCAATCGCGTTGAGTTGTTCCCTTGGGTTAGATTTAGTGTTGCTTGGTAGGCTACCTTGTGGTCATTCGGAAATCAACTTGGCGAGCTGTCTAATCTGAGTTTCGAGCCCCTGGATTGATGCTTCTTGATTTTTGAGTGTCATCTCGGTATTCTAAAAATAAGTTTCTAACACTGAGATGAATTTGGTTAGCATCTCTTCAAGGTTCGACTTTTTCTCCTACTGGTACGGTGGTTGCTGAAAGCCTGGAGGGGGTGGTGGTCTCTGATTTCCTTGGCCTCCCCATGAAAAATTTGGGTGGTTCCTCTAACCTGTATTGTAAGTATTTCTATAAGGATTGTTTTGAGATCGATGATTGTTACCCATGTAATTTAACTGCTCATTCTCTATGTTTTGGCCATAAGGTGGGTATTCTGAACTGCTCGATCCACCTGCTTCACATTGCATTACTGGGTGTACCTGTGAGGAACCAAGTAAACCATCAATTTTTCTATTTAATCATTCTACCTGATTGGAGAGCATGGTGATCGAATCGATCTTAAAAATGTCGGCTGCTTTCGTTAGTTTTACCTTCATGACTTGTCACTGATAGTTATTAAGTGACATCTCTTCTATAAATTCATAAGCATCTTCAGGTGTTTTATTATTGATGGTTCTGCCAGCGGCTGCGTCGATCAGCTGTCGAGTCGAAGGATTCAGACCATTATGAAACGTTTGAACCTGTAGCCAGAGTGGTAACCCATGGTAAGGGCATCTTCTCAAGAGGTCCTTGTATCTCTCTCATTCATTGTAGAGTGTTTCTAAATCCATCTGCACAAAAGAGGAGATATCATTACGTAATTTGGCTGTTTTAGACGGCGGAAAATATTTTAATAAAAACTTTTCGGTTATTTGTTCCCAAGCAGTGATTGATCCATTGTGGCAACGAGGTCAACCATTGTTTAGCCTTATTCCTCAATGAAAAGGGAAACAACCGAAGGCGAATGGTGATATCAGAAACGCCATTAATTTTAAAAGTGTCACAAAATTCTAAAAAATTTGCGAAGTGAGCATTGGGATTCTCGTCCTGCAAACCATCAAACTGAACAAACTATTGGATCATTTGAATGGTGTTAGGTTTCAGTTCAAAATTATTTACAGCAACAACAGGCCTAACTATGCTCAATTCAGTTCCTGTTAAAGAAGGTTCAGCATAATCATACATAGTGCGCAGAGTAGGATTCTGATTAACAACAATCGTAGGAGGTAGCGAATTTTCTTGGTTTTTAGCCATCTCCTCGGTTGTGGTAGAAGTATCGTCCTCTTGCTCTTCTTCTGTGTATCGAAAGCTTCACCTTATTTCTCTTCGGTTTCTACGAACTGTGCGGTCGATCTCACCATCAAACAGTAATGGTTCTGATGTGTTTTTTCTAGTCATAAACTAGAAAAACCTGTCAGAAGAGAATAAATGAAGAATTAGAAAATAAAATAAAAATTTAAATTGCAATAAAAGTAAAATGGCTAAAGAAATAAAAATGGAGTGTTCCTAATATCCTAGTTCCCCGGCAACGGTGCCAAAAACTTGATACGTGATATTCGTGACAGGTTTTAAAGATTTATGAATGAATCGTTCTTGAGACTAACTTATTATCACGATTAAGGCAAGTGTACCTATCGAACAGTAGTATAGTTCAGCAAGACCAGATTGTCGAACCCAAAGGAACCACGAGTACTAGTATTTACTTTTTTATTATTATCTAGCCTAAAAATTAAGAGGTTTGGTTATCTAAACTAATTACTAAACTAAGAATACACAGAAAGAAAATTTGGGAAAATACTTTTGGGAAAATTCGATTGATTAAAACAATACCTAAGGAAAAATCCACTTAGACTTCACTTGTTATTTGACTTTGAATCAGACGATTTATTCATTTGAATTGATCTGTAGAAATCCCTAAGTTATATTATTATCTCTCTCTAGACTAATAACACTTAACCCTAGGTTGAATAATTGAAATCTCTTTCTAATTAACACCTTAGAATTGCATGAACTCGATCTATGGATTCCCTTATTAGGTTTCACCCTAATCCGACAAAATCTTGTCACCTTATCTCTAGGCACGCAATCAACTCCACTTAATTATGACAATTTTAACTCTTAGACAAGGTCTATTCCTCCTCTGAATAAGAGCTTAACTTGAATCAATATCCTAGAATAATATTTATCATACAATTCAGATAATAATAACAAGATCCGTCTTAGGTTTCATTCCCCTTAGGTATTTAGGGGGTTTAGTTCATGATTATAGAAGAAAACATCTCAAAAGCATAAAGATAAAAAAAATAAGAAAACCCAAAACTCCTGAATGAAAATTGAAGGGAGATCTTCAGTCTTGATGATAAATCCAGCTTCTGAGATGGATCAATCGGCTTTCCTTGAGTAATTTCCTGCTTCCTACTCCGCGTCTCCCCCCTTTCCTCAGTGCTTCCTTAGGTGTTTAAAGAGGCTTTAGAATGCCTAAGAGCTCTTAAAATTGGCCTTTTCCGAATATGGTTATACTTGGGCTCGACAGGGACACGCCCGTGTGCGATAACTTTAGCCCGTGGTCAAGGCTGTTGAATAGGCACGGGCATATATTGTACTCGTGTAAGTCATGCTTCGATCCTGCCAAAGAGACATGGCCGTGTGACACGCCCGTGTAAGGAAGTCCAGGCCGTATTGATTTTCCATGTGGGTCCATTTTCTCCATTTTCGGCCCGTTTCTCGTTCTTTTTACTCTCCTATGCTCACCTAAGTACAAAACATGAAATTAAAGGATTAGGAGTATCGAATTCACCAAATCTAAGGAGAAACCATTCATAAATGGGCTAAGCATGGGATAAAAATATGTAGAAATTACGATTTATCACTCACAGTGTTTAAGGTTTCATCAAAGTTTAGCTTCCAAGGATGACCTTCTTGAGAGTCTTCTTTAGTGGTTGCAACATACATTAGATCTTCATTCAGGAAATCAAAGTTCAAAGCCTCGTAATCTTCTAGAGCTCTATTGGCCAGAAAATTTGCTATTGCGCTCCCTTTTATAGCCTTCTGATTCATATAGACTATATCAAATTCGGAAAGCAGAATTTACCGCCGAGCCATTCTTCCATTCAAAGTAGTCAACACCATCATGTATTTTAGAGGGTCCAGTTTTGAGATGAGCCAAGTTGTGTGGTAAAACATTTACTGTCTCAGTCTTCGAGTTGTCCAGATCAAAGCGCAACAAAACTTCTCAATTGGCGAATATCTTGTCTCACATTCAGTGAATTTCTTACTGAGATAGTATATCGCTCTTTCTTTTCTTCCTAACTCATCATGTTGACCAAGCACACATCTAATGAAATTCCCGAATATTGTTAAGTATAGGATAAGCGGCTTATCTTAGCTGAGAGGCATCAGCACTGGGGCATTGGATAGGTAATGTTTTGACCTTGTCAAAATTTTTCTGACATTCCTCATCCTATACACCTGGATTTTGTTTCTTAAGGAGACGAAATATGGGGTCGCATTTCTCAGTCAGTTGTGAAATGAACCGAGTGATGTAATTCAATCTCCCTAAGAAACCCGGACTTCTTTTTGAGTGCGTGGTGGTGACAACTTCTGTATAGCCTTGACTTTGTTCTGGTTGATCTCAATCCCTTTTTCACTGACCACGAATCCTAGTAATTTTCCCGACCTAGCTACTAAGGTACATTTTGTTAGATTAAGCCTTAGCTGGAATTTTCTCAACCTTAAAAACAATTTCCTTACGACTTGCACATGCTCTTTTTTTGTTTTGGATTTTGCAACCATGTCGCCAACATAAACTTCAATTTCTTTGCAGATGATGTCATGAAACAAGGTTACCATGGCTCTTTCATTCATTTCTTTTGCATTTTTCAGTCCAAATGGCATCACCTTATAGCAAAATGTTCCCCACATGGTTACAAATGTGGTTTTCTTCATTTCTTTAGGATGCATCTTTATCTGGTTGTATCGTGAGAAACCATTCATGAAAGAGAACAGTGAGTAACCTGCTGTGTTCTCCACTAAAGTGTCGATATGAGGCAACATGAAATTGTTTTTTGAGCTGGCTTTGTTCAAATCCCTGTAGTCTATGCATATTCATACTTTCCCATCTTTTTAAGGGACGGGACGATATTGGCTATCCATTCTGGGTATTTAACCACTTGTAAGAAACCAATATCGAATTGTTTCTTGACCTCCTCTTTTTTTTTAACAAAACGTCAGGCCTCATCCTTCGGAGCTTCTATTGAACTAGCTTACACTCCTCCTTTATGGGGAGCCGGTATACCATGATATCAGTACTTAACACGGGTATATCTTGGATTAACTCAATAAGGTCTCGCTTTATCTCTGTGGCAATGCAAGCTTCAATCTTCACCTCTTTTTCCACTCCTAAGCTCACAATTTCTACCGACTCTTTGGAAGGTAGGATTTGTTTCTCATCTTGTTCTACCATCCTCAACAAATCAAAAGATAGATTACAGCCTCGATCATATTCAAAATCCTAAGAATCCTCTATACATGTATCTTGCTCAAAATGAGACTCTGAGTTAGTAGCAGCGTCACTCATATAATTAATATCTGGAAACCTGTTATAGGGATGAAGAAAAATCCAAAGAACAAAAGAATCTAAGAATAATTATCTGTATGGTATGATTATGAATGAAATGGAAAGAATAAAAGAATATTTTCTCAAGATGATACGTAAAGATGCATTTTATTGAAATAAAGATGTTGGACATAAGCCTATTTCAGAAAAGGATTCTTATTGCTCCTAGGCTTAGAGCAATAAGCGTGTTTTGAACATTATTCTGAATTAGCTCTAAAAAATACAGAAATCTCTTCTACAGTCCAATTGTTTAGAATACTTTCAAGTACATAAGGGTAGATGCTTGATAAATTTTCTCCTCCAATTTCTTTTTTGGATATAGCGTTGATGTTCAGATTTCCCAACATTTTTTCTGTAGTTCCTTTCCTTAACATCTTTCGTTCAGGGTGAATAGTTCCTCCTGACACGAAAGTTCTGGATATATAGGGAAAGGTTATCGATTCCCACTTGACCTCTTCCCTACTCAGTCGTGCTCTTCTCATTTCCTGCTTCTTTTCCAGCTCTCTCTTCTTTTGCCCATATCTAGCTTGTATCCTAAGCCAAAGCAGTCTTGTTTGTCCATTAGCATCGGTGCCTTGACCCTTCCTTGTAGGTATTTTTCGAATCTTTTCCCAGGTAATGCTCCTTTCCCAACTGTCAGTTGCAGGCCCGTCCTCATGGTCTTGGATATTTTGGGCACTGGGATTTTGTTCCCTTTTGCAATGAAGGTTGCATTCACAAATTCAAGCTATCGAAATGAACATTCTATTGCCTCATCATCCGCTCCTATGTATGCGTGCCGCTGGTTACGATGCAATAATATCTTCTTCCATGTTTATCGTCACCAATCGACCTTCTGTCACCAACTTTAGCTTTTGATGCAGTGATGACGGCACTGTCCCAGTTGATTGAATCCAAGGCCTTCCTAACAGGCAATTATAAGAAGCTTGATGTCTACCACCAAGAAATATACCTCATATATGTTTGGACCAATTAAAAGGGGTATCTCAATCCTTCCCATCACCCTCCTTTTAGTACCATCGAATGCTCTCACTATGTTTTGGTACATCTTCATATTAGAGCTATCCACAGGCAATCTGTTCAATGTGGATAAGGGTAAAACATTCAGTGTAGATTTATTATCAATTAACACCCCTGGTAATGTATATACTTTGCAGCGGGTGGTTATATGCAGAGCCTTTGTAGATCCCATGCCCCCCAGAGGTATTTCATCATCATTTAAAAAGATAAAGTTTTCGGCACTTATATTGTTAACTAGGTGATCCAGCTTGTTCACAGAGATGTCATTAGTGACATAAGTTTCATTCAACACCTTCATCAAAGCACTACGATGAGTCTCTGAGCTCAAGAGCAATGGTAGTACTGATATGCGAGCTGGCTACTTGTGTAGTTGTTCTACAGCACTATACTCACTGTGCATTAGGAATTTCAAGAATTCTTTAGCCTCTTTCTCAGTTACCAACTCATTAACAAGCGATTCAAGTCTGGCTGTCTTCTCATTCTTTTGTTCAACTATCGAGGCTTTTCCTTTAATGGGCTTGACTTTTGTATTTGTGGGATCATAGCGCCTTCTAATTCGTGTGTAAGAACCCATATCCTGGCCCTTTTATGAAATGCTAACTGGGTTCTTCTCTCCCGGGATCGTCACGTTGCAGTCATAATTCTAGGGAACCTTCTTGCTGTCATTGTAAGGAAAAGCTACAAGTTTATAGATTATAACCCTTGGTGCAATTTGTACTCTGGCTTCATTACTTCTTGGTCGTGAAATAATAACCACTGGGTGGTTGACTTTATATACCTTTTCTGTTGATCATTCTTCTAATGCGCACACATCTTCTCCTTCCGAGCCTTTTACATATTCAAAGAATTCTAGCTCTTTATTATCCATCAGACTTTGTACTAGGGCCTTCTTCAGCATGGAACTCACAGTAGTTCCTCATCCTTTCGGGTCTCTCCTCTGAATCCTGTTTGATTGATCCTCCCGCTGCCATTTTCTTCCAAACCCATTTCAGTGGAGTTTTCGGTTCCGCTACATTCATCTTGGTTATCTTCCCTCCACTCTCAATTATCACATTTACCCCTTTATCAGAATGACTGGGTAATGGATTTCTCGCCACATTAGGTCTCGATGGATCATCAAACTTCACAATGCCCATATTAATGAACCTTTCAATTAACTTTTTAAAAGTGGTACAAATCTCAATTGAGTGTCTCGTGATTCCCGCGTGGTACTCGCATTGAGCATTCTCATCGTACTATTTGGAGAATGGAGGTTGCATAGGTTGCAAGTAGAAAGGGGATACCACATGTGCATCAAATAGACTCTGATATATGTTATCGGGATAGGTGTGAACTAGAGCCTTTCTATATTTGGCTGTGGGTTGGATTCTTGCCTTGGAGTGCCCTAATGGCTAGTAGTTATTGTCTTTAGCTGGCCTACAGTGATTGGTTTTGAATAACCCTTGTTATATATGCTTAAATTATTCAACTCATTTTCTTTCTTCCACGGGGCTGATCTTTTTGCGCTTTCCCCCGTGTCTATCTTACCATTTCTCACTGTATTTTTAATCATTTCACTGGACGTTACTATATTGGAGAAGTTCTAAGTAGCACTTCCCAATATATAGTTGATGAATGGGGCTATTAAAGTATTGATGAAAGCATTATGGTTTCTTTCTCCAAAACAGGTAGCTGGACTTGCGTTGCCACCTCTCTCCATCTTTGGGCATATTTCCTGAAGCTCTTATTTTGCATCTTCTCCATATTTTGCAACGTGATTCTGTCAGGTTTCATGACCGTCACATAACTATATTGCTTCATAAAAGCTTGTACTAAGTCTTTCTATGAATTGATTTTGGCATGACTCAATTGGTTGTACCATTTATCTGCTGACCTGATCAGATTGTCTTGGAAGCAATGAATTAATAATTGGTCATTATTAAAGTATCCTGTCATCATTTGACAAAACATCTTGATGTGAGCTTCAGGACAGCTAGTCCCATTATACTTTTTAAACTCTGGAGTTTTAAACTTTGGAGGGAGCACTAGATCTAGGACCAAACTCAAGTCCTTAACATCAATTCCGCAATGATAATTAGTGTTTTCCATTGCTCTAAATTTTTCTTCTAACCATCTACACCGATCTTCAAGTTGCTTTGGCAGATTGACTCTTGCTTTTTCCATTTCTACCATATCATCTAGATCAGGAACAACAGGATTGGTTAGATTATCCCCCGGATTGGAGCCTAAGCTTGTTTGGTAGTTCATCGGGGCCAAGGTACTGACTTGATACTGTTAAGGCCTGATTGTAATGGGTACCCTTCGTGGGTACACATCTAGTTGTGCCTGGACGTGTATCGGGGTAAAACCGGGGGGTAAGTAAGGTCATCATTATCATCCCCTGAGTCGACCACAATGCTCTTCCCCTTTTCAAGTCCTCTAGCCAACAAATGCGTCAATTGGCTTATCATACTTTTTTAGAATTCTTGTATTTGATTCCTCATCTCCTATTTTACTTTTGCTAACTATTCTTGCAGCTGCGCTTGCAACTAATCTTGCATGTCTTTTTGAATATGTTCTAGTCTTTCTAGTATTTGATCCATTACTTTGGTTTTGGCGCGAGTACTGTAACGATATTTGGTTGGTTGGCTCTTGTTGGTTTCCAGGTTAACTGTCATAATTTAGATTAATTAGGGTCTTTTTGTGAAGTTTAATGCATATGATGCAATGCAATGCAAATGCATGCAATGAATGCAAAAATAGGCATTGACTTTGATTCAATTTTATTTGAAAAACTTTACTGGAAAACAAATTTTTCTTTACATAAAACGGATTACATATACAGCTTTGCCCTAATACTCAAAGCCTTAACTTTCCTAAGAAGCCAAGCAAACTCTCGACCCCAATCTGATTCTGATTCATTTTTCAAGCATAGTATGTCAGCCTAACCTGCTAGGGTTTGCAAATAATCGGCCACCTCTCGTACTTGAGCCACAGCATCACCCATGATATGCTCTTTATCCCTGATCTGACCTTGAGAATGGTGAAGTTGATATTTCTAATATTTATTGTTTGCTTCAAGGAGTTTAACTTAGAGTTCACAATTTTATAATGCGGTCTCGAGCCATTCTATCTTTCCTTTTAGCTTTTCAATTTCGTTTAGGCTTGCTTTTAACTCAACTGTGGAGTTGCGACTATGATACTGATGAAGTGACTTTTCTAGTTCTGCTACATTGGCTTTTAATCCAATCTTTTCACTTTGACTTTCTGACAAACTCCTTTCTAAAGCCTCTTCTCGAACCTGAGCATCTTGGAACTTCCTTTTCCATCGATCAGCTTTAATATTTTCTTCTTTGATCTCTTGTCGCCATTGTTCTGATGTTTTTCTTAACCTAGCAGTCCTCATCGATTAGCGCAACTTCTTATAATTCGTTTTTAGACTGTCCAAGTCTTTCCCAGCCTTATTCTTTCAATTTCTCAATTTCTTGGCTTCTAACTTCTAGACATCAACATTTAATTCTAGTTGCATCTTTTGCCTCCTCCAATTGTTCTATCTTCTTTCCTAGCTCTGAATTCCTCTTTTTAAAATCTTGTTTTATGATCTCTAGTTTAGACGGAATCACTTACAAGTGTTCTTCCATTAGTCGAGTGATGTCCTGACTTGGCACAGAGATGTTGTCATTGACTCTTTTACCTCACCACCCATCATATTTAGGGGTCATCATCGGATTTGCGGTAAATCTTTTCATTCTGTGGGTTTAGTTCCAAGCATTAGATATTTCTCAAACCTTTGTCTTGTAATTATTGCCCTTATACAAAAACTCACACTGGGCCAGCCCTTGCGTTGTTGGTATGAACTACCTCGATCTATACTGCTTTAACACAAGTAGAGAAGCATATCTAACAGCACCCCATATCCTAAGTAGAGGGACCCAATCGAAGTCTCCACACCGGTACAAAATCTCACTAGGGATTATCCAAGGAGCCTTCCATTCAATGTCCTTGTCTTAGAGATTTTAGATAATCGCCATCCATTTTTCTTCCGAAATATTGTCTCGCCTCGGAATAGCTACTAATTCTTTCAATGGAGAGTAGTTCTCGGAGAATACTCAATAAGAAACTTTTTTTACCTTCCAAAAGTGGCTATGAAACCATGCTAGCAAGAGTTGCGCACACCCGATGAACCTACCTTCACGCGCCCTCCGGCATGTATTCAAAGATCTGAAAGTTTTGGCCAAGATTGCCGAGACGGGTGTGACCCTTTTTATCAAGCCGATCAAACAAATCTGAAACTACCTCATCGACCTTTTTCTTTGTGTCCAGATGTGCCAAAATCAAATCTTGCAAACTTTTCCAAAGGATGCATTTACTATCTCCTTTTTGCTTAATCCGGGCTGCGACCCATTGCTCACTCATCCTCGTGATACTCATTAGCTTATTTAAGAAAGTCGGGACATTGGCAGCTCTGGAGTAAGCTTTGTCGGCTTAAATCTTTGGGCAACGAAGCAAAGTTGTATACTCCACCACAGTAGGTACCAAATCTACCTTCCCACAGGTAAAGTAACTATAGGCAAGATTCCAAAATTGAGCTAGCGCTCAAAACAAGTGCTTGTCCACTTTGATATCGAGTAGATAAGGCTAGTCACCATAATTACAGTAAAATAGCTGCTTGATTTCATCTTTCCATCGGTCTCATATTTCTTTCAACGTTTGGAGGCTATTCTGAGTCGGGAGTCGGTGATGTATGAGGAAGGATTAGCACATCCTAACGCCCAAAATTGGTACGTAATTGATTAATTAATATCTTAATGTCGAAAGTTGAAAACTCGAAAAGAATTTAAAGTACGATCCCTATTTGTATTAATGTTATTTTTACTTAAAAATTGCTTGAATAAATTAAAACGTACGTTAAAGACCCTCTCGTCTCGAGATAACAAAATATCACATCTCGTAAGTTAGGACAAGACACATTGAATCCTTGAGAATAAGCTTGCCTTTTATTATTATTATTATTTTTAATCTCACGTATTTTAATTTTAAAAGGATATTTGGTCATTTAGGTTCAACGAGAAAAATCAAAACCCCGTAAGTTAGGGTACGACTTCTCGAATCTCCAAATACGGAATATTGCTTTATTTTGAAGATTTTTGAATAATAACAAATTTAATATTTAAACGATGTGTATTTAAAATGATGAAGTAACTTAAAATAAAGATGAAAATGGGAAATGCATGTTTAAAAGGGATAAATAATTTGACATGAAAATATTAACAATATTAATAAAATAATAAAATAACAAGTGCATAAGACAAAAAAAATTAAATAATAACGACAATAAATAACAAATGCACAAATAAAAAGGGTATAAACAATTTGATTTTTAAGAAAAAAAAAGCAAATAAAGAAATAATAAATAAATGAATGAATAAAATAAAAAAAAGTTAGAAAGAAAAAAATTTTGAAGTTAAATAAACCAAGGATCGAATTGAAATCGAAATAAAATAAGGGGTATAAATTGTAAGTAATGAAAAAGGCTGATAAGGATCAAAGTGCAACGCGCTAAAAAGGACAGGGACTGAATAGGAAAATTTTCCCTTGTCTTTATGCGCACTGTTTCTCAAGGGGACCAAAATATAATGCGCGTAAAAGGGTGAGGACCAATTGGGAAATTATTCCATGGCCCACTGAACGAACATTCAATAAGGGACCAGAATAAAAATAAAGTAAAATTAAGTGATAAAATTAAAAAGTAGAACGGTATTAAATTGAAGCAGGTCACAAAAGCGGAAGGACTAAAAGGGTAAAAAGACTCTTAGTCAAAAACACGCGAATCCGGAGGATGGATCGGGTCAGACGCGAGTCAAAAGCGAAAACAACGTCGTTTTGGCATTTGGGAGTCAAGCCCAAAACGGAGTCGTTTTATATCCCTATAAATGCCAAAAAATCTCCAAAAAATCATTTTAACCCTTTTTCAAAAAAAAACTTAACCTTTTTTTTTATTTTTTCCTCTCTAGCCCCTTTGGCTGGCCTTGGCTCCTGCCATTAACCACCGTGGTGGCCATCAGTCGTCGGCGACGGCGCTGCCGTCCATAATGGCCGGAAAGTCCAAGGTCTCACCTTTTGTTCCCTTTTTCGAGTAGAATCCCGATTTAGGGTTAAAAAGGCCAAAAAAGCCCTCAAAAATAAAAAAACAAAGAATCATTCGTTTCTTCTCACTTCCGTCTCAACCATTCGACGAACCCCTAAGGGTCCATCGGTCTTCCAAAACGGAGGGAAAAGCAATGACTATAGAGGTATATAAAATTTAGTTTTTTATTTTATTTTATAAATCTCAAAATAAAAGATAAAAATGAACATAAAAAAAATCACATTTCTTGTTATATTCAATCTCTCTCTTTTTTTTTGTTTTCTTCTATGTTTTTCAAAAAGGAACCCCCTTTTACAATCAGTTCAATGGCTTTTATAGCTGATTTACATTCTCTTTTTTTTGTATATTTTCTTTTATGCTTTTCAAAAAGGAACCCCCTTTTAGAATCAGTTCTCCTTGTAGGCAAAGGTGGCAGAGCAGTTGGTGGAGTAGGTGGCGATAGAGGCTAGGTTTTTTTGTGTTTTCTGTTTAGGTGTTGTGGGCTAGGGTTGTTTTGGGCCATTGGGTTTTTTATTATTTGGGTTTTGTAATTTAGATAATAGGTTTTTAAAATTTGGGCTTGTAATTTGGGTTTGATTTTTTTGTAATTGGACTTGTTATTATTTCATTTTTTTTATTTTTTTTTGGTTTTTTTTGTTTGGGTCGGGAAAATTTGGGCCTTTACACTTGGCATGATAGTAAATAACTTTAAAATTTTTTATTATTAGACTACTAAGTTCTAAATACTACACTATAAATAGGTATTGAGTAAGTGAATATACCAAATGATATAGAGAATTTAGGGAAAAAAGTATGTTAGTATGTATGATAAATAGTTGAATTTGTGATTATTTGATTGATTAAATTTGTGAATATACCTAAGCATGACCTAATGTATTGTTTGGTATTGATCTGTTGTAATCCGGTGTAGTAGATTAAACTAGTTTTAAATTTTAAGGAGCTTGAATACAATCATTTTTGTTATGTTTTAATTGGGTTTCTTTAGTTTTACTTACATTCAATAAAATGTGCAAATTGAGTTTTTTTATTGACTTTAAGGGCCAAATGAGGCCTAAGGGGGGTTAACATACTTCGTGAGTGTGCATGAGACCATTAGAAGGCGTTTTGGGTCAATCCTGGAAGCTATGTCACAACATGGGTGATCTGATGTAGTAACATAGAGCACAAAATGAATAAAGTAAGAAACTGCCTTCAATGTCGCGACACGGGCTGAGGGTGTCACGACATACCTCTAAAGACAGTTGTAAAAGAGTAGATTGGTTGCTATGTTACAACACACGTCCTGGTGTGTCGTGACATCGACTCTGTTACGAGAATAGAACACAAAGTAGGGCGTTTTGGTCTGCATAATTGAACTTAAAGCTCGAGAATGTCAGCTAACCTAAGGTTAAGAACGATGGCTACCTGAAGGCTATAAATAGGCTCCTTTAGCACACATTATACAGATCATTCGATTAGTTGAGATTCTCTCTTTAGATTTAATTTTGTTTTCTTCCGTTTTTAGAGTTTCGTTTATTTTGTTCTTTATTTTCTTTCAAAAGATTTAAGTTGTAAAAGAGAACAACTCTTGTGGATTAGCATTCATTATCAATATCGATCAAGCTTTTTTTAAACTCTATACTATTCGTTCACTATGATTAATTGGTCCATCTACTCTTTATTATTTATGAAAGCCATGAGGAACTAATCCTTCTATGGGGGATTAGAGAGTGGAAGCATGACATTTTAACTGTTTTTAGGGTTATTCAACGGATCAATTGTTTGGGAAAGGAAGAATGTAAAACAACCCCTAGGCCTGACAACCCTAGAAAGTCATCAAGGTGGGAATTAACCCAAAATTGATATTGCCCATTCGTGAACACTTGACCCCAAACTAGTCTGGACTGTGAGGTTGGAAGATAAGTAGCTCTTGTTGACTCGTTTTGTTAGTGGAACTAATCCTTTTATGGGGGATTAGTGAGTGGATGTGTGATTAATTAATTGTTATATAAGGTTTTCTTTTGGATCAGCTGTTTGGGAGAGGAAGAACTTCAACCCTAGGCCTGATGACCCTATAAAGTCATTTAGGTGGGAGTTAACCTAAAATTGGTATGACCTATCCGTGAACACTTTAGCCCTGAACTGGTTTAGACTGTGAGGTCGAGAGATAATTAGTTCTTGCCAACTCGTTAGTTTAGTGGAAGATCGAGAGATCCTGTTAGGGTAGCGGCTAGCTGATTGAGTAGAAATCTGAAATAGGAATTAGTTATGATCACTAAAGCGAGCTAGTCACCCATACTTAGATTTAATTAAGTTAGAATTTATTTATCTGAATCTGTTATTTTTATTTCATTATTTATAAAAACCCAAAAATATTTCTTTTAAATTTTTATCGTACTATAATTTATTTAAACTACTATTACTTCAATTTACATTTAGGTTGACATTAATTTAGTACTCGTCTCATTTGGGTACAATTCTCAGAGTACTTACCTACTTCGTTCAAACTATATTACAACCTGACTCGTATACTTGCGAACACTGCCTCGATTCCATATCATTTAGTGTAGTATTCACATTCTGGATGTTGGTATGTCCGGAGGCAATCATCTCCCTTACGGGAATTAGCTACTCATGGTATTCATAATCTTAAACTCAATTGATATAAACATGTAAATAACACGAATAAACCAAAAGAGAAAAAGATATAGAATAATCCTAATTTGTATTAATTAAGTGTGGAATAATGAATCTCTAGATTGGGAAAACGAATCTTCTCACTTGCAAAGGAAAATAAACCGAATAACTTCGAATAGATAAAAGAAATCTTGGATTGAAATTGATTCCAAGAGAAAAGAACAAAGCGTTTAAGAAAATAAAAGAAAACTAAATCTAAATCCCGCTCTTAAACTACGAGGGTTTTTGGATACGTCTAAGATGACTTAGTTACGTCAAACCCTTAAGGTTTTATTCATAGAAGTGTTAGCAACCCGAATTAGGTCTTCAGTACGTCCTAGGTCTTTGTATAAGTTTGATTGTGTGAGCAAAATTAACCTTGAAGGACTTAGGCTTCACATTAAGCCAATGTCACGCCATAGACATTGCGTGGCACGACACAACATGCTTTCTTTGGGCTCTTAGGTTCATTTCATCTTTTTTCGACTTGAAAAGCTTGTGCAACACTCATCCCTTGATTCTATGTCCATTGAGCCCTAAATTCATCATCCTGCACACTCAAATTAACATATTAGAACTATCAAATGCCCATGTCGACCTAATACGTCACTAACACTCAAAATTGTGAAAAAAAAACACTTATTTTATTAATATTTAATACTAAACTACTAAACACTGAAAATGCAATAATTAATAATAAAAGTGCTAAAAAGGCTCTTTAAGTGCAAAAGTATACTAAAATAACTACTACATTTAATGTCAGGTCAGCAGTCAACTAAGCTAAGTGGTGGTGACTCAAGCTTTTTAGATGTTCAACCTTCAGCTTAATTCAAGGTTATTACAATTAACAACAATTTAGAGAAGAGAAAAAATTCTATGGTTAGAATAGAAGGGAAGATCGATATCAACTTGCAAGCTCCTCTCTCGAGCAACTGTGTTAGCATACAAATTAATCTTAATGGACAGTCATTGACTTTTATATCACCTGATTGGGTGTTAGCAAAGATGCATTCTACAAGCACAATTTGGGTTTGAGTGTTCGTGACAACGTTGAGGTTGCTGAGGGGAAATGGGTTTCGACGGTGAGGCTATTGAGACTATAACGACTAACTTGAAAGAGTCGGGTAATGATGGAAATGGAGATAACACGAGTTTTGAGGGCGTGGAGGATTTGGATCCTAACGATGAGGAGTTTGAACTTCTCGCTCGGTTACAAGGTGCTTTTGCTATCTTTTTACCTTTTTTTATGAATTCTAGGAAATCAATTATCTAGAATTGTCAAGGATGTAGACACCTTCATTTTTGCAAAATCATAAATATGTTAAGGAGTTCAATCTTGATATGTTTTCTTTGTTAGAGACTTAGATAAGTGGCCATAGAGTGGATGATGTTATTCATAAGCTCATTTTTTATCAATCCCATCAGTAGTGGCTATAAGTTTCTCAAGAGGTATTTGAATTTGGCCATAAAATTTGACTTTTTATAAAGATAGATAAAGAATAAACACTTAAACATGATTTAAGGAACTTAGTAAATCAATAAATTGAAGGGGATAAAATGAAATTTATTAGAGCACCTCTGAGCTGTTGAATATCAATGCCAACTTATTGTAAAAAATAATTTGTCAATAGCGATTAACTTTTATGATTTTCTACGATTTAGTCCTTATACCTTAAGTTTTAACTGTTTAATAAAATTACCAGAATGAAATTCAATATAACACTATAGTAGACTTGTGAATATTAAATAATAATATTTATGGTCTCGATCATCAGATAATAGGGTTTCAAAACCACTATTTCGGGTACCCCTTAAAAGTGGACTATTACAGGTTAATGGTCATTAAAAGTAGCTTTGAATAAAAAAAATGTAAGTCTAATCTAAATTTCTTTTTACTTGAAATCCTGTCTTTTCTAGCAAAATAACCAATTTTCTCTCTGAAGTGTTTTGAAAGGTTTTCTGATTATGCTCTTTCGAGTAGATCATGAAAAAGCCAATTTTTTTACATTGCGGCTAAGGTTTCAACATAAATAAAGGAATCACTTTTGCATCAGTTTTGTTTCTAGATCTTAAAGGTAGATTTTCAACCTTTTTCAACCTAATTCGTTCCTTCTACATGGATTTGCGACTTGGGATCGCTATAATTTATTTTTCCACCGTGCCACGGGGCGTACTAGCAGTTCAACACTAACCAACACTACCATTCATCTAAACTAAACCCTTGGCACTCTTCAAAACTGGATTTTGTTCACTTCTTGACAACAGCCTAACCACTTGGGTTCTTAGTAGGCCCAAGTCACACCAGCCATCATCCTAGAAGCTGATACTAATTCCACTACCAATAGCCCATCTGAGCCCATTTTGAAGCAGTGAGTTGATTTTCTTAAGAGAGTCCTACATGGATGAAACATTCTTTTTAGTTGGACTTTAATCATTCCTTCGTAGATATTTGTTAGCTAAAACCTTGACCCACATTGATTTTTGTTCGTGAATCTTTCTTTAGGCTAGTTTCAATAGATAGGCTTGGTTTTTGAATTTCTAAACTCTAATTCCAAGCCTACCAATCTACTTGGGTATTGTTAAGTTATCACAACTTATAAGATACAATTTCCTTGAATATTTAGTTCTTCCCTCCCCCTTAATTTTTTCTTCTTTTGATGCAATCCAAACTAGCTAAAGTGATAGCTGGCAAAAATCTACACTGCATATAGTAATTAAGAGTTGTGGCCATAGTCACCTAGATAAGAACTAGTCTTCCAGATAGAGATAATAATTTTCTTTCCAAGAACTCAACTTCCCTTGAACTTTTTTAATGATGAAATCATACCCTTTTTTAGAGACTTTAGACAAGTGAATCAGGAAACCCAAATATTTCCTAAGGTATTTTGTCTCTTGTATTTTAACGGTGTTCACTATTCTAGCTTTACTGTTTTCCTCCTTTTTAGTAGAGAAAAGAACTTTGGATTTCTGTAGATTTATGATTTTCCCCGATTGTTCCATAAAGGTATTAAGAGTAATCATGATGGATTGAGCGAAAATTTTATTAGATTTTGTAAAGAGAATCACATCATCTGCAAAAAAGAGGTGGGTGAGTGGTGGGCCTCCTCTAGATGCACTAATTGGCTGCCAAGATTTATTTTCAATTTCTCTCAAGATAAGGTGATTTGAGATACTCCATATAGTGGTTGAAAATATAAGGAGGCAACGGATCTCCTTGTCGGATTCTTCTTGTTGGAACAAAATTTTCAAGCTTTGATCCATTGAGGAGAATTGAAATAAATGAAGTGGAAATCCATTGCATGATAAGACAAACCAACTTCTTGAGAAACTTTAAAAAACATAGAATATTCCTAATGAAACTCCACTCAAGTTTGTCATAGGTTTTTTCAAGACATAAGGTGCTATGAACCAAAATAGCTAACAAACTAAACAAATTGAAACATATGCAAGCAGACCCACTAGAGCCATTATCCCTCTCAAGTCAAGAGTCAGTTCCACCACTGATAGAATTTTTATAAAACTTTGTAGCTAACTTGATCATTATGGTTTCAACTTCAAGATTAAATCAACTACCATGCTAGCTTTGAGACGAACATGCTTCACCATAATATTTCAGTTCCCACCTCGCAGACTATTGATTCTCCTTGCCAAAGCATAAGCATTTCTATGCGCATCTAGTGTAGTAATCAAATTAATAGCCTACAAGCAGTCAACTACCACTGCAACTTGTTTGTATCCTTTGTTCCAAGCAATCTTAAGGTCATCTACAATAGCCCATAACTTAGGCACATTAGACACACTAACACTTTAGTCCCCTCATTGTTTCAAAGCCCATATTTCAAAGCATAATAAACCTAAGATTAAGAACTGTAATGCCCCCAAAAAGTTTGGTGTCATTAATAGTACTATTTAGGGAAATAAAAGCATAAAAATTCAAAGAAAAAGAATTTATATTTATTAAATGTATTTGCAGATTTAGTTATACACCGAGAAGAAAGTATTAAATGTGATAAATTAAAAATCTCTATCATTAAGTGATATTAAATATATATATAAAAGAAAATGGAAAACGCTCTGGATGTTGATGGTATCTGTTCTCTGCCGGTGGTTGAAGATGGTGGCGGAGTGCGGGTGGACGATAATCCTAATACAAAGAAAATTAGATTCAAAGAAGATAATAATGGGAAAATCACCGATATGTTGGTGGAAACGAGAGCTAGTTCTTCAATCTCCTGGGAGGACAAATTGTTGGGGACTAATCCTGGAGATCTGAATACGGTTGGAGTGGTCTCTTTTGGTTTCAGTGTCGATGTTGACTTAGAAATTTTGGAGGGAGACATACATAGATCTATGGTCAATGGAATCCCCGCCATTGATTTTTCTGAGAGGATTCAACAAATATTATATAAAGAAATGGAGCAAACAGTTGTCATAAAACTACTTGGAAGGAATATTGGTTATGGAGCTTTAAACAACCGCATAAGTAATTTATGGAACCCTTCCATGCCTTTCCATCTCATGGACATTGAGAATGGATATTTCCTCGCTAAGTTTCAATCCCCAGATGACTATGCTAAGGTTTTGTCGCAGGGGCCTTGGATGATTTATGGACAATACCTGACTGTCCAACCTTGGACAAAGGATTTCACTCTATCTCAAGCATATCCAAGCATGGTGTTAGCTTGGATAAGACTACCAGGTCTTTCAGGGTTCCTGTATAAAAGAAGAATACTCGAAGAAATAGGAGGTATGATCGGTAAAGTTGTCCGTTTGGACTTCAATACAAACAGCAGAACTAGAGGAAGGTTTGCCCGAATGGCTGTTTATATTAATCTCGATAGACCCCTGACTACTCAAGTCCTTGGGGTTACATCAAAAGGTTGAATATGAAGCTCTACCCACGATTTCTTTTACTTGTGGAAAATATGGCCATACTAAAGAGCTCTGTGTCGTAGAGCAACCGGGATTGTTATCCGAAAAGGAGCAAATCAGTGATATTCCGGTGAAGAGGGCAACCGAAGAAGACGGAGCAACGTACAGGCTATGGATGGTTGTCGAGAATAAAAATAGGTGCAAATCTAGGAACATTAATTCCAGTAAAGAGAATCTTCGGGATCAAGGAAAATCAAGCTCCAGTTTTGACGCCTTGACAAATATAAAAAATCTGAATTTGAATGTTGGAACAAAGAAGGGAATAGAGGGTCAAGCGGTGGATGTTGGAAAAGTTACAGAGCAGATAAGGGAAAATAATAAGGGAAATGAGCGGATATGGGGAGTTAAAAAGAGTGTCGGGCCTGAGATTTATAAAATGAGCAGGCCTGCTATGGACGGCCCAATAGTCCCTTTCATTGCTGGTAATGTTGAGGCTAATGGTGCAAGAGGCCCAGATGCTGCCACATCGGATAAGGCCACTACCTGCGATGGGTCAAGTCGAATTAATGTGCTAGACAGACCAAGCACTAAATTCGAGTTTCAAGTTGACACTACAGAGGGATCTTCTAAGTCTTTAAGTGCTCATGCTATTAGCACGTCGACCGACACTCTAAGTTTTAATTCATCTCCAAATTTTGCTAATTTTTTTAATATGAATAATTCTTGTCTTAACCCTATTTTTGTTGGATAGGAGGATAACGATGGTGATGCTTTAGGCATACAGAACAAAGCTGATTTGATGGTGCCAGAATTGGTTGAAATTAAAGTCACCGATCCTATTGGAGGCTTAGATCCTTAGAAACATACTGCAGTATCTTTCAACAAGAAGGAATCAGCTAGAGGGAATTTTTTAAGGAAAAAGAACACCACAGATTTTGGGGGTAATAAGCCACATACTTTGGGGAAGTCAGTGGTTATTAAAGATGGAGGGTTTGGGGCTACAAAAAAGATAAATAAAGTTACGCATGGGAAAGGGATTAATTTTAAAAATAAAAATTCCTCTAGAGTTCCTTTGAGTGACTCTATGATCAGGTTAGCTCAGACAGTTTCCAATTTGCGAGGTGTTAACTTGGAGGTGGCTGGTCAAGGTTCGGGTAATAGTATCTAAGATTGATTCATTTTTTTTTGGATATTTTGATTTTAATTTTTAGATTTTTACTCTTTTCGTTCCTTTTTATCTTTTTTTATGGATTTAAATTTATCTATTTTCTCTTGGAACTGCCAAGGTTGCGCAAGTAGTAAATTTTTACGGGCTTTTCGTGAGTATAATCTTGAGCATAATCCGGATATTGTTTGTCTTTTTGAGCCACGAGTTAGTGGTAAAAAAGCTAATGCTATTATTGATAAGTTGGGTTTTGATTTCTCTCATCGCATTGAGTCTATTGGTTTTGCAAGGGGCATTTGGGTTGGATGGAAGGATAATATTCGCATCAATATTATGCATAACCATCCGATTTATTAGAAGTTTTACCTCCCGGTCCATTACCTTGGCTTATCTTAGGAGACTTCAATGCTATTCTCTCTCCTAATGATAAAAAGAGTGATCGGTCAACGGGTAAGAGATGCAAGATTTTTGGGAATTTTTTCGAATCTTGTAATCTGCAGGATCTTGGATTCATAGGTCCTGCTTTTACTTGGAAAAGAGGTAACATTCATGAACGGATTGACCGGGCTTTAGCAAATGATTATTGGATCTCTGCTTTCCCGCATACTTTAGTTTATCATCTTAATTGGATCATAGACTTATTCTTATTTCTACTAACCCTGTTCTTAGCCTTCCAAAAGGGAGACCTTTCCGTTTTCTTGCAGGGTGGACAAGACACGCAAATTTCAAAGAGTTGGTCTGTACTAAATGAAGATTTACAGGTAATATGGCTGACTCTTTATCTGACTTTACTATTCATTTCAAAGAGTGGAACAGGTCTGTCTACGAATTTTTAGGAGCGTGTAAGAGATATCTCATGAAGTCGCTTAGGAATATTCAGAAGGCTATGGATTGGTCATCCTCTAGTAGACTTGTTGATCTGGAGATGGAGGTTCGAGATGACCTGAAAAATGTTCTTAATCATGAAGAGCTCCTTTGGAGACAGAAGGTCAGATGTGACTAGCTTCAGTTCGGAGATCGTAATACTAAGTACTTTCATAGTCGCACCATGCAAAGGAGGAAACTTAATCACATATTGGCTTTACGCATAAGTAATGGAGAGTGGATTTCTGATCAAAGTGTTCTCAGTGATGAGGTAGCTAGATTTTTTGAGAGACTATATGGTGAATCTCCTACTCCCATGAGTACTTTTCCATTGGATGTATTTTCTCATTTCAAGGATGAAGACATTGATTTTCTTAAAAAGTCGGTATCGAATGAGGAGATAAAGAATGCCCTCTTTAATATGGCTCCTTTGAAGGCTCTGGAAAGTGATGGGTATCACACACAATTTTTTCAGAGTCAGTGGGATTCTGTTGAAGAGGCGGTTTGCAATTGGGTACAGGGGATCTTTGCTGGTAATAAGATTGAGGAGGATCTCAATAACACCTTAATTGTGCTTATTCTTAAGAAAGAGTGTCTAGAAGATTTCAGCCAATTTCGACCAATCAGTCTATGTTCGGTTATGTATAAATTGGTCATGAAGGTGATCGCCAATAGATTCAAACATGTGTTTCCGAAGTATATTTCATCCGAGCAAGCTGGATTTATTGCAGGTCGCAACATTTCTAACAATATCTTAATTATGCAAGAAGTTATCCACTCGATGAGTAGTAGGAAAATTGACAGGAATTGGATGGCCATTAAGTTGGATTTCGAGAAAGCTTACGACAGGATTAGCTGAGACTTTATTAATGTGACTCTTGTAGCTGCTGGGGTTCTCGAATTTTTTAGAAAGGTAATTATGAGTGTTATATCTTCTTCATCCATTTAAATCCTATGAAATGGGGTTCCGTCTCAATCCTTCAGGCCTGTGCGGGGGATCAGACAAGGATGTCCTTTATCACCCTATCTTTTCGTCCTTTGCATGGAATGGTTAGGACATTTTATTTAGTCTGAGATATCTGTAGGAAGATGGCGTCCGATTCAGCTTTCTAGATCAGGGCCATGCTTATCCCACCCTTTTTTGCTGATGACCTTGTTATTTTTGGAAAAGCTGAGATGGATCAGGCTATCTTACTTAAGGAAACTCTTCAAAGATTCTGTGACTTCTCTAGACATAAGGTCAATGCTAGAAAGAACAATATGTACTTTTCCAAAGGTGTTGATGAGAGCTTATGTAACCAGATTAGCTATTTCTTTGGCTTCTAGATGGTTCAGAATTTGGGTTCTTATTTGGGAGTTCCTCTCTTACATAATCGGGTTACTAAGAATACCCTTAATTTTATTGTTGATAAAGTGCGATGCAAACTTCCGAATTGGGAAGCCAGGAAACTATCCTTTGCAAGGCGGGTCACGCTGGCTCAATTTGTCCTTCTCGCTATTCCTAACTATTTCATGCAGACTGTTCTAGTCCCGAAGGGGGTGTGACACGAGATTGAAAAGATTGCAAGACAGTTCATTTGCGGAAGCTCTATGGGACATGCTAAAAATGCATTGGTAGGTTGGGAGTCCATTTGCAAACCAAGATCTCGCAGAGGGCTTGGATTAAGGTATCTTTCTGATCAGAATAATTCTTTCCTTATGAAAATCGCGTTTAATCTCACCTCTCAAAAAGACTCCTTATGGGTTCGTGTCCTGTGGTCGAAGTATGTATGGAAAAATCATCTTCCTAATTCCATTCACAGAACTAATTGTTCTCATCTTTGGCATTCTCTCTCTAAGATATGGCCACTGCTACGTAAGAACCTCATTTGGTCTATTGGGGATGGTTCTTCCATCCGTAGTTGGAAAGACGCTTGGATTTCTGAGGTTGGTCCTCTTTTACTGTATGCTACAGGTTATTCTAGTATTAATCTAGAGTGCAATCTGAAAGATTGGGTTCTACCTGATGGTACTTGGAACTTGGATTTGGTCCGTTTATGGTTGCCTGAAGATATTATTGTGCGTATTGTTAGTATTTCACCTCCGCACCCTGACGGGGGTATTGACAGGATCATCTGGGCGTGTTCTAGTTAAAGTTCCTTTTCCGTCTGAAATGCTTATTGGACCTTAAAAGAAAGTTCCTGGGGTCCCTTTGATGATGTTTGGAAACCTGTTTGGAAGTACCAAGGCTCGCAGAGAGTTCTTCTTTTTCTTTGGCTTGTAGCCAAACAGAGGCTTTTTACTAATGCTGAGCGATTGAGGAGATGAATTGGGCAGAGTAGTGTGTGCCCTCTTTATGGCATGATTCTGAGGATATTCTGCATGTTCTACGCGATTGTCAGATGGCTAAAAAAGCTTGGATGCTCATTGTTCCTGCTGAAAGACGTTTCAAATTCTTTTCTAACCCTTTTCAATTCTGGTTTTCCTCTAATCTTTGTTGCCATAACAAGTTGCAGGATAAGGGATCTACTTGGTCGTGCCTCTTTGGTATAGTCGCTTGGAGACTGTGGAAGAATAAGAATCTTTTCATTTTCCAAAACATCAATTGATCGGCTTCTGAAATTATTAAGTCTTCCCTCAGCTGGGTTCAGCACTTTGAACCGTTTCTTACTAAAGCTACATCTCCTACAACTACTCATGAAGGTCATCAACACTTGGCTGAGAATTGGTTTCACTTGTTTGTGGATGGAGCAGTCGCCAGAGATTCAGGAAATGCAGCAACGGGAGGCGTGATCAGAGATAGGAGCGGTAATTGGATTCTGGGATTTACTCACTACCTGGGTAGATGTTCCCCCTTAGAGGCAGAACTTTGGGGCATTTTGGATGGTATACTCGTCTCTCTAAACAGGGGCTACAAAAAAGTCTGAATTCAGTCTGACAACCTTGATGTGGTAAGGGCTTTGACTATGAAAGTGGTAGTGGACTCAGGTATTACAGTCATCAGAAGAGTTAAAAGACTTATGCATTCTGAAGGACAATGGGAAATCAAGTATGTTCCCAAGGAGTGTAATTTAACTGCGGATCAACTGGCAAAACTTAGCCTCTCTTGGAAGGCATCCCTCCAACTTCTTGAAGCTCCACCTGATTTGGTGGTTTCGGTTATTGAGCAAGACCAAGCTTTTAGGCCCTTTTAGGAGGTTCTAATTTTTTTTTAGAATTATTTTCACCAAAAAAAATCTTTATCATTTCAATATGGACTAATTTACAAAAGGAAAGTAAAAGAACCTATCCAGCTAACTTTCTCAATTTAAGAGGTTAAGTAATTTATCAACGGGTAAATTGTTAAAGGACTTATAGAGAAGTAAATAATTTGATATTATGGTGAATTTTAAATTTTTAAAAAAATATAGGTTAAAGAAAGCCTTTGGATTAAGTCTCGTGATTTAATTTAATCTTTATTGTTGAAGCTCATTAATGATAGAATGAAAAAAAAAGCAAGAAAGTATGTGTAGGGATAAATAAAAGCCCTTAGATCTAAATTGTCATGTTTAATTGTGCCCATTGGATCAACGAGGGTAAAGAAACTTTTGTAGAAACTAATTTTAGCCATGAGAAACACCATTTTCTAGACCTTTATAAACTTAGTTTCATCCCTAAAATGCTCAGGATTGGACAAATTGTTGTCCAAATTTAGATTAGCTTGGACACCAAATTGTCAATTAGCCATGAGAAAAAAAAATATTTTTATCAATTTATACATATTTTAAATAATTTTATTTTGTTTAATTTATGTATGTTACATGCCATGATGGGAGGCTTTCACATGTCACTAGATAATTGGTTGTCAATGCCATGCCATCAATTTCTAATGTCGTTACTACATAAGTACAAAGGTGTGTGACAATATCCAAGTTCAGTACTGATTAGGTAAAAAAAAAAGAAGGTATTAACTAAGTGTAAATAGACAAGTTTTGGGGGCAAAATGTATATTAAGCATAAAAAATAAAATTTTATAGTCACAAATAACTTTATTGTCACAATAATGATTAAAACTAGCAATTGCTATATGTTTTCACTATTACATTATTTCTTGGAAAGTAAAATATATTTGTGTCAATTTGAGTATTTTTGTGCGAACCGGTCATGATAAATTGATGTAGCCACAATTATATTATTTACTTGTAAAATAATTTAAACATCACAATTATATTATTATAAATAGGTAAAATTTATAGTGACAAAAGATTTTATCATCAAATGATGATTAATAATAGTGATTACTTCATATTTTGTCACTATTACATTACTTTTAGGAAAAAATTAAGTGTTAATTTGAGTCTTTCATTAGTGACAAATTGGTAGTAACAAATGAATTTAGTGACAACTATACACTTATCGTGATGATTTACTTGTGATGTAATTTGAAAAGTCACAATTATTATCATAATAGTGACCAAATATTGAATAAATCATAATTACTTATTTTAGTAGTGTCACATATACAAAATTCGTCACAAATAATCTAATATTTCTGAGGAAATCTTTATTATCACAATATTATTGTCACTAAAAACCTAGCTCTTAGAAAAACCTTAAAATATCAATCCGCCGGATCCACCCTTAACCAGAGTGACTGAAACAAAATTTCAAATGATGAATATTTCGTTTTGAAACTTGAGTCCAAATAACACTAGTGTATCCTAGGAAAAAGACAATTGAAGATTGATTCCACGAAAATGCTGCATGTTTTCGGATTTTGTCATAAAATTAAATTTCTTTTTTGTGACTAATGAATTTCCACATGCTATTCAATGGCCTTGTCCATTGGATTTTCATTTTCTGTTTTCTAAGAAAAAAAAAAGGGAGTAAATAAATTTTCAGCACTCATTTACACGACACTATAATGATATTTAGAAATTTGAGTTTTTAATCAATTTTAAGCAATTAATAAAAATACCAATACTAAGTGTAGACTTATACCTTCTTCTTATAAAATGAAAGTAATAATACTAATTAAAACATAAAGGAAAATGCAACAATTAAAGCAGTTCAACAAAAAAATAGAAATTCAAAGGATGTATAAAATTTTTGTAGCAAGTAAAAAGACACTACAGTCCAAAAATCTTCTTCCATGCTTTAAGGATCTTGTCTCTTCTGTTCTTGTAGTTGTTCTTCTTCTTCTTCACGGATCTTCTAGTCCCAGTTATGTCCGATTCATCATCATCATCCAAGGGTGGTGCTAAAGTCACATACTGGTCATGGATCCTACAGTAACTTTCAGAAACTGAAGAAGATCTTCGCATTGAAAACGCTCTTTTGACCGCAGCCTGGAGCTGGAGTGCATAAGCGGCAGAAACCGAGCTGTTTCTTCTCAGAGTGGGAACAGGCATCTCTCCATTGGTACCTTGGGCTTCATCATCATCATCATCATCTTGCACCGATGGACATTGGGTGTTGGGGTTTGAGTTCTTGATGCTCTCTTCCGGGGTAGGATTAGAAATGGATTTGGAGGTTTGAGGGAATGGTACAATAAGATCTGAAGACTCCATGGATCTGGAACTTTGATCGACAACATCAGTACCTTTGATCTTGGAATATGAATGCCCGTTCATATTTTGGTTTGGTGGAAATGGGAGGTGGGTAGGGTTTGGTATGAGGTTTGAGATAGGAGATAGAACTTGGAGCCTAGCAATGGTGAGTATACATGTACATTTATAAAAGATATGAGTTGAAAGTGGGGTCAAATAATCAAATAGAAACAAGGTTTTAAAACGCCAGACGCATGTTATGCGTTAGTACATTTTACTCGAGGTAGATTCGAAGGGAAATGCCCTGCTCTTTTTAACTGTTGCTGATTCTCTACTTTACAAGGTGATTTACAATTTGGATATTTATAGATTGTAGGTCGGATATATATTTTAATGTATGTCAAAATAACCTTGTTTTACACATTTTTATAATTTTTTATACATTTAATATTTTAACAATTTAACTATTAATTTTATTAATATAATTATAGGCATGTAAAATTCTAAATTAATATGATATTTTTATAATTTCAATCTAATATATGGTCTTTATTCATAGGTGGTGTTTGAAATAGTAGAAAATTAAATTCGGACATATTCAAAGGGAGGCCAATAGAGTTGCGGATTGCATCCCAAAGCCAGATGGTGGCGTGATTGACCAATTGATTCTTTCTGATGAACCACCAAGGTATGTACAAGAATTTTTGGAGGATGGTCTTCGACAATTATTGTTGGTTATAGATAGAGCAAATTAGTTGCCATATAAACGGTCTTTATTCTAGCAAGCCCTTTGAATTTTGAATTTTTTCATTTTAATATTATAATTAGTGTTTAAAAAAAAGATAAATCTGTGTTTAGCTCCCAAAGGTTTTTTTTTATTTGGTTTCTTTTATAAGATTTAAAATTTTCTTAATGATGAATTTAGTAACTTTTTAAAATTTAATGTGGTAAATTAATACAAAGTAGTATATATCTAAATATTAATTTGGTAAAAATAAAGTTTAATAACTGCAATAACTAAGTATAAATAATTTCTAATACAAATTGAGCATTTAACTTATTTTGTTTTCCTAAACTTTGGTGATAAAGATTATCCCAAGTTTAAAAATACCTTATCGAAACAGATCGGGCCTACTTTGAACATATATATTTTATATAAATATCTCTCTTATCAACAATTTTGGCTTCTCCATTGTTTAGTAATATACGTTTTAACTATTAAAAATTTTTATTTTACCTAAAAGAAATAGTTAAACAATTTTAATTTACTCAAAATTTGTTGACCTATATAAATAGAATATGAAATAAAACGGATGAATTGTCAAAATTTCAATCATATAAAAAGTTACGGAATTGTGAAAAACCACTATAATTTTCCATGTTAGAGAGCTTATATTTTAGGGTTATCCTATGTTTCTTTGATCGCTTGTAATGATCATCGATTGTTCTCCCTTTGGCATCCTTTTCTTCCGTGATTCTCTGAATATTTCCTTCTAAATTTCTTTTACCTTTTCATATCCCAAAATTTTTTGGCCTTTTTAAGTCACCACCTTCCTTCTCTTGCTCCTTTCAACTTTTGATTCCTTCCCTTCCACTAGAGGCGGATTCTTACGGGGGGGCTTAGGGGCCCAACCCTCTCACTAGACAAAATAAACCAAAAGGTGGCTTAATGGAATTCTGGGGGTTAGAATGGTGAAAATTTCTTGTAAATATCTGGTAATTGATTATGAAGTTGTTTATAATAAAAAAGGAATCTTTTTTTTCAAAATGGGAAGGCTTACTCTCGATAAATCAACACTGGTTTCTATACCCTTCTATATGTTCTCATGTTCTAAATCCCTAGTTTGTATTTGTGACACAAGATTGATCAAACATTGAGAGCCTTTTTCTGGGGACGTGAAGTCGATAAAGAGAAACTCCACTTATGTGGTTAACAGAAACTTTGAAAGCCCATCAGTGAAGGTGGTCTAGGAATTAGAATATCAAAAATGATGAATGAGGCACTACTTGTAAAACAAGCATGGAGACTAATGGCAAAACCAGAGTCAATCACAACTAAAATGGTGAAGGCAAAATATTGCAGGAATATGGAAATACGTACCATCGAAAAGAAAACTTTAAACTCATTGATAGGAAGATATGTGTATAACCTAGGAAAGGTCATTCACATTTGGGAAGGAACAATGTGTGAGTTTGCCAAGAATCCTAATACTCTCCTCTCCCTTGAGACTAGTGCCATTGACTATCAACACTCCTAGGACCATGATGAAAGATGATGGTAGATCATGGAATGACAAAATTATAAAAACATTCAGTGGGAAAAGCAACTCGGCATGAAATTACTAGTCAATCGTTGTGTTTCTTTGGTGGGAAAGAAAAGTTGGTCTAAAAATAATACCCTATGACATTGATGAGCTAATATTTTTTACTTATTTTAGGGTATTATTGTTTCTAAGTGATTTTTAATTAGTTTGAGTATTCTAGTTTATCTTATAACTAGTTGTTCTAAAATAAGTCTTTCTTTATTTTTAGTATTTTAGTATTTTTAATTAGTTTGAGTATTTTTAGTCTAATCAAAGGTTACCCAAAATTAATTCCAGGTGACTGACAATCTTCAGTAGACAACCTTAATAGTCAAGGACGAAGTTAGTAACTGTAATATACCATTTAGAGGCATCTGAAAAGGTGTAATAATGACAATTGTGCATTTCAACCCTTGACTCTTGACTTAAAAAAGATTCATTAACTCTAAATTAAAATCAAATCTATAATAAAATTTATTAGTGTACCTTATTTTATATAATACATTTCAAATATCCATTATGAACCAAATTATTATAACAGTGTGTCCCACTATAAATTAATAAAACATGCAAAACAAAAAAGGCTTGTAAATCTGTTTATTTTACTAAATTTATGTGTTGACTAAACGCTGTATCTTTGAATTAATGCTCCCAATTTGTCTAGTCGTTTTGGTCAAAATGTTCCATCACCGGCCACGTGATCCCGTTTGTCGGCTAATGCACGTGTAGGATCAATGATTTAATTAGTGTGTTAAACCAACATGAAATACATCAGGTATATATGATATAATATTTAGGATAATTATTAATTTTATAAATACGATTAAAATTTTTTTTATATGTCTTTAATTAATATAGTGTTAGCAAAAAGATAGGTGCAAAGAACATGAACTGCACAATTAGATTGAGTCTTGAAATGGTGGGTGTTGTATTAAACAACCAACACTAAACTTGAGCCATAAATATTTATACTCTTTAATAATTACATAAAATCAACCTATTCAATAATATCTCATGATAATTTTTATCATTTTTGTATTTTGAAGACCCGATACTCTAACCACTAAATTTACTCATTAATTGTGAATTCAATAAGTAAAACCACAACACTCAAGTTTTACTATCAATATTATACATTCGTACAATAAGGTTCCTCGCTTAGAATAAATTAAGTGCTCAATTCTCTCTGTACATAAACCTATATAAATCTCTTAATTATATAGAGTTTATGAGACTTGCTTACATAAGAAAATCTACCACAATCCCTACAAAATAACCACCATATAAGATGAGTACAATATAATAATAACGAACAAGATAAACAAGGATTCTTAGCTGCTAAGTTTTTAGTGATTTAATCCAATTCAACTTTCTTGATTTAAGGGATTGATAAGGGTAATCTTATTCAATCCAATCAATTTAGCAAATTGCCAACATTGGAAACTTTCTCCATACCAATTTGGTGACCAAGGAGTGGGCACTCCCTCTGGTACCAAATTGCCACTTTCATATTTTCAACATATAATATATATAAATATGAGTTTAAGAAAAATTTTTAAATTGATATAATTATTTTTTTAATAAAATCTATGACTTTGTATTAAAAAATGGGTCCTAGCCCAAAGTTTTGTACAAAGAAATTAAATAAACTAAGCCTGCAAAAAATTGGGTCTACTACTTTTAAGGAAAATCATTCCTAACCTAGCCCAATAACTAAAACTAACCTAAAACCACTTGGCCACAATAAATTGATATAATTACTTTTTTATTATTCATTATATTATTAATTTAACATTTAAAAAAATTTAGATAAAATCATAATGATATGTTAGTTTCTTAATTTGATGATAACATTAAACAAACAATATTTACTAATTAAATAAATTCATTCAATAACTCTTAAATCATTTAATTTGCGATTTTATTACTGGTGGTAAATTATAATTATTATAAATAAATTATCATTTAATTGGTATTATAGTTATATATCAATTAAAATTAAATTTTGTTAAATTAGTTTTATTTGATAATATGTTTTAATACTTTTTGGCATAGTATTGATAGTTTTCAAAATATTAATACCCATCTTAAAATCTATAACTAATTGACATTCTGTTTTCAACTAATTCAGCTAAGTATCGATCCAATATCGATAAATTTCATTTGTATAGATATCTCACCCAATAGTCACTAAACTTTGCATTAAATGCTAATAGTATCGATAAATTTTGTTGCAGGTGAATTTAATAATCTGGTATTTTCATCCTCAACAGCTCAATTTATTTTCTCAACAACCAAAACGGTTGGAAATGAATTAGAGGTATAAATACCATCTTCCAAAGGTGCTATAATAAGAAGAGAGATCATCAAGCTTAAAGATTAATCAAAACCACCTTCGTGCTTTATTCTTTCATACTTTTCTTGTACACACTTGTGAGCATTCATTGCTTTTCTATTAGCTCAAGTGTTTTTTTTTTCTTATAATTGAGTTTAATTTGTAAACACTTTAATCTTGTGAAGATTATTTCTTTGTTTGCTTCTTCGTTATTCTCTTTGAGAGAGTTGAATCTTAAGGTTTTGGTAGAAACCTTAAGGGAGTTGCAATCTTAAGGTTTGGGGTAGAAATATTAAGGGAGATTGTAAGGTTAAAACTGATCCTCAAATGTTGTCAAATTAGTGAATTTGGGAAAACCATTAGTTGTGGAAAACTAAGTTAGTGGAGTAGGCAATTGAGACCGAATCACTATAAATTGTTGTGTGTTTTTGTTGAATATTCTTTCTTTGCTTCCACCATTTTCTTAAAGGCCAATTCACCTTCCTTCTTGGCTCCTTCTTGGCGATTTCGAATGAGCTAACAAATTTAACATCCTAAAATGATACACTAGTATCCAACATTTTCAAATAACATCTAAACAAATAAAAAAAAAGTACTATTTATCAGGTATTAAAATTTAAAATTATCATTTTTTTAAGAATATTGAGTCATATTAGAATGAAAATGACATTGAGATATTAGTTTAACCGATGATGAGATGATTTTATGATATTTATTTCTTATTCAAATTATATTTTAATATTTATACATTTAAATTTTTGACCTAAATTTTAGTTGTGATGTTTATTAAATATCAACAGAACATTTAAATATTTTATAATATTACCATTTAATTTTTAATTAGATTTTATTTTAATTATTTTTAGAAAATTTTATTTTTTATCTTTTTAAATACAATTTAATGAATTTCATGTATTGGTTTGATGGTTAGGGTGTTCATCTGTAATGACCCAAAATTACGGGGCATCGGAAAAGTGCAATATCAGGCCTCCATTTTAGTGAAATGAGTTCGTAAATAATTATTAGAAACATTTATGAAACTAGTGGTGTGCCTAATTAGGTTCTAATTAGGTGAATTTAGCTTAATTAAGAGTAATTAAGAAAAAAATTAAATTGAATTAAGGGTAAAAGTTTAATTATAGATTAATAAAAAGAAAGGGGAATCACAATGGCAAATAAACCATTTCTCAATGGTTGAGGCGGCTAGTAGATTTAATTATTATTATTATTATTATTATTAAAATGATACCAAATGTGTGATAATAATGATATACATCTGTAATTAAAAATAAGCATAAAATTGTAAATTATAGATTTAATTTGCTTATTAATTAAGCATAAGATATTTATTATTTATTATTTATCATTAGTAAATTAAAAGATATTTATTAGATAAATAATTAAATTATGAAATTTTTGTATAATAAACAAATTGAATAATGAAAATTGTAATAAAAATATTGGTATATTTGTAATAAATAGATATATGTACACTTGTTATAAAATAATTTATTTACTTAATATTAAAGTAATAGATAATTAGATTGAATTATATTATTGTTAATTAAATAATTAAATTATAAGATTGTTGTGTGAAAATTAAAATAAATAATGACATTGTATGGTATTGATGGTGTACATGATTAAATACTTAATAGATATTTAGAATAAATATATTATAATATATGTTAAGTAAATAAATAAAATAAAGTGTTTATATATATATAAGGTATAAAAGAATAAAACAAAAGAAAAATAAAGAAGAAAGAAAAGAGATTGAAAGGAAAGACAGAAAGAAAAGAAAAAGGAAAAATTAGAGATTTAAAGTTTGAAGTTTAAATTGGTAAGTCAATTAAGTGTTTTTTACTCAAATTTGATGTTTTAAAAGCTTTAAAACAAGGTTTTGATGAAATTAAGTTGATATTTTGAGAGTTCATAGGTTTTCAAGTAGGGTTCATGTTGGACAAATTATGGAATTAGGGATTTAATTGAAAGAATTTCAAATTAGAATTGATAAAGGGATCAAATTGTGAAGTAAGCTATAAGTTTTATGTTGTAGGGACTAAATTGAGGAAAATTCGAAATTAAGAAAATATGCTGAAAAATTAATAGTTAAATTTGAGTATGGATGAAATTTGAATAGAAATAGAGTGTGAATTGAATTAGAAAAATAAGTAAAATTAGTTAGGATTAAATTGGGAATAAGGTAGGAATTGATTAGAAATTCAATTATTTATTATAATTAATGTTGTAATTAATAGTATTATTATTTTAATTTACGTAGTTAGCAAAGAACTCGAGGCATCGACACCGAAAGGAAAAGAAAAAATTGTCGAGGAGTAATCGAAATAATTCGGGTTTGTATTACTATAATTCAAATCTATTTATTATTAATTGTTATATTTTAATTAAAATGCATGGTAGATAAATTTAGGAAAGTAATTGAAATAATGATATTGATTTGAATGAAATTGATTTAAAAGTTTTTATGGCTATTAAAATTAAATGCGAACAAATTGGAAATTAAAAGTGATTTGAATTGAATTAAAATGAATTGAATGAAGAAAATATGTGATTATTTGAAATGTATATTAATTGAAAAGTGATTAGTGATTTGAACTTGATTGGAAAATGAATCGAAAATATGAATTGAATAAAAGTAAATTAAATTATGAATATGGTGAATATGTGAATTGTGTACTGATTGAAAAATGGATTGAATTGAATCAAAGTATGATTATATGTGCTTATCTGAAATATGTATTGGTATTGAATTGTATATTGATTAGAAAGTGAAAAAGTGAATTTGAATTGAATTGTGATTGAATTGAAAGTGAATTTGAAATAGAAAAATGATTTGAATACCCTATTAACTAGTCGGGCTGAGTCGGATATAGTTGGCACACCATAGGATTGGAAGTGTTCAGGGATACTTCGATCTTGAGTGATGAGACATTATAAGTGTCGTACTGTTACTTCAACTTTAAGTCGATGAGGCACCTTGTGTGTCGTACTGTTACTGTTACTTCGGTTTAATCCGATGAGGTAATGAGTACCGTACTGTTACTGTTTACTTCGGCAAAGCCGATGAGGCACTGAGTGCCATACTGTTTTGGTTGGATTCGTGTATCCGCCAAAGTCCGAGTTTGTTAATAGGGTGAATAACTGAAATGAGAAAATTAAATAAATTTGATTAATCGTACTATTAAAAATATGAGAAAGAAATTATGAGTTGAATTGTGAATTGAATTGAGACATGAGATTTGAAGTATGAACTTAAGGTTCATGAAATTGTTAAATATCGAATTATCGATATTGAAATCAGTTGAATAAATGAAATGAGAAAATTGAATGAATTTGATCGATTGAACTATTGAAAGTATGAGAAATTGAAATTATGAATTGAAATATGAATTGAAATTGAGATATCGAAATAAGAAGTGAAAATAGAATGAATAGGAAATAATGAAATAGTGTATGAGTTAATTGAATATAATCATATGAATTAATTATAATTATTTTTATTGAAAAATGTTGGTTTAAATAATTATTGAAAGACTAATGTTACTGAATAACTGATAATTACTGAATGATTATATTAAAGTAGTGAACAACTGATTGTTATTGATTGATTATGAATAGAAATGAATATTTTATTGAGAATAAGTTATTGAATTGAGATATAGAAATGAAATTTATGAAATAATGATTTATGAAATGGTTATTGATGAAATGCATGAAATGGACATTGATGTAGTAAGAAGATATATAAATTAAAATGAAGAAAAGCCATTTAAAATACATATTATTAAATTAAAATTAAAGTTTAAATGCATGAAAGATTTATTAAAGGTAAAATAGTGGTAAGATTTAATGTATATATATATTGTTTTACCTTAAGTATTTGAATTATAGTAATACTACTGGGTGTATACTCAACATACGGTTTGTTTTCGTGCATAGATTAGGTACAAGAATTTTTGAAGAGTTGAATTTTGAGATTACAAGCTTTCATCTCATCACATCTTCAAGCAACAACAGTATATGTTTTAAAATTTTGAATAGAATTGCATATACTTAGGAAAAATATTAAGTATGTTCCAAGTGTCCGTTTTTATGTTCTAATATATTAGTGATTAGCCAAGAATTATTATAGCACCAAATGTAATATTCTTATATCAGGTTCCTTGAGTCAAACATGGTATAAGGATGTTACATCATTGCCCTAGGTGTGGTCTGGGTTCAAAGCACTAATTTCATTGTTGTTAGGGCTTTGCCCTTTTATTGTAATTCAGCAAAAAAATATAATTTAATTTTAATTATTTTCAGAAAGCTATATTTGTTTTTATCTATTTTCTATTTATTACATATTATTTTTATAATACAATAAAATGAACTAATCTCAATAGTATTTCATTTATAAAATTAAAAAAATAATTATGAAAATCTCATTCCATTTAAATGAAGTGGATTTTGGGCATGATTTATAAAAATCCCACAGTCCATTTAAATGAAATGGATTTTGAGCATGATTCACAAAATTTGATTTGATTGTGCTCAATTCAAATTTAAATTGATATTTTTTATTTAAAATTAAAAAATATATATTTAAAACATAAAACTTTAAAAATTAATTTTATAAATTTAAAATTTAATTTGATAATTTTAATACATTATAAAATGATAATGTTGAATTATAATTTTACAATCTTATTGAATTATGCTTTGAGAGTAGTTTAAACTTGTAACGATTTGATTTTAAGTGGTATTGAAAAATATAATTTTGAAATTCTATTTTATAAATTGAGTTTGTAAATATAAAATAGGGATATTCATGGAATTAATGTTAAACTATGTTGAAGAGTGGTCGAGAAATTTAGCCGATAAATCAGTTAAATAAAGCTCAGGGACAAAATTGTAAAAATTCAATTACTATAGAATTTTAATTAACAAAGAGCTTGAGAACCTAAATAGCAATTAACTAAAGGTCCAAAATGATAATCAAACCATTTACTGCTAGGAATTTGTGGAGGATGATGACATTTTCTATTACGTATATGATTAGGAGATAATTGTGTTAATTAAGACATAATTAACTTAATCAAGCTATTTTAATTAGTGAAAAATAATAGTCTAAAGTATAAGATAGTGGAAAAATGTAACACCTTGACACCTGACTCGATCGTCGGGTCTGAGCTACGAGATGTCACATTCATTGTCGGAGCAACTATGATTAATCATATTCAAATTACATTGTTTTATGGTTATGTCCAGCCACAACAAACATTCAGTACAATATATAATCATTTTCAAGTCTTACATGAGTTTACGAAAGATCGAATATTAACCCAAGGTGTAACAACCCGTTTTTCAGTGGTTTCGAAACTACAAATCCAACAAGTGAGTTTGTAAATATTATTATTTAATATTTGTGAGTCAATTATAATATTATATTGGATTTTGGTTTAATAATTTTTACAAATTGAACGAATAGTTAAATTTAAGTGGTTGTCTCTAAAGTCAATTGGTTTTGAAAAATGAGGTTTCAAGATCTCATTTTCATAAACCAAACTACTAAACATTATTATTAAATATTTACATAGTGATTATATAGGTGTATTGAAATTTGACCCAAAAATTTTAACGTTTAGATAATTAAGTAAAAAAGGACTAAATTATAAAAATCGTAAAATTTAATTGCTATTAGTTTATATGTGCTGAATGGTTATAAAATCATATTTTGAGGGTCCTATGAGGCAATTTGAGCATGTTGGAATATAATGGCCAGTTACTATACAAATTTGGTGTAATATTATGTTAATATAAAACTGTTTAATAATTTAAAAATGATTAAAACATAAAAACAAAAGACAACCATTTTAATTTTCATTTTCTTACGAAACACCATTGATGGAGAACACAAGGTTCCGCCAAGCCTATTTTGATTGCACGTAAATGTTTTCCTATTCATTTTTAGTAATTTTTATGTTTTTGAGATCGTTGTAGCTTAATCTAGTTAGCTCAGGAACTAATTTGTAAAAGTGTAAAATATTTTGAATTATGTCATGGATGAATTTGTGATGTTTTTGAATTTTGATGATGGATTATTAAGCTTAGTAGTTATTTGTAAAGTGATTTTAGTTAGTTTTAAGTTTAGGGACTAAATTGATAAAATAATAAACTTGGCATGAAATTATTGTGATATTTTAATAATTATGGGCTGTAAAGGAATAAGGGAAAATTCATCTAGCATGAAATTGGTGAAATTGTGATAGATTTGAAACTTTCGGGTGTGAGACTAAATTGAATAAAAGGTAAAAGTTTAGGGTAAAACTATAAAATATTGGTTAAAGGTTCAATTATGTGAATTTTAGTATTCAAAAGTATTTGAATTGTATAATTGAATTAAATTATTATATATAGATCAAGAAACAAATCAATCGATAGACAAATGCGAAAAAGAAAAAATTGATGATTAGTCATTGAAGTCATGTTTGCTGCAGAATCAATTTTAGTAAGTTTGTATAGTGTATAAATTGAGTTAATTGTTGTTTGTATAGTATAATATAATTTGTGTATGCTTGTGATTGAATTAATGGTGTTACTATTTTAAAGCTTTGAATGGTTCAATTTGAAATGAAATTATAATTAAGGGTCATGATTGAAATTTAAGGAAAAATATAGTTGAATTCAGGTGATGAAGAAATGCTTAATCATATATATGATATGAATGTGAATCATGGCCCGTATGAACCTAATGAATGCTTAGGATACAAATGACATGTCAGTAGGGTATTTATCGTTTCGGGTATTGTTCTTGGATGCCCTACCGATGTATAGGTCCTGCATTTGTTGTAAATTCTCCACAGCTCGTGTGAACAGCATCATGTAGCCTAACATCCCAACCTACAATTCATTTGAGCAGGTCCATTCCATTTGACAACTCGTGTGAGCATTTACAGTCATAGCTTGTGTGAGCATTTACTATCCCAGCTTGTGTGAGCATTGTTATCGTTTATCCAACACTATTTTATTAGGGTTTATAAGATGAAAAATGAGCAAACAGAAATGGATATACGAAATGTTATATGGAAATAGACTAAACCATAAATGGTAATATGTAATGGTATCTTGTAAAATGTTTAAATTACATCCTTTACGGTAAGTTAAAGTTTAGGTTTATTACGAACTTACTAAGTTTTACACAAGCTTACCTTGTTTTGGTTTTTCTTCCTTGTAGATCGTCAGTTTTGAGCTGTCGATGAATTGCTTTTTGAGATCACACTATCCGACAACTTGTTCAGTAATTAATTGTTCACTTTGGTCCAGTTATAAGTGGCATGTAAATAAGGTTTTGGTATATATATTATATGAGTATTTGGTTATGTTTTAAGCCTTTTGGTATATGAATCAATGTAAAAATGATAAGTTTTAATGGTTTTGTTGATGAATGTAATGGTGTATGATAAACCATAAATGTAACATGTTTTAATCCCATGCTTGGCTTGTTTTTGGATGATATATTACATAAATTAGTGAATTTGATGCTCCTAATCCTTTAATTTCATGTTTATATACTTAGGTGAGCATAAGGAAACAAAAAGAGCAGAAAACGGGCCAAAACCGGATAAACTGGCTATCTTAATGATCCACACGGCTAAGCCAATCCCACACGGGCTGAGCACACACCCGTGTGAACCACACGGGCTGAGTACCGTTCACACGGGCTGGCCACACGCCCATGTGCCAGCCCGTGTCGATATCGCTCCCTGTTTCCAAAACACGAGGAAAAAGTCAATTTTTGGGGTTTCTGAGAATTCTAAAGTTTATAAATACACACTAGAAGAGGACTTAAAAGGGCACTGAGAGTAGAACATAGAAAAGACTCGAAGAATGCCAACAGATTCAACTCAAAAGCAGGATCTCCTTCAAGAATGAAGATCTCCATTCAATTTCTCTCGAAGTTTTTGGGTTTCTTTATGTTTTGTTATTTTCTTATTGTTGAGATGTTTTCCCTCAAAAGTACGAACTAAATTCCCTAAATACGAATCTTATTATTTGATTTGTTCTAATTACATGATAAATATTTGTTCTTGATCTCAATTATGTGTTCTTATTTCTTTTTTAATGATTTCAGGATATTAATTCATGATTGATGTGCTTATTCGGTGGAGCAAAAGTCCCTGTTTAAGAGTAGATCCTGCATAATTGTGTGGAGTTACATGCAACCTTAGAAATAGGGTGATATAAATCTATCGGATTAGAGTAAAATCTAATAGGGAAATCTATAGATCGAGTTAATGCAACGATAGGGGTTTCAATTAGAAAGAGATTTCAATTAATCAACCTAGAGTCAGTTATTTTTACTCTCGAAAGAGATAGTAATATAATTTAGGGATTTCTACAGATCAAGTCTAATGAATACATCGTTTAATTTAGATTTAGAATAATAAGTGAAGTCTAGGTGGATTCTTTCCTGGGTATTGTCTCTCTCATAAGTTTTCTTCGATTATTTTCCCAATTCGCTCTCTATCGCTTAGTAATTAGTTTAGTTAAAATTAGATTTTAAACCAATTCCTTCAATTTATAGGTTAGATAATAAAAAGATAGTAATTACTAGTACTTTTAGTCCTCGTGGATACAATATTCCCGACTCACCGTAGCTATACTACCTTTCGATAGGTGCGCTTGCCTTTGTCGTATTTTAGTTAGTTCGTGTCGTCATAAAGTTTTTGGCACCGTTGCCGGGGACTAAAATATTAGGAACACTTAATTTTTATTACTTTAGCCATTTTTATTTTTGTTTTTACTTTAATTTACTTTTTGTTTGCTTCTAGCAGGTTCCTTTAGTTTATGACTAGAAGAAACCCCTCAGGACCCCTCGTATTCGACAGTGAGATCGAAAGTACAGCTCGCAGGAACCGAAGAGAAGCAAACAAAGTGGAAAGAGTACACTAGAAGAGCAATAGGACGTTATTACTGATGAGATGACAAAAAATCAAAATAATCAGTTACCTCCTGTGGTTGCTGTAAATCCTGTAAATCTGAATCCTGCTCCTCGTACTATGTACGATTACGCTAAGCCTAATTTAACTGGGGTTGAATCTAGTATTGTTAGACCTGCTGTTGCTACAAATAATTTTGAACTAAAGCCTAACACTATTCAAATGATTCAACAGTTTGTTCAGTTTGATGGTTTGCAGGACGAAGACCCAAATACTCATTTGGCCAATTTCCTAGAATTTTGTGACACTTTCAAGATAAATGGCATTTCTGATGATGCCATTCGGCTATGGTTGTTTTCGTTCTCATTAAGAAATAAAGCTAAATAGTTGTTGAACTATCTACCGCAAGGATCTATTACTACATGGGAACAAATGACCGAAAAATTCTTGTTGAAGTATTTTCCACCGGCCAAGACAACCAAGCTGAGGAATGATATCTCCTCCTTTGTACAAACGGATTTGGAAACCTTATATGATGCATGATAGAGATATAAGGACTTATTGAGAAGGTGCCCTCACCTTGGGTTACCTCTATGGCTACAGGTTCAAACTTTTTACAACGGTTTGAACCCCTCAACTAGGCAATTGATAGATGCATCCGTAGGTGGGACTTTGAATAATAAAACACCTGAGGAAGCTTATGAGTTTATAGAGGAGATGTCACTGAATAATTATCAGTGGCAAATCATGAGAACAAAGCCAAAAAAAGTAGCTGGTGTTTTTAATGTAGACACGGTCACCATGTTAGCAAACCAGGTAGAGCTTTTAAGTAAGAAAATTGATGGTTTGTATGGTTCTACGCAGGTACATTCAGTGATGCAGTGTGATACAAGTGGAAGAGGGATGAATAATCCAGAATGCTTAGCCTACGACCCTAGTACAACAAACGAACAAGTCAACTATATGGGTAGCAATTCTAGACCTCAGAATAATCCCTATGGTAATACTTACAATGTAGGTTGGAGGAACCATCCCAACTTCTCTTGAGGTGGTCAAGGAAATCTGAAATCACAACGCCCTCCTGGCTTTCAATAACAACCTTACCAGTATGAGAAAAAGTCGAACCTTAAGAAGATGTTGATGAAGTTTATTTCGGTGTCAGAAACTCACTTCTAAAACACTGAAACAACACTTAAAATTCAGCAAGCGTCGATTCAAGGGCTCGAGAATCAAATAGAGCAATTGGCTAAGATGATTTCGGAACGACCACAAGGTAGCTTGCCAAGTAATACCTAAACTAACCCAAGAGAACAACTTTATGCAATTACTGTAAAAGATGAGGAAGGGTTAGTTGAACCAGAACCGAAGCAAGAACTTGTGGTAAGTAAAGGTAAGGTTGAGGTGAGCCACAGCGAACAAAAACAGGTAAGTAACGAGTATAAACCTTGAGTTCCATATCCAAATGCAACAAAGAAAGACCAAAAAAATGAATAATTTTGTAAATTTATTAAACTCTTGAAAAAGTTACATATAAACTTACCGTTTATTGAAGATCTTTCAAAGATGCCCAATTCAGTGAAATTTTTAAAAGAGTTTTTAGCAAACAAATGGAAGTTAGATATGCATCGCACGTGGAGCTAAATGCAGTCTACTCAGCCATTCTACAAAATAAACTACCTAATAAATTGAAAGATCCAGGGAGTTTTACTATTCCTTGTTTAATTGGTAGTTTAAATGTTAATAATGCTTTGGCTGATTTAGGGGCGATTATTAATGTCATGCCCTATAAAATGTTTAAGCAACTAGATCTTGGAAAACCCAAACAGACTAGGATGAGTATCCAATTGACAGATAGAACCATTAGATTTCCTAGGGCTATTGTTGAAGAATTATTAGTCAAAATTGATAAATTCATATTCCCAGTTGATTTTGTTGTTTTAGACATGGATGAGGATAGTGACATGCATTTAATTTTAGGAAGACCCTTTTTAGCAACTGCTAGAACCATCATTGATGTTGAAACAGGTTAATTGATACTTCGTGTAGGTGATGACACAATTAAACTCCAAGCTCATGATTCTGTTAAGACATCTAGTAATCGAGATGATTATACGAGTTCTATTGGTATGAGTAACTTCGTCGCTCAAACTCATTTACAAGAAACCCCTAGGAAGAGCGTGATGGAGTCACATTCTACTCCTTGCAACAAAAGCAGAACGAGTCACAAGGAACTAAGATTACAGATCGACGAACTAGATAAATGGCAAACACATGTTAAAGAGGAACCGAGAATACACGATGAACCAAAGCAACGTCATGACTAGCATAAAGATGGAATAAAGCAATTTAAGGTCAGGGACCAGGTATTGTTAGATGTGAAAGACCCTCGAATTGCCACTTCAGAGCTTAATACAAATGGAGCAACTCCTTTTACGGTACTTCATGTTTTCCCATACAGTACAGTTGAGGTAAATCATTCTAAACTCGGCACTTTTAAGGTAAATATTACTTGACTCAACCCATATGTTGATAATAGACTTAATAGTGAGAAAGAGGAGTTTCAACTCTGTGAACCACCGTGACTATGCAAATACGAGGTAAGTCGAGCTTAGACTTTAAATAACCGCTTCTTAGGATGCAACCCGAATACTAGCACTGCTAATTTTCTCATTTTTATTTCAAATTATTTCTTTAAAATTAACTAAACATTAAAATACAGGTTTTTGACCCACACGGCTTGAAAACACGGGCATGTCCTAGGCCGTGTGTCTTAACATAGGCGTGATAATAAGTTACACGGTCGTACGATATGGCCATGTGCCCCATACATCCTGGACACACGGACGTATCTTTGGCCGTATAAATCTTGAGACTTAGTTTTTCTTTTTAAAAGAAACTGACAGAGAGTTACACGGCCAAGCGACACGGCTGTGTAACCCATACGGTAAGGACACATAGGCCTGTCCTCGGCCGTGTGAGCCCTGAAGCTTAAAATCCCTTAAAATAGACAGAGACACAGGCTAAAAGAGGCCACACAGGTGTGTCCTTGGCCGTGTGTAAACTGAAGCATAAATTTTTAGATTTAAAACAAGTCGGAGAGCTACACGGGCAAGGCACATGACTGTGTGTGCGATCACATGGGCATGTGGGAAACCACACAGGCATGAGAGAAACGAATGAGATCGCATACGGCCGTGCGACACCACCGTGTGAACCACACAGGTGTGTCCTAGGCCGTGTGAAGACTGGGTGGGTTAAAATTTTATCGACACGGGTTAACCAGGAAAGCCACATGGGCGTGTCATAGGGCCGTGTGGCCCAACACGGGCCTAACACGACTGTGTCACCCTTTTTAATCCCCAATCCCTAATTTTCTCACTTTGCCTTCTTCCTTTAGTTTTCCTTAACCCTAGCCGCCACTCTCTACCAATCTCCTACGTTTCGGCCACCAGCTCGCTCCAACTTTGACACCCTCATCTCTTCAACTATTCGCGCCGACCCCTAGCCCCGAAATAACCTTTTTTTTCCCCCTCTCACTTTCTAACGAGCCGACTCGACCCTCCACAACCCTCAACCTCTTTTCATCTCTTCCTTTCCCTTGACTAGCCATCCACCTCTGACCCTCACCAACCAACCCTCTCGCACACACACGCCTTTGATCCTGTACAAACCGCCCCTCCCTCATACCTTCTTTTCCTTCCACGATTTCCGCGCCTCCGTACCACCCTTCCCCCCGTCAGTTTTTATTTTTTTTCCTTTTTCTTTTATTTATCTCTTATTACTCTTATTATTTCTTTATTATTGTTTTCTTTTACTTTGCTTTTATTTTCATTAGTTTTTAGTATTGATTTATTGTTTATTACTGCTCTATTGATTTGTTCACTCTTGTTATCTATTTGCGTCTACTGATGGAGTTTGGGATGGTTCTTGATTTTGTTATTAGATTGATTGGTGCTTGTTACTAGTTTATTTTATTTTTCATTAAGAAGAATAGAACATTTAGTTAGATTTAGTTGCGTTCATTTTTGCTAACTTTCACAATTCATTTCATTATTGATTCCTATCAGATGTTATTAATCTTCTAGCACTTTCATTTGGTATTATCATTTCATTTTTTCATGATTAAAAGTACATCCCTTTAGTAATCTAATTGATTGAGCTTAACTAGATTTTGATTTTCTATTAGCTCATTTCCACTTGTTGGTTCGTCAATTTAATTTATTTGATCATTTTATTTCAGGTAAATCATGACGAACACTCGTGGAAAATCTAAGGTCGCGTTCTTCGTTTCAAAAAAGTGGAAGTACCCTGGTGGGACCTTCTCCTCGAGCGTATCTGCCGAGGCTCGCCATCATTATCTCTGATTTTTTACAGTCCCCTAGGAGGACTTATATTAACTTTATCGAGTACGACCACTCGGGTTAGGACGCTGCATTGATTGGCCCACATTAAAACAAGTCCGTTTGGATGATGATGTGCGTGCGATTATTTCCACAGCCCCGTGGGATTGGTTATTCACCGTTATCGAGCCCACTTATACGAAGCTTACCTTAGATTTCGGTGCCATATTTTCGTTCCAGCAAGTCATGTCAGTCCACGACGAGCTAGGAACCATCACCATTCACCTTGGTGGTTTGGTGTGACATATGAGTGTTCTAGAGTTCAGTGCTGCTTTGGGACTCTACACAGAGGAGTTCATGAGTGCCGAGGATTTTATTCAGCTTCATCAACATATTCATCACTCACCTTCGCATTGTTCGACTGATCTCACGGGCAGCCTAACATCCTATGGCGCTAGTCGCTCAAAGGCGACTTCTCTCCCACCTACCCTATAGTACCTTCACGCTCTTCTAGCTCATACATTGACAGGTCAGAGAGAGAGAAAAAGAGTGGTTAGTAATTATAACGCCTATTTTCTGTGGAGCATGGCTACCAGACATGTCTTTGATTTGGCGTACTTCATCGCGCTCGCCTTTCGCCATCAGACTGAATGCCACAAGAAGGACCCTATCGTCTAGGCCCTTACATGACTCCCCTCACTCGACACTTCGGTCTTCTCAACACATTAAAGCAGTCCTCGACACTTACCCTAGTCGGTCAGATGTCCCCTCAAGGCACCTCAAGCATGATCCACATGAGGATGATCGAACGACGATGTGGAGTGGACCCCCTTCGGTACAAACATTCTAGTCTGACGTTTAGAATGACCTTGAGGACTTCACTGATGACGTTCCTCCCTATCACGAGGATCCACCACAGCCTCCACCATCAAGTCACTGACATGCTCCTTCTGCTGCTAACTTTTGAGGAGTATTCTCCGAGGAGTTTACTAGCTTCTGTCAATACTGTGCTCAGAGGTTCGACAGTATTGATGCCACTTTGCAGCAAATTTGTTAGCACCTCCATATTGATCCTCCAACGCCATCGACTCGCAACATTAATCAGTCTGATGATGAGGACCATTGAGTCCATTTGTCTTTAGATTTATTTTTATTTTTCTTTTTATGTTTATTTTGTCTTTATATTTTGAACTCTATTTTAATTATTGTTGTTGTTTCTAATCGAGTAACCCCTTTAATCCTCTTCAACCTTGTGTTTATTTTCTTATCAGTTGCTTAGAATTTTGCACTATACCTACACTTATCTATAATTTCGCTTTTCACTATTTTGGGCATTTCATCCAATAATCAGGGCAGTTTCAATTCTCTCCCTCTCTTATGATACTTCTGTTTCTATAGTGATTATCTATTTTTGTACATTGAGGACAATATACATCTTAAGTGTGGGGAGGTTATTTATATGATTATTTGAAAATCCCTAAATTATGCCTTGTGTTTAAGTAATTTTCTCATATTACTATTAGAATGAATTCTTATTGATTTGTGATTATCATTAATGTGTTTTAGATTTAATTCATAGGTATTTGTGCATTGATGGTCTAAACTTTAAGACACTAGAGAATCAAGCATGATAAGTCTATTTTCAGAATTAAAATTTTTTTAGGTTGTTTCCCTAAATTGTGGTATTACCTTGAAGTTTAAAATTTGTAAGATTGACATCAAAGGCCATAATTTTTGTGAGATTTTAAGCCTTTAGAGCATACATTTTTCTTTCTCACTTTATTATTGGTTATGAGTGTATCAATATTGATTTTTTATTCTCTAACTTGCTTTGATTATAATGTCGAGACCACACTTTTGATTTGATATACTAAGATGATAAAAGCACTTAGGTTTTAATCCATTTATCCCATTAAAATCCTACATTCATAATTAACCCTTAGTGAACCCCTTTGAGCCTAATAAACTGTTTCTTGATTTACCTATTAATATTAACCCATAACTTATTTTTGATTCATTGAGAATTGTTTCCCTTTTAGTAACCCTCTTTTTGTCAAGATTTGATTTGGTTGGTTGCTTAACTATGTTCTTTTGTTTCAGTTGTTAAGTTTTCTCTTATTATCTATTGTTCTAAAAAAAAAGTGAAAAAAAGAAAAATAAATAATACATTTATGTTGATTATTACTAGTTCTATGTTTTTGAGCTTAAGTAGTTAATTTCATATTTTGAGAAGAAGCTTGTGTTATTCTTTAATAATTTCAATTGATGTAATTATTTAGTATTAATTTATTTTTCTAGTTAGGTAATTTATCAATTCGATCTTGATTCTAACCTTCTTTTTCAGCCTTTATCCACACCTTTAACCCAAGCCCCGTTAAAACCCTTTAAAGACCTTTTGATTTGTGTATCATATCATTTTATAGTGGTGGAGATTTGACTTTCATGCAAGCCTATGGTAATGACTTTTCATAATTGACTTTTGAGTTCTTAATTTTTAAACCTTAAACACTTTGAGTGATTTGAGCAAATCTTTAGCGAGGATGTAAAATCTTATTGATTTTTAATTTAAGGTAATTAATTAGATAAAGGGAGACACCTATGTTTTCATGTCTTAAAAAAATATGTGACTTGGATTGTTTGACTCTTCGAGGCCCTTTTAGTTGAATTATCAATGTGTAATTATTTGTGAATTATGATAAAACATTATTGATGAGAATTATAAATTGAGACAGTTTAATTTTAATTGTAAGTTGAGGATTTTGCTTGAGGACAAGCAAATGTTTAAGTGTGGGGATATTTGATAAACCATAAATGTAAGATGTTTTAATCTCATGCTTGGCATGTTTTTGGATGATATATTACATAAATTAGTGAATTTGATGCTCCTAATCCTTTAATTTCATGTTTATGTACTTAGGTGAGTATAAGGGAACAAAAGGAGCGGAAAACAGGCTAAAACAGGACAAAACAGGTTGTCTTAAGGATCTATACGGCCAAGCCAATCCCACACAAGCTGAGCACACACCCGTGTGAACCACACGGGCTGGCCATACGCCCATGTGCCAGCCCGTGTCGATACCGCTCCCTGTTTTTATAACACACAAAAAGTCAATTTTTGGGGTTTCTGAGCATTCTAAAGTTTATAAATACACACTAGAAGAGGACCTAAAAGGGCACACAGAGTAGAACGTAAAAAAGACTCGAAGAAAGCTAATGGATTCAACCCAGAAGCAGGATCTCCTTCAAGACTGAATATCTCTATTCAATTTCTCTTGAAGTTTTTTGGGTTTTTTTATGTTTTGTTGTTTTCCTATTTTTGAGATGTTTCCTCCAAAAGTACGAACTAAATTCCCTAAATACCTAGGGAAGATGAAACCTAAGACGGATCTTATTATTTGATTTGTTCTGAATTTACATGATAAATATTTGTTCTTAATCTCAATTATGTGTTATTATTTCATTTTTTAATGTTTTCAAGATATTAATTCATGATTGATGTGCTTATTCAGTGGAACAAAAGTCCCTGTTTAAGAGTAGATCCCACATAATTGAGTGGAGTTACATGCAACCCTAGAAATAGGGCGATATAAATCTACCGGATTAGAGTCAAATCTAATAGGGAAATCCATAGATCGAGTTAACGCAACGATAGAGGTTTTAATTAGAAAGAGATTTCAATTAATCAATCTAGAGTCAGTTATTTTTACTCTCGAAAGTGATATTAATATAATTTAGGGATTTCTACAGATCAAGTCAAATGAATACATCATTTAATTCAGATTTAGAATAATAAGTGAAGTCTAGGTGGATTCTTTCCTGGGTATTGTCTTTTTCATAAGTTTTCTTCGATTATTTTCTCAATTCGCTCTCTATCGCTTAGTACTTAGTTTAGTTAAAATTAGATTTTAAAACAATTCCTTCAATTTATAGGCTAGATAATAAAAAGATAGTAATTACTAGTACTTTTAGTCCTCATGGATACGATATTCCCGACTCACCGTAGCTATACTACCATTCGATAGGTGCGCTTGCCTTTATCGTATTTTAGTTAGTTCATGACGTCATCATTGTAAATCTATTTGGTGTTGTTCATGTTATTTAGGTAAAGAAATGTGCATAAATTTTGGTTATTTGGTGAACTTAGTTTATAAATGTGAACATGATATTATGACGATAAATTTGATAGTTGAATAAGTAAGGAATGTTTGTTTTGTATGCTTGTCTTGTGTTTTGGTGATGAAATTGTCAGTTTGCTTTAGGTAACTTTGTGAACTTTGGATGTTGTTATGTTAGTAATGTGGGAAACGGTGTTATGTGTTTAATTGGGTATTGGTATGGTTAACTAATGGTTAATGTTTGAACTATCTATGTTTAAACGTTTGAATTGTGGTACCAATAAGGGTATATTGGTTAGGCACTTAGGTTGAATGTTTTTGGTATGTTTAAATGTGGGTTGAATATGTAAAAAAGGATGGAAATGGTTTGGTTTGAGACCTAAGAAATGGTTGTTGAAATGACTTGTTTTTGAAGTTATTTTATGTGCACATGGCCTAGGATATGATCTACTACACAGCCGTATGCCACACACAGTCACTTCACACAACTGTGTGTCTTATTGATTTTTGGTACAGGTTTATCCACACAATCTCAGAGAGATACACGGCCTAGCGATATGGCCGTGTGACCCTAAGTTACACAGTTTGGCCACATGACCATATTTTTAAGCCACACGGTTTGGCACTATCACACGGCCATGTGGCCCTTGTTTTCAGTTTTTGTCATATTTTTCTGTTTTGTCTCAAATTAGGCCACATTCGTTTCTAAACTGATTTTGGGGTTCCAAATGTTCGATTTAACTTTCTTTTTTTAATGTATGCTATGAATGTTGATTGTTTATTAATTTATGATTAAATTAATTTTTGAATTGTATTACTATATTATCGGTCTTGTTAACTTTTGTAATACCTTGTATCTTTAATCCGGCAACGGGGACAGGTTAGGGGTGTTACATGAGGACATAGAATGACCAAACTGTAAAACTTTCAAAATTCAATATGGATGTCGTCATCTCTTCCGCTTTGTGACCTCGCCAAACAGTTTGACACATCACAACGTTAGACCACTTGACGTCGCGACGCCAGTTACTGTATTGGCGAGTGGAGGCATGATCTATTAACTGTTTTATAGGGTTACTCAACGAATCAGTTATTTGAGAAAGGAAGAATCTAAACCCTAGGCTTGACAACCTTAGGAAGCCATCAATGTAGGAATTAACCCAAAATTGGTATGGTTTATCTGTGAACACCTTCACCCCAAGCCTATCGATACTTTTTGAAAAGATATCGATACTTTTGTAATTGATTGAAAACCTAATGTCAATTTGGTATCGATTTTAGAATAGGTATCGATATTTTGAAAATTATCGATACTTGGCCAAAAGTGTCGATACTTTTTTGCCTGGGGTGATATTGACTTGTTTAAAAATAGTTTTAACATTATTGAAAATGTTTAACTCAATTGAAACCATTTTAACTTGATTTTATCATTTTTCCAATTTTGTTGAACTTTAACTTTTATTCAAAAACACTTCAATTTGTTATATCAAAACTTATAATCAAATAAAGCTTGGTTTAACATAAATAATTTTTTTTTTTTGAATAGATAAAGTCTAATGAATATTGAATTATACTTTCATTATAATTTAAACTATTTAAATTTATAAATAAACAATATCTTATTATTTTAAAATATTTCTTACTTAAAATAAGAAAATATTTTGCTATTACATTAAAACTAATAAAAATTTTGAATAGATAAAAGTAGGATAAAATTATTGAATTGCATTTTATACACATCATGAATTACATTTTTATTATAGTGTAAGCTATTGAAATCGAACACTTATTATAAAATATTATAATTTACCTTATATTATATGAAATAAAAAGGAATCATTAGTAGTAAATTTGATCTAATTTTTTTAAATGATTATAAAATGTGCTATACTGTTTTTGTTTTTCTTTTACACTGTTAACAATTCAGTATTCGAAATGTAACAAATTAATAATGATGATAATTATATCATAACTTTTTAAAATTAAATGATTAGAACATAATTTAAATTTTAGCTGAATTTAAAAACTCTTCATAAGCAATTGAGCACGTGTCGGTTCATGCAAACGTCATTATATGCTTGCTTTGTAACGGAAAAAGCGTATGGTAGCAAGTCAATAAGAGTAATTTCCGTGTAAGGCCTAGATGGCTCAAAACCACTTAATCCCCATGTATATATGGAAAATTCTCTCTTAAAAAAATGGTGTCTTATCCTGGAAACTGCTTGGAAACTTGATTAGTTGTATGTAACTAAACTACATATAAAGAAAAGTCAAACTCATGAATACCTATCTTATAGTTTTGTTTGTACGTTATCTTTGCAGACATTCAGGACTTCAGACTGGTAAGGTAAGTCTAATGTCTGTCAAGTTGTCTATCCTTTTTATTTTCCTTATTTTGGATAATTATTTGGATTTATGGATCCATAGGAATTGATATACATCTACTAAATACTCTCTGTAATGGTGAATTATGTTGAAAAGTTTGTATGCTCTTCATTTTTATTAGTAGCTGAAAGACTGGGTTAGTCTCAGACTCTTAGTTAAAGAAGCAACTTGGTTTTGCTAGTTTTATTGGGACATATATAAGCTATGTTCTGTGTTTTATACACGCATGCATACATATGATACACATGGATCCATGTTCATGCAACAAAGATTTTTCGTTTACTGGAGCAAAGTTCACCCAGATAGGTGCAATGGGTTCAAAAATTTGGAATGGAATATGTGTATGGGTTCGTTTTCTTGTAGATCAAATGTTTGGTGAAAGTTCATATTTTCCCTATTGTATTGCCTGATCCCCGACTGAACTGTGTTTGTAAACTATGTGCAGTTTTTGGTTAATTTATCGGTTTGGGTATCCAAATCAATTCATTTAGTTTGGAGTAGGAGTCCTGTTTGGTGAAGAATAGTGATATACAAGGCAAATGGCACTCAAGATTTCAGCTCAGGAAGCTGCTGAGATTGCTATAGGGTCTATTGGGAGTGGATATAATCTAGCTCTTGATTTAAGGTTGAAATACTGTCAAGAAGAAGAAAAGGATTCACCCTTGATTGAGTTTGAACAAGTTGGGTGTTATGATGTAGCTTTGCCCGGTGGAATCTCTATCCCAAATGTATCCAAGTTGATCAAATGTTATCAAGGCAAGGGTACAAGGAACATGTGTGATGTTATCTCTTTTCAGCAGGTAAATTTTATTACTTCCAACAGTTATGGTTAGAACATTTGTCTTTTTCCTGGCAAAAATATCATAGAACATTTTGTTGATTTTCACTTTCTAGGCAGATGTCAGAACGGTTCAACCATGAGCTGTCTCTGAGTGGCAAAATTCCTTCTGGTTTATTCAATGCCATGTTCGACTTCTCCGGCTGTTCGCACAAGGATGCAGTCAGCACCAAGACCTTAGCTTTTGATGGGATATTCATCACACTTTATACAGTTTTATTGGACAAATCACAAATGGTACTCTGTGATCATGTTAAGAAAGCTGTTCCATCATCATGGGAACCTGTTGCCTTGGCAAGGTGAAGTAATTGGATTAGAAACATGTTTACAATCTAATGTATGGCACTGGAGATCTAAGCATGCAAGACTGTGATCACTTGTTTTTTGCCATTCCAGATTCATCAAGACATTTGGAACCCATATTATTGTTGGTGTGAAAATGGGCGGAAAGGATGTAATATATGTGAAACAGCAGCACTCATCAACTGTTCAACCAACTGATGTATACACAAAACTGAAGAAGTTGGCAGATGATAAGTTTTTAAAGAACAATGAACAAAGTAGAATCAATTCAGAAGAAGTGAAGCTAAATAATCAGGTTTCTTATCTGATCCCTTTGGATCAAGTAAGTTCAAAGAGCATCTTCTTCTTATTCACCTTCTTTGATGATATTACTTGTTAATTCTAGATGCAGGATATCTCTATAATTTACAAAAGGAGGGGTGGAAGAGAGGAAATGAACTTACCCCATGCTGAGTGGCTACAAACTGTTGATGTTCATCCTGAAGTGGTCTCAATGTCATTCATTCCTATTACTTCCTTGTTAAGTGGAGTTCCAATGAGCGGATTCTTGAATCATGCCATTGATCTCTACTTACGTTGTAAGCATAATGGACTTTCTCTTTTTGGCCATTGTTAAAATTGTTATCAATATTAATTATATCAGACTATTTCATATATAGATAACTGTTGAAATTTTATGACAGATAAACCCTCACTTGAAGAACTACATTTGTTTTTGGAATTTCAGCTGCCAAGGGAGTGGGCACCAGTTTTCAAAGAGTTTCCCCGTGGTTTACAACACAAGCGACAGAGCAATTCGTTTTTACAGTTCAAGTTCTTGGGTCCCAAGCTTTATATTAACACCATTCCAGTAAACTTCTTTTTTCATCCTCTTCAAATCTTCTGCTGTTTCTTGTTTCTTTTGCTGCAAAAGTTCTTTTGTGGGGTTACCAATTCTATGACAGGTTGATGTAGGTATGAGACCAGTTACAGGTCTTCGGCTCTATCTCGAAGGCAAAAGAAGCAATCGGTTGGCCATTTACATGCAGCACCTTTCTTCTCTACCTACATACTTTCAACTTGTTGATGAACCCAACGATACATTGCCTGATGAAGAGTCCTATGATAAAAGATACATGGAAAAAGTTCGATGGAAGAATTTCTCTAGAGTTTGTACAGCTCCTGTAGAGTGTTACAATAATAATTCCATAGTAACTGGAGCTCAGATACAGGTAGAGAAACATGGATTGAAAAGCATTCTCTTTTTACGACTTCATTTCTCTACCGTTTTGGGAGCGGTAATCGTAAGGCGTCCGGAATGGGATGGATCATTTGGAATTGCACCTCAGTCCGGAGTCCTATCTGATCTTTTGAGTAAGCCTTTAACACCACCTCCACCACAAAGAAAGCCAGATACAAGCTCTGCAGTTTACCCTGGTGGCCCTCCAATGCCAAATTATACCCCAAAACTATTGAAATATGTTGATACAGCAGAGATGAAAAGAGGGCCACAAGATCCTCCTGGGTACTGGGTTGTGTCTGGGGCAAGACTGGTTGTTGAGGAAGGCAAGATTGCTCTACGGGTAAAGTACTCCCTATTAATTGACATACCTGATGAAATACCTGAGGAGCATTAGCATATGTATATTTGGTTTTTGGTTTTTGGTTTTTGCTGCTGCAAGCTCAAAGCCAAAATATTTGTAGTTTAATCCTCCATTGTTCTGGAGCTTAATACAAAATTTCTAACTTGGTTCTACAGAGACAGCAAAGTAGATTAGCTGTGTGATGTTGAAGGGAGAGTTTCACCTAGTTTAATTGATTGTTGTTAATTGGATTTTGAAAACATTTTGTAGTTTAAATTTCATCATTCTCATTCTGTTGATTGTGTGCATAAATAAAACACCAGAGAAATTTACCCATTTTCATCAGATGAAAATGCTGTTGACTTTTTTATTTCCTTTTCATGATTTTATACCCATATTTATATTCATACATGTCACAAATAAATTTTGATAAGATATGATAGGAAAGACCAATTCGTGAGTATCAAGATTTTACTATTTTTTTTATATTTTTTTACTATTCTCGTGATATCATATTACATTACATTGATGGCCACATTTATAGGATTCGTTTCTAGATTTTTGGTTTTTCTTTTCTTTCAACGCTTTCAATTAAAGTATAATTTAGCTTTAACTTTTATATAATTTGTCACTTTAATTCTATTTTATAAAATTTTAAAGATATTGTCGTGACAATTCATATGTTAGTTTAGTATATTTCATGAAAATTAAAATAATTGCTAAAACTTATTAAAATATTCAACAAATTCTAAAAAAGTTCATAATTTTTTTATAAATTATCCATGTAAGAAATAAAGGACATATAGACTATCATGTTAGTACTGGTAAAATTTTAATAATTCAATCAACTTTTATGTCTATAAAAAAATAATTTCCATAAAATTTAAAAGTTGAGGATCACGGTTATCCAAAAAAAAAAGAAATTAAAGCTAAAGTAACAAAATGGATAAACATAGGGTCTAAATCTGTCGTTGTTCCTTTAATTAAACCATAAATGTTTATAATTTTACTCAAAATAGGTTTTTTTTTTTGGTGTGACAAAGAAGAATGTAAAATATAACAAACTATATCAAATAGCCCAATTCCCGGGAAACTTCAAAAACTTGCAATCCTTGACTAACCACATGGGCCAACTTGACCAGCCTATCAGCTTCTTGATTCTCTTCTTTAGGAATATGGAAAATACTCCACTGATGAGTCCGAGATAACAAACAGAAGAATCCTCCTAATCAAAGTCGACTTAGATCCTTCTAGGGGTCCCTTCTGTATGGCCTTAGTCACGTCAAGACTATCAATCTAGATCAACACCTTATCATATCCTCGATTGATTAAAATACCTAATCCATCCAAGATACCCTACAATTTAGCCTCAAACACTGAGCAACTCCCTAGGAATCTGTTAAAAACTAAATATCCACTTTCCATTTCGGTTTCGTACAATTCCCCCTATTGTGGAAAACCATTCTAAAGCCTGGCTGAACCATTAGTATTCAAGTAGACCTAGCTCCCAGACAAGTTTGAACATGAAAATGGAATCCAAAACAAACTCATTGCACCCCTACCGGTCATCATAAATTGTTTGGCCCAACTATATAAGACCTTGATTGTATCATTACTACTCCAAGACGCACATTTAAAGATAAAAAGATTGTGATTCTTCCAAATTCGCTAGATGAGAATCCCAAAAAGACATTGTCAATCAACCTCCCCAAAGCCGATGTCATATTGGTTCTACAAATATTGGTTCTACAAGTTAGAGATGATCCATTCCTGTAAATAACCAGAAAAAAAAAACTAACAAAACAATTAGTAAGGATTAAAAGAATCCAAATATCTCTCACTGTAGGACAACCCTTAATAGCATGCAACGCATCTTCAGTAATGTGCCCACAAACCCCATATGTTGAGCTATGACTGAAGCCCTTTCAAACTCTTTTCATGTTGGTGAGCAACCTTTGCTTAAGTGCTAGCCAAATAAAAAATCTAACACTTTGTGGTCCTTGAAACTTCTATGGGATCTTCTATACATCCTCTTTCGGCTTCTAGGAACTTTTTTGCAGTTTCTCATATGCACTTTTAACATAAAAGAAGCCCGTCGGCAAACCTCCCAAGATAATCCTATCAACACTTGCTGTCGAATGTAGCGGAGGAACCCCAATAATCTTTCGAATCACTATCTCTAGTAGCGAAAGCCAAAAAAATCAAGGTTCCAAGTGCCATCATTTGAAACCATATCGCTTAGCAAGCATTCTAGATCAAGATTTGTCTACCCGGGTATCAAAGTAACAAGGGACTTGGGATACATGGGTCACTCCAACACTTGATATTCTTCCCATCCTCCATTGTCCAAAGCAAATTCTCCCGAATAAGTGACCAAACCTTAACGATTGCTCTCCACAAGAAAGCACATCTACTACGTGATAAAGTTTCAAGCATTCCGTTTGCAACCCCATACTTAGCACGAAGAACCTGAACCCAAAGGACTTTAGAATCAGTCACAAGTTTAAAGCTCAACTTCATCATGAAAGAAGTATTATGATCCTGCAGCTTCCGAAAACCAAGCCCGCCATGACTTCGAGGCTGACAGGTATCCTACCATCCAACCAAAGCCGCTTTTCGACCACTGCTCGAAGATCCCCGAACAAACTGGTGCACCAAACATTCAATTTCCTCACAATGCCCTTTGGGAATCAGCATTGACTACATGAAGTAACTGGGGATTGCCAATAATACCAATTGAGCTAGAGTAGCCCTGCCAGCTAAGGACAACAATTTTGCCTCCCAACATTGTAATTTGCTTTTAACCTTTTCCACAACAAACCGCAAAGTCCTATTGGTTACTCTGTCGTGAAACAGAGGTACACCCAAATAACTTTCAAGATTTTGAACTCTACGAAAGCCAAGAATACGACACAAGCTACTTGCTAAGGCATCACTTACACTTTCTGAAAAGCATACATTCGTTTTATGTGCATTAATCTTTTGTCCAGAGTAATAACACATATTATGCATGTTGTCAAATCATAATATACTAAATTCATCTAACAAATTCTAGGGTTAAAATGTAAATTTGGCATCATATTATAGATGGATAATAAAATTTGTCATTATACTTTATTTTTATTGACATTTATTATTATATTTTGAAAATATGACTAAATTTGTTACACAACTTTTATGTGTTTGAATTTTACTATTGAACTTTAAAATTTATTAAATTTTGTATCCAACTTTGAATTTTTAAAAAAAATAAATTTTACTAATTAATATTAATTTTAATATTTCGAAAACATAACTTAACAAGAAAAATATTTCAAATATTTTATTTTAATGGATAACAACAATTTAATTTATAAATATTTAAAAATTAATAAATCCAGTTATAATTTTATTTAATGAATAAATAGTTGAAAACTAAAAATGCATATATAAAAATAATTTATTTTTATGAAATTATCATGTTATTAATTTTAATATTATATTAATTAATTTATTATTTTTAAATATTAAATAATATATACAAATATTTTTATTAAAATTTGTCTTTATATTATTTGAAATAAAAACTGAATAGCAAAAACACAACAACAACAACAATAACAACAACAACAACAAAAAATCCTAACTTTAGTGGGAGTATTCAATAAAACAAAAGTAAGAGACAAAATTTAAGGTGAATGTATTTGGGAAGTCCCTTTATTATAGGAATAAAGTTAATTCATTTACTATTGAAAAGAATTAAATAAGATCAAATTGGAATAAAGTTAACATTTACTATATAAAAAAATCATTTATTGTTTAACAAAGTTAATATATTTAAAGCATTTATGGTTTTATAAATGAAATTTTTTGTTTGGATTTGAACTGCAATTGAAAAAAATAATTTTCAAGACTTTTTTATAACTTAGGTGATGTTTGATAAACTAAAAAATTAAATACTGAAAAAATAATTATTGAATTGAAGTTATAAAATTGTTTGATATATTACTTCAATTTAATTGTTGAATACAATTAGATTGTTTGATAAATATATTTTTTAAATTATAAAAAGTATATTCCACATTTTATCCTTAATTTTTAAACATTTCATCTTATTTTAAACAAAAATCAAATTTTAACTATAAAGTTTCTATAGGATAATATTATATTAAAAATAATAAATTAAAAATATTTTCTATTAAATAATAAGTAGCTCTTATCTACTTATTATTTTCTTCGCTTTTTTATAGAAAAAAATCCTATCAATTTGTTTTATTTTAGATTATCAAACATTTTTAAAAAATTAAATCATTGAAAATATTAATTTTCAGTTAAATAAATTCTTACAATTATAATTATAAAATATAGAAAAAAATTATACTCAATTATTTATTTTTATGTTATATCATTTATTATTTTATATACAATACTTTCACACGTATTATTGTTATAACACGAAAATTATTTTAAAAAATAATTAGGGATTTAGGCCATTTTTCCCATATTTAAGGAAATAGGTTGATTTTGGAAAGTAACAAAAAACACACTTTTAGGCTCCTTATTGTCACCTCAACAGAAAACGTGTCTTGCACGATGTGTTTTTTATTTCTAAAAAAGTGCTTTTTTGTGTTGGAAATTTGGGAAGAAAGATTTATTTGTGTTTGAGGTAGACATTGTGATAGTTTTAAGGTATGTTTGAGTTCACAGTGATGCGACGATGCTCAGAGACTCACACATTTCATCTATCGTGTGAGGATGGAACCATCACCTTAGAAGCCCATCGTAATGCAACTCAAGCTTCCAGTTCCCGGTGGTTATACGATCACGGGTTGAATTATATAACTAGGGCTTCCAATTGACGGTGGTTATGCGGTCTAACAAAGACTTTCTAGGTCTTCAACCCAAGTGCATGTTATGTTCAAGTAATAAAATCTTGGGAGTCCGAGGTCGATTCACAGGGAAGTTGATTAGAACTTACAAGATTACAAGTATTATGTAAGAATAGGAATTTAACACTTAACCCTGGAATGAGTATCGATAATGAAAGTAGTAGCAAGATATACTAGAAAAAAAACTAAAAGTCAACATAAGAAATTAACTTAAAAAAAAACCAAATACATGGAAGAAAATATGTTAAGGTTAGAGGATCAACTCTTGGTGTCATATTAATATTTAAATTTTAGTACTCAATGTTATTACTCAATTAGAATCCACACAAAAACGAAGGTCTCAATCGGATAATTTAGTAATGTATGTCCAACAATTAATCATATGAATCCATAAACAAAGGTATGTCCATCAAGGGATTGTCCAAAATGTCCAAGAGTTTAGCAAATGAATCCATATGCAAAGGATGGTGCAATATGACAGTTCAACTGTTTAAATTCAGTCCAAAAATATAACATATGGTATTATAATCACTTGATACCTTCAAGACTTATAAAAAATATTTCAAATATTTATAATGTCTATTTTTATGTCTACAACAAATCAAGGTTAATTTATCCAAGTATTCATTGTACCATATATTATCTATAACAAATAAAATATCTTACTTAACAAGTATGTTTATAACAAGTGATTGATAATTAATTTTAGCTCAACTAATGAGTTGGAATTTACCTTAATATTTGTCAAGAGTTTCACCCTTTCACCTCAGCATTAAAAACTTAGAATAACATAACAAAATTAAACAACTCAAACTTAGATGAAAAAGACATATTAGATATAAGAAACTTGAAATTTTACATGAATAATGAAACAAAAAACACTTAACAAGAAAATAATCTTGATTTCAACTTCAAGATGCCTCCTATTCTGAAACAGAAAGCCATTTATAGAGGTTTGTGAAGAGGAAAATAACAATGCAAAGAAGTTGCTAATAATAAATTTCTACGTCTACTTTTTTGTCATATTTATGGTCATTTTTCATATGTTAAATGATGACTTCTTTTGTCCAAGTTAATGTCTCCCAATGGGAAAAGTCCAAGGAAGTTGATTGATGGTCTGCATCTTGTTTATTCACTGTAGAAATTTCAACTCCAAACTCCATGTATGTTAGGAGATATGACCCAAACATGAAAATGCGTCAAAATTATCCATCAATGTGAAACTTGTAACTTTATCTTTACTTTTCGATTTCTTTTTGATTCATTTTTGTATTGGTATTCCAATATTTGAATAGATCTTCAAATTCTCTTTCCGACAATATAAAGTATTGTAACACCCCCAACCCATATCTGTCGTCGGATTAAGGTTACGAGGCATTACCAATCCATACACAACTTTAAAGAGTCAAACATTACTATATGGCCGAATATTTCTTTAATACCATATATAAATAATACACATTTTATCATACCACTATGAATCATTAAATAAACACGAAATATAACTCATAGTACACCACATTTGCATGCTAGATATTATACGTAATTAACTATTACATAATTAAGTATACATGATCATATCAATTTAACCATATCATATTCGGCACATTTACACTACTATATATAATTTAAATGAATTAAACCATGAACTAATTTACTATTAAATCAACCAATTTATGCTCATCATTTAATGAATAATCTATACACTATTTAAACATCAATTTTAACCATAACGAACATATTTGTATCATATAACACTCATATTATCATTAGGTATTATCAACAAAAAATTTCACTATTCATTTAGTCATTTTTCCATACATTAGCCGAAAATACATGCATATCATTATCAATTCCAAGCAAAACTTACAAGATGAATTATAAATTAAATTATTATAATTGATCCACAAATATAATACATTATCAACTCAATATATATAACTCAATATTTATATTCATCAACCGCACCTAATTTATCAACCAACCAAGCATAATATATGCACATACATTTTCATTACAAACCTAATCAAAAAGACTAATACACACTCAAATATATATTTATAATTTATATCTAAATCATCAACATTATATTCCATTACTAAGCTCAAATTACTAAACCATTCACAAGATAATACATATCATATTTCAAATTTACCATAATTGATGCTAATTTATAAACTATTTGTGTTACTTATCAAAGCTCAACAATCGAATTCAGATATATTATCACTAATGCATATACCATAGACTAGTCAAACAAATACATATACATCCAAAATTACCAACCATTTTCAATATATAAAACACATATCACAAATACCTTTCATCCATGACACATAACATTATAACTAAAATGAACTTAAACCTTAATCAAACATAACCAAATTCAAGCATAGAAGTTAAGCCATTTTCGCATGGCTTAAATTATACATGAACCCAAAATCCAACATTCCAAAAAAATATAATCCAGCCTATACATGCGATAGATTCGAAAATTCACTTATAAAAATACCGAAGACAGTTGATAGTGTGATAGACTTTGCTGACGATCCCCGAGCTCGTAACTTGAATCCAAAATCTACAAAACAGAGATAAACAAGAACACACACAGTAAGCTATTGTAGCTTAGTAAGTCATAAGCAAATAAATCATTAAATGATAATAAGTATTGAATCAACTAGACCAAATTAAATAATCTATAATCAAATACACATTTTTCATGCTTAAAACTCATATATCATTACATGAACGATATGTAATTATATTAACGTGGCTGAATACACATAAGTTCATAAACATATATAATTCTCACTTTCATAATGCATTTTTCATTTATTCATAACAAATATATACTTACCTTTTCCTTTAAGTCGTTTAACTTAGCACATACCTGACATTTTAGCTCGATTTCACATTCGATCTTATCTTGATATTACCCGTTGAACCATTAGGGATCAAATAGGATACTCGCATAATCACATATATCGAACAATACCAACGTCCCAGACGTGGTCTTACATGCTATATCGATGCCATTGTCCCAGACAGGGTCTTACACAAATCAAATACGATGCCGATGTCCCAGGCATGGTCTTACTCGTAACCACATATCGATGCCAACGTCCCAGACGTGGTCTTACACGAAAACATATATATCAATGCCAACGGCTCAAACGTGGTCTTACACGAAAATATATATATCGATGCCAACGTCCCAGATGTGGTCTTACACGAAAACACATAGCAAAATCCTATGTTCGTACGGGGCTTCTAGACGTCGTAACTCAATTGAATCGAACTCGTAAACTTAGTTCTCATGCATATATATATTCGGCTTTCACTTATATAAATTCACATAATTCAATTTCAGCATATAAACTCGTATATATAAATACTAACAATATCTATTCGTTTATGAACTCACCTCGGACGATGAAAAACAGAATGAGACGACTAATCAACAACTTTAGTTTTCCCCCGATCCAAATCTGATTTCCTTGGTTCTAGATCTAAACATATTCAAATTAAACTCATTCAACATATTTTCACTTATTTTAGTCCAAAAACACATAAATAGGTAAATTACCATTTTTACCCCTGACATTTTACACTTTTTATAATTTAGTCCAAATTGCACAAAACACAAAACATGTAAAATTTGCACACAACATGGGCTGAATATTCCTAGTGTTCATACAAGTCCATACATTTCATTTATTTCACATTTTAGTCCCTCAATTTATTATTTTTGCAATTTAGTACTAATTACTCAAAATCATCAAAAATTCCAATACAAAACATATCAATCCAAAACATATCTTTCATATTTCACCAACTAACATCACAAAACTCAAATATTCATCAATGGAATAACTCAAAATATTCACCAAAATCAGAAATTCGAGCATGGGCTTTGTAGATAACTTAGCAACGATCTTAAAAACGTAAAAATTACCAAAAACTGAGTTAGAACTTACCTTGAATCAAGCTTGAGAACGGCCGAACCTAAGTTTTATTTTTCTTTTCTTTTGTTTTCGGCAAGAACAAGGTATGAACACAAAAAAAATATGACTTTTATTTTTATTTTATAATATAACATATATTAACATAATATTTAATTTACATATTTAACCTTATTATAAAATATAAAACCATTTTAAATCATGGCCATTACTGTCCAACACCTATAAATATGGTTTAATTGCAACTTAAATGCCTCTATTTTAAAAGACAACAACAATTCGACCCTTACATATTAAACTATCAAGTTTTAATTTCACGCGATTAAGCCCTTTTATTTAATCGGACACTCAAACGACAAAATTAAAACACGAAAATTTCACATATATAAATTCACACATAAAAAACATAGAAAATAATTTTAAAATATTTTTCTGACTTGGATTCGTGGTCCCGCAACTACTGTTCCGATTAAGGTCTAAATCGGGCTGTTACAAGTACGCCCAAAATGGAGTCTTGAAGCTCAAGGCATGATCGAAACACTAAGAACTATTCCAATTGGAAGTTCTGAATGTGCCCAAATTACAAATTTTGAATCTTTGAGCTTTGAGCTTTCACTCATCATCTTGGATCAACTTTAGGCTTAGTGCATTTAATTTTATGGTTCTATGTATTGACATCTTTTCCCCAAACCTATTTTACTTGCAAATTCTACATGCAATATTTTATTGAAACTAAATGCGTGAAAAACACTAAAAATACAAAATAAAGTCAAATCATTAAGATTAATTTAAAATATATAAAAATACTCAAGAAAGCAATAAAATTTAAGATATAGTCTAAAATAATCGTATGATAAGGACTCATCACGGTCACAAGTTGAAGTACAACTTAGGCCTACAGTTGACAGAGGTTATACAGTCAAGGGTTCAAATTTTATGATACCGAAAAAGGATGCTTTATAAACCTCATACATAAGTTTTACATTATAATCATAGGAAAAAACTAAGAGGCTTTCCAATATAATTGTAATAGGCCAATTTTGGCCTGGGCCCAAATCACAAAAATAAAACAAAAACCCAAACCAAATAAATAAAATGTCCAAAATTAATAGTCCATTACAAAATACTACCCCATCTACAAACCCAATACCCAAACCCAACAAGATTAAAACCCTAGCAGCCTAAAAAGGCCCAAAACTAAACCATTTCTAGCAAACAAAAAAGGAGGCAGATACCTTAGCCTCTTTGCGCCGCCGCTCCTTCCACGCACGCCACCACCGCCGCACGCCATCCTCCACATGTCTGACACTTGCAAAAATTGAATGCAACAACAAAAAGAAACACGCGAGCAATGGTAGTAAATAGCAAAAAAGACAAAGAATAGAAACAAACGGTCTTGTATCCGGCTATAAAGTCCAAAACTTCATCTTTGTAATTTTTTACGCATACTAGTAAATCAAAAAGCAGAACAGAAGTTTAAAAAGGCGTTGGTTTTGATCTTTTCCTTGTTTTTTTTTTTTGTTTTCTTGTTTCTTGTTTTTTTTTACAAATCTATTTTAATAAAAAAGGCATGGAATAAAAAGAAAAAGTCTAAAAGAGGCATACTTGAGGGTTTCACTCCACCGTCGTAAATGTTTGAGGTAGCCATCTCTGATGAAAGGTGGCTGGAAGTCGAGGGGTCTTTTGCTTATCTAGGCATTCTCGTTCAATTATTGGAAGTTTTGGCTTCAAAACTGGCTTAAGGAGGTCGAAACAGTCGAAAATGGCCTCTCTTTTTTACTCCAGCCACCTTACACGGTAGTCACCGTCGTCGTCGGCTGGCGGCCATGATGGACGGATGGTGGCCCTATTGGCCAGAGAAAAGGGAGAGGGTTGAGAGAATTTTGGTGTTTTTTTTTTTGAGAAAGAAGAAAAATGAAGTTTTTTAGAAAAAAAAATGATTTAAATAAAGAAGCAAAACGATGCCGTTTTGGGTTAGGGACCTAGGCGCCAAAACGATGTTGTTTAGGGCCTATCCGCACGCGACCCAACCCGCTCCAGGGGGATCCGCGTGTTTTCCCCTTTTGGGTTATTTGTGCCCTTGGTCCTTCCGCTTTTTGGGTTGTTCTGATTAAATCCTTAATCTGTTTGATTTTAACCTTTTAATTTGTTATTTATTTATTCTTTTTAATTTTTTTATATACTATTTATTTTTAACGGTTTTATATTTTATTTATTTTAATTTTTTATATATTATTTATAGTAAACTGTTTTATATTATCTATTTTAAATTGTTTTAGATATTATTTATTTTAAATTGTTTCATATATTATTTATTTTGAATTGCTTTTTATATTATTTTATTTTTAACTGTTTTATGTATTGTTTATTTTAAATTGCTTTAAATATTTATTTCAAATTGTTTTATATTTTATTTATGTTAATTTTTTTTCATATATTATTTATTTTGAACTATTTTTTTGAATTATTTATTTTAAAAAAAATTTCATATATTATTTATTTCAAACCTTTTTATATTATTTACTTTAAATTGTTTTTGTATATTATTTTAATTCATTTGTCTTTAATTATTAATTGGTATTAAAAATAATGTACATTGTGTTATTATTGCCATCATGTGTACTATAATTCGTTTATTCGTGTTTTCATTCAATAATGTAACATTTTATTCATAAATCGTTATTCCATGTTATATATTATCATTTCATCTCATTTCATCACTTCAAAAGTTGCATTTAATTTTTTTATATCCAAAATAAACCGTTGTATTTTATCCCTAACAAAATAAATGCACGTCGTTTAAGTATTGTACTCGCTATTATTCAAAAAAGGAAAATTTTTAAAACAAGGCAATATTTCGCATTTTGGAGATTTGAGAAATCGTACCCTAACTTACGGGGTTTCAATTTTCTCGTTAAACCTAAATAGCAAAATATCCTTTTAAATTTAAAAAATACACGAAATTTCAATAAAAATTAAAGGCAAGCTTATTCTCGAGGGTTCCAAGTGTTGCATTCTAACTTATGGGATGTGACATTTCGTTATCTCGAGACGAAATGGTCTTTAACATTCTTTTCGATTTATTCAAGCATTTTAAAAATGAACATTAATAAAAAAGGGGATCGTATTTTAAAATATTTTCAAAATTTCAACTTTCGACATTAGGACATTAATTAATCAATTAGGTACCAATTTTGGGCGTGACGAGGGTGCTAATCCTTCCTCGCACGTAATCGAATCCCGAGCCCGTTTTCTTGAATTTCGTAGACCAAAATCGTTGTTTTAATAAATCAAAATATTTTATTAAAATGATCAAATTATGAGGTGATCCGATCACACCTCATAAAAAAAGATTGGTGGTGACTCCATTTCCATTTTTTTAAATAAAAGTCGACCTTTTTCAAAAAAAAAAGGTTTTGACAGCTTGGCGACTCCATTAGGGAATGAATAAAAGAGTCAAGTAAAAAAATTATTAATTTTTGTCTTTTTGTCAAAATTTGAAAATCTGATTTAAATTTATGATTGCTTCATTGCATGTTATCCCTCATTTTCGTGACTTTCATCATAATGTGGTTGCTTTATTGGTTTAAATCACAAATAGGCCAATTTTACCCCTTTAAGTGGAAGTGAGAAACTATTCCTTCGTGAGGTCTTCACCTCCGTATAGGATAGTGGATCGCTTTCAGGATACATCCGTACCTATGTCTTCGTGAGATTTTCATCTCCTTATAGCCATAGGGAAATGTATTCCCTTGAACCGAACTTGGTTCGTATGAGCCTATAATGGGCAAAGATAGAGGAATCTGTTGGTTCGGGTACCTTTACTCTAGAACCGAACTGCATGTAGTGAGCCTTAAGAGTCTACCTTAGGTAGAACCATGCCGAACCTTAGTGGTCACCTGAATAAGTGCTTTATTTCTTGTTTGCTTTGAGTTCTATTTTTGTGCATAATACTGACTTGTTTTGTTTTGCTTTGACTGTGATTGCATGACATTTTCATCATAAAAAGATGTTGATTCACGTTCAGTTATTAAATAGAGAGCTTAGCATGGAAAAGAGGTTTCTTGATAAAGTAGAGGATAATGCAGCCATACAAATATGGTCTAAGAGGACGTAGCAAGAGAAAGGTGATAGTTTGATCGAGGGATACGTATCAGAGTTGTGGGATTTCACTCGCATCAGTGTGACTTAGAATAATCTTCAAGAATTAAAGGAGATATAGGACCAATGGGGCAACAAGATCAAGCAGCTATTTTACTGTAACTATGGCAATTTGCCCTATCTACTCGATGTGAAGGTGGCCAAGCATTTATTTCGAGCCTTCGTCCAGTACTGGAATTCCGCCTATAGTTGCTTCACTTTTGGAAAGGTTGATTTGGTACCTACCATGGAAGAGTGCATGGCCTTACTTCGTTGCCCTAGGATTCAAGTCGACAAAGCCTATTCTAGAGCCGTTAATGACCCGACCTTTTTAAAGAAATTAGTAAATATTACGAGGATGAGCGAGCAGTGGGTTGCAGCTCGAATCAAGCAAAAGGGAGACAGTAAGTGTATTCCTTGGAAGAACTTAAGAGATCTGATTCTAGCACATCCTAATATGAAGAAGAGGGTTGACGTTTTTGCTTTGAGCATCTACAGTTTGGTCGTCTTCCCCAAGGCATTAGGGCACGTAGATGAAGTAATCTCAGACCTATTTGATCGACTTGACAAAGGGGTCACACCTGTCCCTATGATTTTGGCTGAAACTTTCAGGTCTTTGAATGCTTATCGGAAAGCGGGCGAAGGAAGGTTCATAGGATGTGCGTAGCTTCTGTTAGCATGGTTCCATAGCCACTTTTGGAAGGTAGAAAAGTCTTATATCAAGTTTTTTTTCTGAGAACAACTCCCCATTGAAGGAATTAGTGGCTACACCGAGGCGGGATGACATATCCAGACAGAAATGGATAGCGATTCTCCAGAATCTACAAGTCGAAGACATTAAGTAGAGGACTCCATGAATGATCCCTGATGAGATCATATATCGGTGTGGTGGCTTTGATTGAGTTCCTCTACTTCAGATATGGGGAGCCGTTGGATATGCTCATTTGCTCGTGATGAGGCAGTACAGATCAAGGCAGTTCATACCGATGACACAAGGGTTGGCTCAGTGAGAGTTTACGTACAAGGGTGATAACTACAAGAAAAGGGTTCGTGAAATATCGAATGCTTAGAACCAAACCCCTAGAATGAAAAGAATTTCCACAGGTCCGATGACGAACCCCGAATACAATTAGTGGTGGGGTAAAAGAGCCAACGACAACATCTCTATGCCAAGTCAAGGAAATATTCAACTAATAGAAAAACATCTACAAGTAATCCCATTCGAGTTAGAGATCATCAAGAAAGACTTTGAAAAAATGGGTCGGGAATTGGGAATGAAGATAGAGCAATTAGAGGAGGAAAAGATGTAGCTGGGATTGGACATCGATATTCAGAAGCTAGAGGCTTAGAAATTGAGGAAGGGAAAGAACAAATCCGACGAGGATTTGGACAGTTTAAAAACGGATTACAAGAAGCTGCATATGTCAATAAGAACTATCGGTTTGGGTAAAACGTCAGAGCAATGACGACAGGAAATCAAAGAAGAAAAGAATAAAGTCGATCAGTGGGAGAAGAAGTTTCAATACGCTCAGATATGGGAGGGCGCTTTAAAAAGAAATTTGCTAGAGAGCCAAAATGAAAAGGTGAGGTTAAGAGCTCGTATGGCAAAGTTAGAAAAGTCACTACATTACCATCATAGTCGCAACTCCATAATCGAATTAAGGGCCGTCCTAAGCAAGATTGAGGAGTTGAAAGAAAAGATAGAGGAGCTCGAGACCGCATTGTGAAATTGTGAAATTTGAGTTGAACTCCTTGAAGCAAATAATGAACATTGGAAAGAGCAGCTACACCGCTCTCTAAATCAAATCAGATATAGGGATTATATCATGGGCGAAGCTGTAGGCCAAGTACGAGATGTGGCTGGCCATTTGCAAGCCTTGGTAGTTCAGACTGATGTACTAAGCTTAAAATAAGAATCTGAGACAGATCGTGGCTAAGACTTAGCTTGGCTTCTTAGGAAGGTCAAGGCCTTGAGTATTAGGGCAAGGCCGTATGTGTAATTCTGCTTTATGTAAAGAAATTTGTTTTCTAGTAAAGTTGATCTAATAGAATTGAATTAGAATCAAGGTCTCTTTTGCATTCATTTCATTAATCTGTATTACATTATATCATATGCATTAAATTTCATAAAAAAAGACCTTGATTAATTAAAATTATGACAGTTACCCTGGAAACCAACAAAAATCCACAAACTAAATATCACTACAGTACCCAACGCAAGAAAAAAGAAATGAGTTAAATAATGGAAAGATTAGAACAATTGCAAAGATATATGCAAGATCAGCTGCAGGCACAGATGCAAGAACAACTAGCCAAAATTCAACAAGACATGAGGGATCAGATGCTAAAATCCCAAAGAAGTTTGATGAGCCAATGGCTAGAGGGCATGAGGGAAGAGCCCTTTGGTTAACTCTAGGGATGATCGTGAAGACCCTGCCTACCCTCTAGGCTTTGCCCCGAAAACACCCAAACACGACCAGATGTGTACCTACAAAGGGTACCTATCACCATCAAATCCCAATATCAGGTTGGTGCCTCGGCACCAATGATCTTTCCAACAGGCTCAAGTTTTAAACTTGGGGATAATCTAACTAAACCCATTGTCTCTAATCTAGATGATGTGGCAGAAATAAAAAGGGCAGGAGTAGATCTGCCAAAACAACTTGAGGACCTGTGCAGATGAATAGAAGAGAAATTCAAGATAATAGAAAATGCTGACTACCACTGCGGGGTTAACGCTAAGGACTTGAGCTTGGTCCCAGACCTAGTACTCCAACCAAAATTCAAGACTTTGGAGTTTGAGAAATACAATGGGACTAGCTGCCCTGAAGCTTACGTTACGATGTTCTGTCGGAAGATGACAGGATACGTCAATAATAATAAGCTATTAATTCACTATTTTCAAGACAGACTGATCGGGTCTGCGGCCAACTGGTACAACCAGCTAAGCCGTGCCCAAATTAATTCATGGAAGGATTTGGCACAGGCTTTCATGAAACAATATGGCCATGTGACAGGCATGGCACCCGACAGAATCACACTGTAAAATATGGAAAAAAAAACCCAAGTGAGAGCTTCAAGTAGTATGCCCAGAAGTGGAGAGAGGTAGCGACGCAAGTCCAGCCACCTCTTCTAAAGAAGGAAACGACCATGATTTTTATCAATACTTTGAAGGCTCCATTCATCAACCATATGTTGGGAAGCGCTACTAAAAGCTTTTCAGATATAGTGATGTCTGGACAAATGATAGAAAACACAATAAGATGAAGGAAGATAGAAGCGGGGAAAGCGCCAAAAGATCAACCACAAGAAAGAAAGAGCAATAGGTAAATAATGCAAGTATATATAACAAAGGCTATTCTAATCCAATCACGGTAGGTCAGCCAAGGACGGTAACCACTAGCCATCAGGGACCTTTAAAGTAAAAATCCAATACAAGGCCAAATACAAAAATACTTCAGTTTACGCCCATCCCAATGATATATAGGGAGCTGTACCAAAGTTTATTCGATGCACATGTGGTATCCCCATTCTATCTAAAACTCATGCAACCCCCGTTTCCAAAATGGTATGATGCAAACGCCCAATGTGAGTACCATGCGGTGATAATGGGGCACTCGTTCAAGAAGTGAACTGCGTTTAAAAAGTTGATCGAAAGATTCATTAAGATGGGGATTGTAAAGTTTGAAGACCCATCAGGACCTAACGTAGCAGGGAATCTGTTACCCAATCATTCTGATAACTGGGTAAACGCGATAATCGAGAATGTGGGTAAAAGAATTAAAGATGATGTGGTGAAAGTAAAAACCCCTATTGAGATGTGTTTGGAAACAAATAGTAGATGGAGGTTTAATCATACAAGATTCAGAAGAAAGACCTAAAGGAGCAAGAAAATACTGTAAGTTCCATGCCGAGGAGGGTCATGACATCTAAGAATGCACTGAGTTCAAAACCACAGTGCAAAATCTAATGGACAATAAAGAGATAGAATTTTATGAAGAGTTGAAGGATCAGAAGAAGGAAAGGTTTGTGCCTCAGAGGAGGGATCAACGGAAAGGGTCCAAAAAGTTAATCACCCAGTGGTAAACATTTCGCGACTAAGAAACAATGAAGTAGGAATACAAATGGCACCGAGAGTTATAATCCAGAAACCTGTATCCTTTCCCTACAATGATAGCAAAAGGGTTCCTTAAAACTATGACTGCAACGTGACAATTCCAGGAGAGGAGAACTCGGTCAATACTTTAAATGAGGGAAAAGATGTAGGCTTCTACTCACATAGTGGGAAATGCTACGATCAAGCAAATTCAAGAGTGAAACCTGTAAAAGGAAAGGCCTTGGAAGTGGAACTAGGCAAAGAAAAGACGGTTAGAGTTGAATCACCTATTAACGAGCCAATGACTGAAAAAGAGGCTAAAGAATTCTTAAAATTCTTAAAGTATAGCGAGTATAGCAATGTGGAGAAGCTACACAAGCAACTAGCTCGCGTATCAGTGCTAGCTTTACTCTTAAGCTCGGAGACACATCATAGCGCGTTAATGAAAGTATTGAATGAGACCCATGTCGCTGACAATATCTCTATAAATAAGCTAGATCGTCTGCTTAATAACATTAGCGCCGATAATTTCATCTTTTTTAATGATGATGAAATATCACCGAGAGGCCTGGGATCCACCAAGGCTTTGCACATTACCATCCGCTTCAAGGGATATACATTACCGGGGTATTAATTGATAACGGATCAGCCCTGAATGTCTTACCCATATCTACACTGAATAGGTTACCTATAGATGGCTCTCATATGAAAACGTGCCAAAACATAGTGAGAGCATTCAATGGTACTGAAAGAAAGGTGATGGGAAGGATCGAGATACCTCTTTTGATTAGGCCAAACACATATGAGGTGGACTTCTTGGTGATGGACATTAAGCCTTCTTACAATTACATGTTGAGGAGGCCTTGGATTCACTTAGCGGGAACAGTGCCGTCATCACTACACCAAAAGTTAAAGTTGGTAACTGGGGGTAAACGTAAAGGAATACATTATTGCATCTGTTGCCAGTGACACACCATACATAGCGCGGACCACAAGGCGATAGAATGTTCCTTTCGATCACTAGAATTTGTCAATGCAACATTTATTATCGAAAGGAACAAGATCTCAATGCCCAAAATATCCAAAACTACAAGGATGGACCTACGATTAACGGTCAAAAAATGAGCATTACCGGGAAGAGGACCTGGAAGATACCTCCAGAGAAGGATTGAAGCACCAATGCTGAAAGACAAACGAGACTGCTTTGGCTTAGAATTCAAGCCAGATGCAAGGTAAAGAAGAAGAAGCAAGAGAAGAAATAAGAAAGGAGAAGAGTGCGTTTAAGCGGGGGAGAAGTCAAATGAGAGCCAATGACCTTTCCTCATATATCTAGAACGTTTGTGTCTGGAGGAACTATCTATCCCGAACAGAAGATGACAAGAAAGAAAACAGTGGAAGAAATATTGGGAAGTTTGAGCATTAACGCCATAACCAAGGAAGAAATGAGAGAAGAAAATTTATCAGGCATTTGCCCATACGTACCTAGAAGTGTTCTGAACAATTGGACCACGAAAGATATTCCTGTAACTTTTAGAATTAATTCAGAGTAATGTTCAAAACACACTTATTACTCTAAGCCTAGAAGCAATAAGAATCTTTTGTTAAATAGGCATATGTCCAAATATCTTTATTTCAATAAAATACATCTTGGTGTCTCATTCTGAGCAAATATTCTTTTATTCTTTTCATTTCATTCATAACTAAAATATTCTTTTATTCTTTTCATTTCATTCATAACCAAAATATTTTTTTATTCTTTCCATTTCATTCATAACCAATCATATGGATATTTATTCTTAGATTCTTTTGTTCTTTGGGCCTTTTTTCATCTATATAATAGGTCCCCAAATATCAATGATATAAGCGACACTACTACTGACTCAAAATCTCCTTTTGAGCAAGATGTTGGTATAAAGGATTCTCAGGATTTTGAAGATGATCAAGACTGTAACCTATCTCTTGATTTGTTAAGGATGGTAGAGAAAGATGAGAAACAAATCCTACCTCACAAAGAGTCAGTGGAAATTGTGAGCTCAGGAGAGGGAAAAAAAGTGAAGATTGGAACTGGCATTGCCATAGAGACAGAGCGAGACCTTATTCAGTTACTCCAAGAACTTAAAGATGTCTTCGCATGGTCATAGCAGGACATGCCCGGGTTAAATACTGATATCGTGGTACACCGAGTCCCTATAAAGGAAGAGAGTAAGCCAGTTTAACAGAAACTCTGAAGGACTCGATGTTTTGTTGAAGATAAAAGAAGAGGTCAAGAAGCAATTCGATGCCAGTTTTTTACAAGTGGTTAAGTACTCAAAATGGGTAGCCAATATAGTCCCTGTTCCTAAGAAAGATGGGAAAGTACAAATGTGTGTGGACTACAGGGATTTGAATAAAGCCAGCCCAAAAGACAATTTCCCATTACCTCACATTGACACCTTAGTGGATAACACGGTAGGTTACTCACTTTTCTCTTTCATGGACGGTTTCTCAAGATACAACCAAATAAAGATGCATCCTGAAAACATGGAAAAGACCACATTCGTAACCATGTGGGGAACATTTTGCTATAAGGTGATGCCATTTGGGCTGAAAACGCAGGAGCAACGTATCAGAGAGGCATGGTAACCCTGTTCCATGATATGATGCATAAAGAAATCGAAGTTTATATCAACGATATGATCGCAAAGTCCCGAACAAAGAAATTGTTCATAAGGTTGAGAAAATTCCAACTAAAACTCAATCCAGCAAAATGTACCTTCAAGGCTAGGTCGGGAAAATTGCTAGGATTTGTAGTCAGTGAAAAGGAGATCGAGACTGGCTTAGATAAAGTAAAGGCCATACAAGAGTTGTCTCCACCGTGCACTCAAAAAGAAGTTTGAGGTTTTCTAGGAAGACTAAATTACATTGCCCGGTCCATTTCACAACTAATGGAGAAATGTGACCCTATATTCCGTCTCTTTGGGAAACACAACCCAGGTGTATGGGATGAGGAGTGCCAGAAAACTTTTGAAAAAGTCAAGCATTACCTATCCAATGCCCCAGTATTGATACCACCTCTCCCAAATAAGCCGTTGATACTGTACTTGACAGTATTTAAAAATTCCATGGGATGCGTGCTCGGCCAACATGATGAGTTAGGAAGAAAACAAAGAGTGATATACTATCTCAGTAAGAAATTCATTGAATGTGAGACAAGATATTCGCCAATCGAGAAGTTGTGTTGTGCTTTGATTTGGATGACCCAGAGACTGAGACAATACATGTTGTACCATAAAACTTGGCTCATATCTAAACTGGACCCTCTCAAGTACATGATGGAGTCAACTGCTTTGAATGGAAGAATGACCCGATGGTAGATTCTACTTTTCGAGTTTAACATAGTCTATGTGAACCAGAAAGTAGTAAATGGGAGTGCAATAACAGATTTTCTAGCCAGTAGAGCTATAGAAGATTACGAGCCTTTGAATTTTGATTTCCCAAATGAAGATCTGATGTATGTTGCAACCACTGAAAAAGGTGTTCAAAAGGAAGGTCATCTTTGGAAACTAAACTTTGACGGAGCATCAAACACTGTGGGTAACAAAATTGGGGCGGTCCTGGTATCTCCAAACGGAGATTATTATCCTTTTGCTAGTAAATTGGATTTTGATTGCACAAACAACATGGCAGAATACGAAGCATGCATCATGGGCATCCATGCAGCCATAGAACGCAAGATTAAAGTACTAGAGGTATATGGGGATTCTGCATTAGTGATCTATCAACTCAAAGGTGAATGGGAGACGAGAGACCCCAAACTGATCAATTATCGAAGGCTGGTTCTTGAGTTAATTGAGGAGTTTGACGATATCACCTTCTGTTACCTCCCACGATATGAAAACTATATGGCTGATGCTTTGGCTACTTTAGCTTTTATGATCAAAGTGAACAAACAAGAGGACGTGAAACCTATCTAGATGAGTGTTTATGAGGCTCCGGCTCATTGTTACAACATCAAAGAAGAAGAAAGGGACGATCAACCTTGGTACCACGATATACTGTGATATGTGAAGAATCGTGAATACCCTAACCAAGCAATGGAGAATGATAAGAGAACGTTGATAAGGTGAGTCAGTGACTATGTCTTAGACAGGGAGATCCTATATAAAAGAAGAAAGGTTTAGGTGCTACTGAGGTGTGTGGACGCTGTTGAGGCTAAGAAAATCTTGGACGAAGTCCATGAGGGTGTCTATGCAACGCATGCTAATGGTTTTACTATGGCCAAACAAATCATGATATTCGGATATTATTGGTCCACCATGGAAGGAGATTGCATCAGTTATGCCAAGAAATGCCATAAGTGCGAAATTTATAGAGACAAAATTCATGGGCCTCCTTCACCGCTTCATGTTATGACTTCTCTGTGGCCTTTCTCTATGTGAGGCATGGATGTCATTGGGCTGATCTTGCCGAAAGTGTCTAATGGGCATCGATTCATCTTCGTAGTCATTGGTTACTTTACCAAGTAGGTAGAGGCCACTTCTTATACCAATGTCAAAAAGTCGTTAGTCAGCAAATTCTTGAAGAAAGAGATCATATATCGATATGGGATGCCAGAGAGGATCATATCAAACAATGCACTAAACTTGAACAATAGTACGATAGCGGAGGTCTGCAGTCAATTTAAAATTAAACACCATAACTCATCACTATATCGTCCAAAAAGGAATAGTACGGTGGAAGCAATATCGTGGGGTACTAAGGCTTATAAAGATTAACATGAGAAATTATCATTTACCCTCTATGCCTACCGAACGTCAGTCAGAACCTCTACCGAGACAACACATTTTTCTTTGGTTTATGGGATGAAGGCGGTTTTTCCCATTGAAGTTGAGATTCATTCTCTCCAAGTTTTATCAGAGTTAAAGTTGGATGAAGCAGAGTAGATCCAATCCCGATATGATCAGCTGAACTTGATCGAAGAAAAAAGGCTAAAGGCTATCCGTCATGGTCAAATGTACCAAAAGCATATGATACGAGCTTATAATAAGAAAGTTTACCCTAGAGAATTGCATAAAGGAGACCCTGTTTTGACAAAGATCTTCCCCACACAAAAAGACTTTAAAGAAAAGTGGATGTCAAACTGGGAGGGACCCTATGTGGTAAAGAAGGCCTTTTCTGGAGGAGCTCTGATTTTGACCGAAATTGATGGAAAAAAACTTGCCCAATCCTGTGAATTCAGACTCAGTTAAAAAATACTTCACCTAAAAAAAAAGAGGAGAGGCCAAGGTGAAAACCCGCAAAGGACGTCTTAAGACCAAAGGGATTTTGAATTGAAAATCCGAAAAAAGGGCAATTCAAATTTTAATTGAGGATGGGGCATGCGGTAGTTCTTGAATCAACAAGAAGGAAGGGATGATACATCTTGGGGCATCGAAAAAGTACTCTTGATCTTCTAAACATGCATCAAGTTCAAAGGATCCTCAAGGAGTTTGTGCAGAGAAGCTCATGCGACGATATCTGGGGCACCTATTTTCATATTATTCATCTTAGCAAATTTTGTTACCTTAATTAATTTATTCATTTCGAGCTTTACTCCCAATAAAATTCATTCTTGTCCATTGTGATAATCTTTTTCAAGCATTTTTCATTGAAATAATGATTAATAGATTAATAATATTCGCATAAGAGGAGTTTTGCATGTTACTCTGAAAGCTTCTAAATGGTACAAGGACTGCAGCAGGACCACTAGTCAGAACTAACCAAATTCAAGGGTTGAAAACATTTGAGAAAGAATAGTCTAAATATTAGCTATTTCTTCAGGCTTTCTGTCAAGTATACCAGCTGAACAAGAGAGTAGGGTATTACGTCAGTGATAGAGCCTTGATGAATGACGAGCAATGTCAACCCAAGCATTAAAAAAGGATCATTCTCAAAAAATGACATTCTACATTCATGCAAATAACATTCATTCACATCTAGTTAGGAGCATTTGATTCGTTCTGATCATGACATCCTAATCATTTGGCATAAAAAGGCCTATGAAAAATGGGTTCTACAGGTCATGTCCCCCAGAAAATGGTGACAGATCATTGCAACCACAAATCCTATACCTCTAAGGTTGTAGTAGGATGGATTGAAGTCATCATGGCGGATCTTATCTCACTGAAGTTGAAGGGGAGCAGATTAAGGCCACAAACCTTATCCCCCTGAATTTGCAGTGGACCAGGTTGAAGTTACAAATCTTATCTCCCTGAAGTTGCAGTGGAGCAGATTGAAGATAGCAAATCTTATTTCCCTAAAGTTACAGTGGAATAGATTATAGATACAAGTCACAAATCCTATACCTCTGAAGTTGCAGTAGGTCGGATCAAATCTACCTTGGTGAATCTTATCTCCCTGAAGCTACAGTGGAGAAGATTGAAGCCATTAATCTTATCTCCTTGAAGCTGCAGTGGAGCAGATTGAAGATAGCAATTCTCATCTCTTTGAAGTTGCAGTAGAGTAGATTGAAGGCCTAAATCATATCTACCTGAAGTTGCAGTGAAGCAGATCGAGGTTACAAATCTTATCTCCTTGAAGTTGTAGTGGAATAGATTGAAATTACAATTCCTATACCTCTGAAGATGCAACGAGATGGAATAAGGCTATTTGAAGAAAAGAAGCTCCAAAAAGTCAAGATTTGACAAGACTAGGAAAAATTGACCCTTTTAAAGTCCTTACTCCATTCTCGTTACACGAAAATGAGCAAAAATGGACAACTGTAATAGGCCAATTTTGGCTTCGGCCCAAATCACAAAAATAAAACAAAAACCCAAACCAAATAAATAAAATGTCCAAAAATTAACAGTTAATAATAAAACCCTACACAATCTACAAACTCAATACCCAAGCCCAACAAGATTAAAACCCTAGCAGCCCAAAAGGGCCCAAAACTAAACTATTTCTAGCAAACAAAAAAGGAGGCACAAACCCTAGCCTCTTTGCGCCGCTGCTCCTCCCACGCGAGCCACCACTGCCGCACTCCATCCACCACGCGTCTGACACCTGCAAAAATTGAATACAATAACAAAAAGAAACACGTGAGCAAAAATGGTAGTAAATAGCAAAAGGACAAAGAATAGAAACAAACGGTCTTGTATCCATGTATAAAATCCAAAACTTCATCTTTGTAATTTTTAATGCGCACTAGTAAATCAAAAAGCAGAACAGAAGTTTAAAAAGGTGTTGGTTTTGATCTTTTCCTTGTTTCTTTTCGTTTTCTTGTTTATTTTTATTTTTTTTAAATCTATTTTAATAAAAAAGACAGAGAATAAAAAGAAAAAGTCTAAAAGGGGTGTACTTGAGGGTTGTGCTCCACTATCGTGAATGTCTAAGGTAGCCACCTCCGATGAAAGGTGGTTGAAAGTCGAGGGGTCCTTTTCTTTTCTGGACATTCTCGTTTGATTATTGGAAGTTTCGGCTTCAAAACTAGCTTAGGGAGGTTGAAACGGTCAAAATGGCCTCTTTTTTTGGACTCCGACCGCCGTACATGGAGGTTACCGCCGTCGTCGGTCGTCGTCCATGACGGACGAACGGTGGCCCTATTGGCCAGAGAAAAGAAAGAGGGTTGAGAGAATTTCGATGTTTTTTTTTCGAGGAAGAAGAAAAATGAAATTTTTTAGAAAAAAAAAATTGATTTAAATAAAGAAGCAAAACGGCGCCGTTTTGGGTTGGGGACCTAGGCGCCAAAATGATGCCGGCCTATCTGTGCGCGACCCGACCCGTTCCAAGGGGGATCCGCGTGTTTTCGCCTTTTGGGTTATTTATGCCCTTGGTCCTTTCGCTTTTTGGGCCGTTCTGATTTAATCCCTAATCTGTTTGATTTTATCCTTTTAATTTGTTATTTACTTATTCTTTTTAAATTTTTTATATACTATTTATTTTTAATGGTTTTATATTTTATTTATTTTAAATTTTTTATATATTATTTATATTAAACTGTTTTATATTATCTATTTTAAATTGTTTTAGATATTATTTATTTTAAATTGTTTCATATATTATTTATTTTGAATTGCTTTATATATTATTTTATTTTAAACTGTATTATATATATTATTTATTTTAGATTTTTTTTCACATATTATTTCTTTTAAACTGTTTTATGTGTTGTTTATTTTAAATTGCTTTAAATTATTTATTTCAAACTGTTTTATATTATATTTTGTTAATTTTTTTTCATATATTGTTTATTTTGAACCATTTTTTTGTATTATTTATTTTAAATTTTTTTCATATATTATTTATTTTAAACCTTTTTATATTATTTACTTTAAATTGTTTTTTTATATTATTTTATTTCATTTGTCTTTAATTATTAATTGGTATTAAAAATAATGTACATTGTGTGATTATTGCCATCATGTATACTATAATTCGTTTATTCATGTTTTCATATTATTGTCATTCATTAATGTAACATTTTATTCATAAATTGTTATTCCATGTTATATACTATCATTCCATCTCATTTCATCACTTTAAAAGTCACGTTTAATTTTTTTATATCCATAATAAACCGTTTGCTTTTATCCCTAACAAAATAAATGCACATTGTTTAAGTACTGTACTCGCTATTATTCAAAAAAGGAAAAATTTTAAAACAAGGCAATATTTTGCGTTTTGGAGATTCGAGAAATCGTATCCTAACTTTTAGGATTTCAATTTTCTCATTAAACCTAAATAGCAAAAATATCCTTTTAAATTTCAAAAATACACGAAATTTCAATAAAAATTAAAGGCAAGCTTATTCTCAAGCGTTTCAAGTGTCGTGTCCTAACGAGGGTCTTTAACATTCTTTTCAATTTATTCAAACATTTTTAAAAAGAACATTAATAAAAAAAAAGAGGATCGTATTTTAAAATCTTTTCAAAATTTCAACTTTCGACATTAGGACATTAATTAATCAATTAGGTACCAATTTTGGGCTTGACAAAGGTGCTAATCCTTCCTCGCACGTAATCTACTCTTGAGCTCATTTTCTCGAATTTCGTAGACCAAAATCATTGTTTTAATAAATCAAAATATTTTATTAAAATGATCAAATTACGAGGTGATCCGATCACACCTCATAAAAAAAGATTGGTGGCGACTCCATTTCCGTTTTTTTAAGTAAAAGTCGACTTTTTTTTAAAAAAAAGGTTTTGAAAATAATCAACTTATGTCTTTTCTCTATCTTCACTAAAGTAGTATCCTTAACCTTGATGGTCGCTAAACTAACTAAAAATTTGACTAAGGCAAGCGCACCTATCGAACAGTAGTATAGTTAAGGTGAGACCGAAAATATCGTATCCACAAGGACTAAAAGTACTAGTAATTACTATCTTTTTATTATATAGCCTAAGAATTGAAGGGATGTTTTCTAAACTAAACTTAATTATCTAATTAACTAAGAACGCGACAGAAATAAAAGTTGGAAAATATTCTTTGGAAAACCGATGGAGAAGACAATACCCATGGAAGAATCTACCTAAACTTCACTTATTACTTCTGAATTAGACAATTTACTCACTTGACTCAATCCGTAGAAATCCCTGATTTATGTTATTATCTCTCTCAAGACTAAAAACAACCGACTCTAAGTTGATTAATTGAAATCTCTTTCTAATTAAAACCCCTATTGTCGCATTAACTCGACCTACAGATTCCCTTATTAGATTTGACTCTAATCCGGCAGATTTGTGTTGTCCTATCTCTAGGATTACATGCAACTCCGCTTAATTATGGAGGATCTACTCTTAAATAAAGACTTTTTCTCCACTGAATAAGCACATCAAAACATGAATTAATATCTTGAAATATTAAAACAAGAATTAAATCTCACAATTAAGAATAAGAACAAGTATTTATCATATAATTCAAATAGTAATAAGATCCGTCTTAGGTTTCAACTTCCCTAGGTATTTAGGGAATTTAGTTCATAATAATAGAGGAAAACATCTCAAAATTGGGACAATAAACAAAACATAAAGAAACCCAAAGAACTTCTAAGGAAATTGAATGGAGATCTTCAGTCTTAAAGGAGATCCTGCTTTCGAGCTGATTCCGATGGCTATTCTTCGAGTATATTTTGCTTTCTACTCTCTATCCCCCTTTGATCCTCTTATAGAATGTTTATATAGATTTGGAATGCCCAAAATAGCCCAAACTTAGCCTTTTCTGAGTAGAATTAGACTTGAGCTCGACAAGGACACGGCCGTATGACACACCCATGTGAAGGTGCTCAGGCCGTGTGCAATTTTGACTTGGTTTAATGTCGACATGACCATGACACACGGGCGTGTAGGCTGCCCGTGTGTCACACAAAGGCGTGTGGATTACCTGTGTGGAAGTGCCTAGGCCATGTGAAACACTGAATTAGGCCCATTTGTCCTTTTTTGGCCTGTTTCTTGCTCTTTCTGCTATCCTAAGCTCTCCTGAATATAAAACATGAAATTAAATGATTAGGAGTATCAAATTCATTAAATCTTGTGATAATCCTTCCAAAAATATGCCAAGCATGGGGTAAAAATATGTATATATTATGCTTTATCAAATATCCCCACACTTAAGCATTTGTTTATCCTCAAGCAAAATTCTCAACTCATAAATAAAATTAATTCTTCTTAACTTATAATTCTCATCAATAATGTTTCAACGTAATCCACAGATAATCACACATTGAAAATTCAACTAAAAGAACATCAAAGTTTCAAACAATCCAAGTTGAGCATTTTAGTCATAAAATCATAGGTATCACTTTTTTTTATCTAAGTAATCACCTTTAATTCCAAATTGACAAGAGTTGACATCCTCACTAAAGATTCACTAAAATCACTCGAAGTATTTAAGGTTCACTACTTAAGCACTCAATGGTCAATCATGAAAAGTTATTACCATAGGCTTGCATGAAAATCAAATCTTTACCACTATAAATGAGATGATACACAAATCAAAAGGTCTTTAAAAGGGTTGTAATGGGGCTTGGGTTAAATGTGTGGATAAAGGCTAAAAAAGAGGGTTAGAATCAAGATTAATTTAATAAATTACCCAACTTAGAAGAATAAAGCTAATTACTGAATTACAAACAGGTGCTAGAAATAAAACTTTCTAAAATGAAGTGAACTTTCCCTTAATATAATAACTTTAACTTATCAAAGCTCTTTAAAACAACATGTAATTGAATGAATATAAATATACATTTTTTAAGAATAATAACAGTAATGGAGAGTACATAATAATTCAGCAACTGAAATGGACGGAAACAGTTAGGTAACTAATCTAATCAAATCTCGATAAAAAAAAGGAGTCAATAAAAAGATAAATTCTTAACGAATCAAAAAGGGTTTAGTTGTGGGTTAATCATTAAGGGGAAAATCAAGAAACAATGGTTAAGGCTCAAAGGGGTTCACTAGGGGTCAATTATGTGGGTAGGCTTTTTATAGGGTAAATGGGTTGAAACCTAAGTGCCTTTATCATTTTAGTATATCAAATCAAAGGTGTGGTCTCGACATGTATAATCGATGCAAGTTCTAGAATAGCGAATCAATGTTAACACACTCATAACCAATAAAATAAGTGAGCAAGGAAGATATATGCTCTAAAAGGCTCAAAATCTCGCGAAAATTATGGGTATTTCAAGATAATACCTCAATTCAGGGAAACAACCTAGCAATTTTAATACTCAAAAGTCAACTTGTCATGATTGATTCTCTACTGCCTTAAAGTTAGACGATCAATACACAATTACCTATGTTTTGATCCAAAACATATCAATAAAAATTATAAATTAATTAAAATTCATTCTAATAGTGATATGAAAAAAATTCCTTGGGATTAGACAAAATTCAGGGGTTTTCTGATAATGATATGACTAACCTCCCCACACTTAAGATATACATTGTCCTCAATGTACAAAGATAGATAATGACAGCATAAGCATAATATCATAGAAGAGGGGGAGAAGTGAAACTACCCTGAATTTGGATGTAGTCCTTGAAAGAGTGAAAGCGGGTTTAGAGACATTGGAAATGATGTGCATGTGACATTAGACAGAGGTGAAAGTGGTGGAAGAGGTTGGGTTCCACAATCATAGTGCCAAACGAAGAGGTTATCGTGGTGGTCGGTGTCGTGGTGGCTATGGTCGTGGTCGAGCAAGACATGACAGTCGTGGATACTCTTTTCTCATAGGTCTGTTTGTATATTCCTGAGTAGCACCAATCGACTGAACCTTTTGAAACTGCGATGCCACCAGCAATGATTTAGAGCATTATATCAATGGGGTCGTTATGGTTACTAATCAAAGTCTTTTTAGAACATGAAAACTGGAAATAGAAATAAAAATAAAATAAAAACAAAAGGAAAAGGAAAAACAAAATAAAGTAAAAATAAATGGACTCAAAAGTCCTCATTGGCAGCTGGATTGTGAGGTGGTGGTGCTGGAGGCGAAATATGGAAATGCTGACAAATCTGTTATAGAGTCACATCTATGTTGTCGAATCACTGAGTGCAATATTGCTCAAATCGATCCAAGTGGGCAGAAATTTCTATCAATGAAGCAGCCGCATGAACTGGTCGGTGACTCGGCGGTGGCTGAGTAGGTGGGTCCTCATGAAATGAAGGGATATCTTCAAGAATATCCTCAGGGATATCCTCATCGGTGGCCCGTGCTAGTTGGTATTGAGGAGGATCGAACCCACGACGACACTCTATCATTCTCATATGGAGCATACTTTGGATGCCTTTTGGGGATATCTGGCCGATAAGTGTGAACGATGAGGACTGTGCTGATGTGTTTAGGACCCCAAAGTATCGAGCTAGTCAAATCACGTAAGGGCTGATGCTGATGACTCCCTTTCAGTGTAGTTCGATCTAATGGTGAAAGGTAAGGGCGATGAAGTATGAGAGATAAAAAATATGCCCTTGCCTCATGCTCCATAAAAAGTATATGTCGTGAGTGTTAACGACACCGGCGCTTTCTCATCGCCTTGTTGAGGTGTGGGTTAAAAGGGTGTGGAGGTATCGCAATGTTGGAGAGAGAGTCGATGCCTTGAAGCGGCTGGGATCATAGATACTGGTAAACAAGAGGAAGGTGCGTAATGGATGTGACGATGGAGATGGGGAAAATTGTCGGCCTCCATAAAGTCTTCTGTATAAAGTCCTAAGGCAACTCTGAATTCTGGGACACTCAGTTGCTGCACGAGACTGCCAAGACGGAATTGGATTATGCCTGGGTCGTCGTACTCTGCCATAACCGTCTGCAACTGAAAGGTCGAGCAAAGTTCCAACGTGAGCTCTAGGTATGTTGGCTCAATAATGTTAAAGAACCGTCCTAAGGATTGGTAGCGAGAAGGGCCCGAACTGAGTCAGCCAGATGGACTTGATCTAATGCGGCCCAATCGATGCATCAGCCCACACCAAGGGGTCGGGCACGTAGAGTCTGAAACAATTCCTCTTGGGGCCCTGGTGAAAATTGGAGGAATGGATGGGGTATCTCTATGGTGGGACCCGAGAAGGTTGCACATGATCCTTTTCACTTTTTGAAGCAATGACGATAATTTTCTTGCCTCTTATGTTCGTCATAGTTTCCTACAAAAGTAATCACATGAATTGAATCAATATGGTAACCAAACGAATAAGAACAAACATCCAAATGCAGCTTAATCAGGCAGAAGAAATAAGTAGAATCATAATACCTAGTAAAAACTAACTAATTGAGTGCTAAATATATAAACAAAATACGAATTTACTTAAAAAAACAAATGGCCCCAAAATCTATGTAGCATATTGCTAGTGTCCAAAGCTTACTGAATCAATAACTAAGTAAGAATCTCAAAAGCAGTAAAGCAATAGTAATAATAATAAATCAGTCAAATAGGAATAAGATTGTGATAAAAAACTATGAGTAATATTAGTAATAATAAACATAATAGGGATGATTAAAATAATGTAAAAAAGTTAGAAGTGCAAGAGAGGAAACCGAGAGTGGTGGTCGGTGGTGGGGCGCAGAGGCGTGCGGCGGAGCTTGGTAGTCAGAGGGGAAGGAAAAAGGGGAGGAGGAACAGAGAAGGAGAAGTATGGAAGAAAAATGGAAAAAGAGAAGTAAAAAAGAAGAGAAAGAGAAAAAAAAAGGGAAAAAAATGAAGAATGAGAAGTAGCTGGATGAAGAAGATAGGGGAAAAATGAAAGGAAGAAGATGCGTAAATAGTGAATTTTTAAAGGAATAAAGGGAAATTAGGGTTAGGGGAGGGAAATAAAATGGGGGCCACGGTCGTCCAAGCCTTGTTTTGGGCCACACGGCCTTGGCCCACGCCCGTGTGGTGTGCTCCTAGCCCGTGTTTTTCTTGAAATTTTAAGTCAGTGTCGCACACGGCCCCTTAGACACGCCTGTGTCCCCAAGCTGTGTGGTTCACACAGCTGCGTCGTACGGCCATGTGTAATTCGCTTCTCCCACGCCTGTGTTAGGTACAACACACCCGTGTTCATGACTTGTGCTCATGGTCTGATGATTTAAGTCAGTATCGCACACGTCCTGTGTACACGCCCATGTGTCTAGGCCGTGTGGACCACACGGCTGCATCGCACGTGATGTGGTGATTCATTCACTTTTCCCACGCCCGTGTTAGGTCCAACACGCTTGTGTTCATGACTTGTGCTCATGGTCTGATGATTTAAGTCAGTATCGCACACGGCCTATGGACATGCCCGTGGGTTTAGGCAGTGTGGCTCACACGACCGCCTCGCACGGTCGTGGTAATTTATCACATGTCGTGCCTCTACTGATTTTTGGGGAATTAAAGTGCAGTTTCATCAAAGTTTGGGACACATCTGTTTCCCTTAGCTGTGTGGTGCACACGGCCGTATCGAATGGCCGTGGCCATTTTTCGCAGCCCGTGTGTCATCCTGTCTTGGGGAAAATGTTTGTCTTGTTTTAGCACGGCCATGGACACGCCCGTGTCTCCTACCCTTGGTGAGGACAAGGGTTAAGGAACGCCCGTGTGCCAAGCCGTGTGTGCCAAAAATACCTGCAGTTAGATTATAAACAAAATGGAAAGACAAACTAAAGTTATTTAATGGGGTTAGTGTTCAGATTGCCTCCCGAGGAACACTTATTTAGAGTCTAAACTCGACTTTACCTTGTGGGATATTTAGGCAGGTTCGCGGAGCCGTAGCTCCTCTCCATTATGATTAAAATCCTCACCGTTATAAAGTTTAAGACGATGTCCATTTACCTTGAAAGTGCCTTGGGTAGGGTGACTTACCTCTACTGTGCCATATGGAAAAACGGTTTGGACTACGAAATGACCTGACCATCGTGATTTAAGCTTCCCAGGAAATAACTTAAGCCTTAAGTTATATAGTAGGATAAGGTCTCCAACTTCAAATTGCTTGTGTTGCTTTAAACGAGCATCATAGCGACGCTTCGTTGCTACCTTGTATAATCGTGAGTTCTCATATGCATTAGTTCGCCATTCATCTAACTCGTTCAGCTGCATCAATCTCTTTTCACCTGCGAGTTTGGGATCAAAGTTCAGAAATTTAATAGCCCAGAATGCTTTATGTTCAAGTTCAAATAGTAAATGACAATTCTTCCCATAAACAAGTCTGTAAGGAGATGTTCCTATGGGGGTCTTAAAAGCAGTTCTATAGGCCCATAAAGCATCATCTATTTTCTTTGCCCAATCCATCCTATTTAACTCTACAGTCTTTTCTAGGATACGTTTAAGCCCTCAGTTTGCGACTTTGACTTGTCCACTAGTTTAAGGATGGTAAGGGGTAGTTGTTCTATGGCAAACTCCATATTTCTTAAGGGTTTTATCAAATATAGCATTACAGAAATGAGTAGCCCTATCACTGATAATTGATCTAGGTGTTCCAAATCGAGAGAAGAGTTTCTAAAGGAACCTCACTTCCACTCTAGCATCATTAGTAGGTAAGGCTTGGGCTTCCACCCATTTGGACATACAATCAATGGCTACTAAGATGTATTTATTCTCAAATGAGCTAGAAAATGGACCCATAAAATCAATACCTCATATATCAAATATTTCACATGAAAGCATATACGTTTAAGGCATTTTGTCTCGTTTAGAAATATTACCTATTCTCTAGCATTTATCACAATAAGTAACATACTTGTTGGCATTTTTAAATAGTGCAGGCCAATAAAAACCTGATTCGATTGTTTTATGTGCGGTCCTAATCCCACTGTAATGTCCTCCAGTCGGTTCTGAGTGGCAATGTTCCAAGATTTTAATTGCTTCTGACTAGATCTATACATATACGAAAAAGAAAAGGATCTTCCCAAAAGTAGTTTTTCACATCAGTAAAGAAGCATTTCTTTTGCTGATGTGTCAACCCTTTTGCTGTAACGTTAGCAGCTAAATAATTCACAATGTCTGCGAACCAGGTTCCTCAGAGTCAGATATAGCAAAGAGTTGTTCTTCAAGGAACAAGTCATTTATCTCATGTTCATCAAGTTCCTTAAGATGTGGGTTTTCTAATCTAGATAGATGATCTGCTGCAAGATTTTCTGCTCTCTTCTTGTCTTGAATTTCCAAATCGAATTCCTGTAACAAAAAAATCCACCTTATTAGTTGAGGTTTTGCATCTATTTTAGTAAGGAGGTATTGAAAAGCTAAGTGGTCAGTGAAAACAAAAACTTTAGATGATATTAAATATAGTCTAAATTTATCGAATGCAAAAACCAAAGCCAAAAATTCTTTATCAGTCGTTGTATAATTTTCTTGTGTGACTGTCAATGTCTTGCTAGCATAATGATCGGTTGAAAATACTTGTCTTTCTGCTATCCAAGAACCGCACCTACTGCAAAATCACTCGCATCACACATTAGTTTAAAGGGTAGTTCCAATCAGGTGCAACTACAATTGGAGCATTAATTAATTTCTCCTTAAAAGTATTAAATGCTTCTAAACATTCCTGATTGAAATTAAAAAGCACGTCTTTTTCTAGTAAATTCGTTAAAGGCTTAGCTATTTTAGAAAAATCCTTAATAAACCTTTTATAAAATCCAGCGTGACCTAAAAAGCTTCGAATAGCCTTAACTGAATTAGGGGAGGTAATTTCTCAATGGTTTCAACTTTCGCTTTGTCAACCTCGATCCCCTTGCTAGAAATTTTGTGGCCTAACACAATTCCTTCACGAACCATGAAGTGACATTTTTCTCAATTCAGTACAAGGTTCGTTTCCTCATATCTCATTAGAACTCGTTGTAAATTTTTAAGGCAAAGATGAAAAGAGTCACCAAATACCAAGAAGTCATCCATGAATACCTCTATAATGTCTTCCACGAGTTTATCAAAAATGGCCAACATGCATTGCTGAAAAGTAGTAGGAGCATTACATAATCCAAAAGGCATTTGTCGATAAGCAAGCGTACCACATGAACATGTAAATGTTGTTTTCTCTTGGTCCCCAGGAGTTATTAGGATTTGGAAGTAATCCGAGAGTCCATCTAGGAAGCAATAATACATATGTCCAGATAATATTACCAACATCTGATCAATGAATGGTAAGGGGAAGTGATCTTTTCTTGTGGCATCGTTCAATTTCCTATAGTCAATGCAGACTCTCCACCCCGTGACTATTCGTGTTGGGATCAATTTGTTCTTCTAATTAGCCACAATAGTCATGCCTCCTTTCTTAGGGACAACCTACACAGGTCCCACTCAAGAACTATTAGAAATAGGATAAATAATTCCAGCATCTAGAAGTTTAATTACCTCATCTTTTACGACTTCTTTCATTTTAGGATTCAGTTGTCTTTGAGCTTGCACGCAAGGTTTATATTCATATTCCATTAAGATTTTATGTATACAGAAAGAAGGATTGATCCCTCTTATGTCAGAAATCTTTCAAGCTATAGCTCTTTTATGCTTCTTCAATACTTGAAGTAATTCGTCCTTTTTGGTTGGCTATAAATCTGAAGCAATGATCACTGGTAATGTGGAATTATTTCTGAGAAACGCATATTCTAGGTGATTGGGTAGTTGCTTCAATTCCAATTTAGGAGGTTCTTCAACGGAGGGTTTTAATTTTAATTCATTGTTTACCTTAATACCCTCATAGCTCTTCTGTCTTAGTGAAGGCTCATTTAAATTTAGTTCAGTTTTTGTCTTACCTATCGCAGAATCATCATTATTTACCTCCTCTCCTTAGGTAAGGCACAGTTCCAACATGTCCTTATGTATGATTTCCTGTAAAAAATCTTGAGTAGCATGATCAATAGAATCAATGAAATAACAGAAGTCATCTTGTTCTCTAGAAAATCTCATGGTATCATAAATTTCAAAAATAATCTCTTCGTCACTACCCTAAGCACAAGTTTACCGTTACCCATATCAATAACAGCCCTAGCAGTGGCTAAAAATGGGCGGCTAAAATTAAAGGCACCTCAACGTCCTCATCCATGTCAAGCACAACAAAATCAACAGGGAATATGAATTTATCTACTTTTACGAGTACATCCTCGATAATACCCCTAGGATATTTAACAAATCTATCAGCTAGTTGAATACTCATCCTAGTAGGTTTCGGTTCCCCAAGGCCAAGTTGCTTGAACATTTTGTAAGGCATCAAATTAATGCTAGCGCCTAAATCCGCTAGTGTCTTTTCAACATTTAAACTACCAATTAAGTAGGGAATAGTAAAACTTCCTGTATCTTTCAGTTGGGTTGGTAGTTTATTTTGAAGTATGGCCGAGCACTCCTCGTTGAGTTCTACTGTAGACAATTCTTCAAACTTCATTTTATTTGTTAAAAGCTCTTTCAAAAATTTTGCATATGTAGGCATCTACGAGATAGCTTCAACAAAAGGTAAGTTAATATGTAGTTGTTTAAAAATTTCAAGAAATTTACCAAATTGTGCATCCATGCGGTCTTTCTTTAGCTTTCCTGGATACGGGATTGGTGGTTTATATTCCTTCAGTACCGGTTTTTCACTTATTTCAAGTTTCACCCCCTCTTCCTCTTTTTTATCAGCTTCTTAAGGTAACTTCTTTTCAGATTCAGCTAACACTTTTCCACTCCTTAGGGTAACTGCTTCACGTGCTCTTTTGGATTTGGTTCGGTGTTACTAGGTAGAGTCCCTGGGGGTCTCTCTGAAATCATCTTAGCCAGTTATCCTATTTGATTCTCGAGCCCTTGAATTGATGCTTGCTAATTTTTAAGTGCAGTTTCAGTATTCTAAAAACGGGTTTCCGCTACTGAAATAAACTTTGTCATCATCTCCTCTAGGTTTGGCTTTTTCTCTTGCTGGTAAGGTTATTGTTGGAAGCTTAAAGAGGGTGGTGGTCTTTGATTCCCTTGGCCTCCCCATGAGAAATTTGGGTGGTTCTTTGAACCTACATTGTAAGTGTTACTGTAAGGATTATTTTGAAGTCGAGGATTATTACCCATATAATTCATTTGCTTGTTCTCCATGTTAGGGCCGAAAGGTGGATATTCTGAATTGCTCGTTCCACCTCTACTTGTATCACATTGCATTACTGGATGAACCTGCATAGAACCAAGTAAACCATCAATTTTTCTATTCAAAAGTTCTACCTGTTTTGAAAGCATAACAACCGAATCGATGTTAAAAATGTCGACTGTTTTTGTCGGCTTTGTCCTCATGACTTGCCAGTGATAATTATCCAGTGACATCTCTTCTATGAACTCATAAGCCTCTTCAGGTGTCTTATTATTGATAGTTCCACCAGCAGTTGCATCGATCATTTGTCTAGTTGAGGGATGCAAACTGTTGTGGAAAGTTTGAACCTGTAGCCAAAGAGGTAACCCATGGTAAGGGCACCTTCTCAATAGATCCTTGTATCTCTCCCATGCATCATAAAGTGTTTCTAAGTCCATCTGCACAAAAGAAGAGATCTCATTCCTTAACTTTGCTATTTTGGCCAGTGAAAAGTATTTGAGTAAAAAATTTTCGGTCATTTGTTCCTAAGTAGTGATTGACCCTCGTGGTAACGAGTTCAACCACTGTTTAGCCTTATTCCTTAATGAAAAGGGAAATAACTGAAGGCGAATAGCATTATTAGAAACATCATTTATTTTGAAAGTATAGTAGAACTCTAAAAAGTTGGCCAAATGAGTATTTGGGTCTTTATCCTACAAACCATCAAACTGAACAAACTGTTGAATCATTTGTATAGTGTTAGGTTTCAGTTCAAAATTATTTGCAGCAATTGTAGGTCTAACAATACTCGATTCAGCCCCCCTTAAATTAGGCTCAGCATAGTCGTTCATAGTACGAGGAGCAAGATTCTGATTCACTAGATTTGCGGCAACCACAGGAGGCAGCGGATTATTTTGATTTTCAGCCATCTTCTTGGTATTAGTGGTGTCATCCTTGTGCTCTTCCTCTATATACCGTAAATTTCGCCTTATTTCTCTATGATTTCTACGAGCTGTGCTTTCAATTTCGCTGTCAAAAAGTAGAGGTCCTGACGGGTTTCTTCTAGTCATAAACTATAAAAACCTGCCAGAAGTAGATAAAAGAAAAGTTAGTAATTAAAATTAAAATTAAATTAAATTTTAATAAAAATAAAAATGGTTAAAGTAATAAAAATTAAGTGTTCCTAATATCTTAGTCCCCGGCAACGGTGCCAAAAACTTGATGGTCGCTAAACTAACTAAAAATTCGACTAAGGCATGCGCACCTATGAAACAGGGACTTTTGCTCCACTAAATAAGCACATCAAAACTTGAATTAATATCCTGAAATATTAAAACAAGGATTAAATCTCACAATTAAGAATAAGAACAAGTATTCATCATATAATTCAAATAGTAATAAGATCCGTCTTAGGTTTCAACTTCCCTAGGTATTTAGGGAATTTAGTTAATAATAATAAAGGAAAACATTTCAAAATTGGGACAACAACAAAACATAAAGAAACCCAAAGAACTTCTAAGGAAATTGAATTGAGATCTTTAGTCTTGAAGGAGATCCTGCTTCTGAGTTGATTCCGATGACTGTTCTTCGAGTATTTTCTACTTTCTACTCTCCGTCCCCCTTTGATCCTCTTATAGGATGTTTATATAGATTTTGGAATGCCCAAAATAGCCCAAACTTAGCCTTTTCCGAGTATAATTAGACTTGAGCTCGACAGGGACACAGCTATGTGACACACCCGTGTGAAGGTGCTCAGGCTATGTGCAATTCTGACTTGGTTTAATGTCGACACGACCATGACACACGGGCATGTGGACTGCCCGTGTGTCACACACGGGTGCGTGGATTACCGGTGTGGAAGTGCCTAGGCCGTGTGAAACACTGAAATTGGCCCATTTTGTCTGTTTTTGGCCCGTTTCTTGCTCTTTTTGCTATCCTAAGCTCTCTTGAATATAAAACATGAAATTAAATAATTAGGAGCATCAAATTCCTTAAATATTGTGATAATCCTTCCAAAAATATGCCAAGAATTGGGTAAAAATATGTACATATTATGGTTTATCAAACCTCATTGTCTGAAACTTGTGATAGAGTTGGGGGCAAAAGGACTTTTAGGGGGGAAGTGACTGTGGCGATGGAAAAAAATTTGAAACTCAAGTTAGGGCAGCAACGGTTGTAGTTGTTAATGAGTTCTTTAATCACAACAATTGATGTCACCCTGAGTCACGTTTTAGCTTTTCTCTAATGCCACAGTCACTCCTCCCCTTGAAGTCTTCTTCCCTCCAACTTTGTCACAAGTTTCGGACACAGAGAGGTTAAGGATACTACCTTTGGTGGAGACTGAGAAAAAGAAAATAAATTGGTTACATGGAAAGCCTTTTATTTTTTCCCTATGATTATTGTCTCAAACTTATGTATGGGGTTTATAAACATCCTCTTCCGGCATCATGAAACTTGAATCCGTGACGCATAACCACCGTCAACTTGAGGCCTGAGTTATACTTCAACCCGTGATCACATAACCATCGTCAACTAGGAGCTCTAGTTATACTTAAACCCGTGAATGTATAACCACACTGAACTCAGAGCCCAATTTGCAATGCAATGGGCTTCTAATGTGATGGTTCAATTCATACATGGTAGATTAAATGTGTGAGTCTCCAAGTGCCACCGCATCATTGTGAAATCAAACACAACTTAAAACTATCCCACTCTCTCCCTCAAACACAAACACAAACACAAATAAATATTTTCCTCCAAAAATTTCAACGCTTAACAAAATAAAACAATTTAGAAGAGATTTTTTTTTCATTTTGTAAAGGACAATAGACGAGAGAGTTAATAGAGTAGGGGGAGCAAAAGCCCCTTTTATATATGCAATCAAGGGGAATTTTCTTTTCAAAAGATAAACTATGTGGGAGCCCATGACCATCTCGGATTCCCGAGATGAGAAATTATCTAAGATTCTCAGGTTCTGAAAATTTTTCGTAGGTTAGGGTTAGGGTTGAAAATGTAAGGGAAGAAATGAGACATTTTCAACTAAAGTGGCAAAAAAGACGTCGAAAGTGTGCCCTGTAGGATGTATTTCAACTTTGGTGGTTGTCATGCAAGCTAAAAGCGCGTCCTACAAAGTGCACTTTCAGCATCCCTACTACCACCTTAGTTGAAAATGCCTCCTGCAGGGTAGGGGTGAGCATTCGATTGAATGGAATCGAATCGAATCGAATGAAAAAATTTCGAGTTAATCGAATTGATGAATCATATTTTATCATCCTATCTCGATTTGAAATTTTTTCGAATCGAGTCAAGTGAGATGGAATTCGAATCGAATATATTTGTTCGAGTTAAATTAAAAAAATATTTTAGGTCCTTGTAATTACTATCACCCATCGTAATTAAATTTGTCCATCGTAATCAGATTTTTTATTACTTTTCATCCCCTTATTATTTATTTATTAATATTTTATATATAGGTTAACATATCTACTTGCTTAGTTACTTTAATTATCTTCTGATTTATGTCACTATGTATTTTAAAATTAAAAAATATATTAAATGTACAAAATGTGATTTTTTAATAAAAATTATCTTAAAGATAAAATATGAAATTGATATCAACATAAAATTTAAAAAACAAATATTTTATGTCATCATCAATAATTCAATTTTAGCAAAAAATTATAAAGATTCAATATGATAAAATAATTCAATAATATAAATAGTATAAAATCTGAAATTTAATTTAATAATAAATAGTATATATAATTAAAATAATTATTTAGGTTTTGAATTTTTTTTGGATGATTTAATTTTTTATTTGGGGATAAAGGGTGAGAAGTAAAAGTTTAGGGGAAAAATAAAAAGTTTTGGAGGTTGAGAGAGTAAAGATTGGGGGAATAAATGGAAGGACTAAAATTTTGGGAGGGAAATATTCAAAAAAAATTTGGGGGGGAAGGGGGTGGGTTTGGGTAGAAGGGGTGGGGTGATAGGGGAACAAAAGTTATGGGGGAAAGTAGGAGGGAGTAAAAGTGTTGGGAGGAAAGTGAAGAGGTTTAGGAGTTTGGGGTAATAATGTAAATTATTATAGTTTGATATTCAGTTTATTCGAGTTATTCAATATCGAAAACCATACTCGATCCGAACTTGAAATTCGAAAAAAATTCGAGTTGACTTGAATAACTTGATTCATTAATTCAAAATTGGAATCTTTTTTCGATTTTTTCTAATCGAATCAAGTTTTGTCCACCCCTACTACAGGGTGCGTTTTCTTCCCTCACATTTTCAACCCTAACCCATGAAAACTTTTCAAAACCGTTACCCTAACTTTAATCCAGAGATTCTCGAGCCAAAGAATCCCGAATAAAACTCAAACATCACATCCCAAAATTTTTGCTTGGTATCCTGGGGTAGAATTTGCTATAAAATGAAAAAAAATTCTATGTAGAATTGGGTACTAAAATTCTGAGTAGGTTGTTTTCATAAGGAGATTTGCATAAGTAAAAGATTGGTTATTTGGTTGAAGATGAGTAGATGAATTAGAGCCGTTATTTATTACGACAATCAAATTTGTGACACTGAAATTTGGGTCGTTTTTGCATCAACCTAATTGACAGAATTCACATTCAACTGGAGCATAAAACTGCATGAGCTTCAGTCAAAAATTTGAAGGAAAGTGGCAAGTTCAAGTCAGAGAAGAATTTCGAGCTTGCAATATAGATATCTAACATCATTAAATCCAGTTACATATGATTATTTGAGCTAAAAGGAGACATGGAGGTCAAGGCGATGCTCAATTCACATTACTATAGTGAACCCGCTATACTAGAGTTATATGCCCATTTTGTTGACGTCGATGAAGGTGCTTCGAGTTTGAGAACAATTCCAATTAATGCCTATCGATAACAAGAAGCAAAAAGTCTAACCACAAAGTTGTGTGGTGGGTTCACAACATTGTTACTTTTGAAGACCTTAAATGAACTCATTTTAGAGAAAAATTGTAGTTGTACTTTGAGTTAGTTTAAAAACATTCATTTATTAGGTCATATGTACTTAAGATTCATTTTATTATTGATAGTGTTGTTTTAAAAAAATCATTTGTTCATCACTTTACTTTGTAAAACTTGATGTTAACTAATGCTGTGGAAAAAAAATCCATTATTCATGTCATTTAAAAATCCAATTGCCTTATCGATTTGTTTTTTTTAATGATTCATTTGCAATGCAATGGAAATTAGGGAACAATGTCAATTTTTTCTTAAGCCATGGATCATGCATTTTTCGATTATTATGCTTCAGCAATCCATGCATGCAAAAATCCTCAAATGAAAAGTTACCAAGCCACAGACCAGATATAATTAAAAATTACAAACCAAAATTGATATAGAATTAATAATATTTATTAAAAATGGTCTTAGGTCCAAGGTGATTCTTCGTATATCAGGTCCGATCCTAGTTTCAAGCCTTACCTGAAAAAGTTAAATACTATGGGAGAGTGAGCTTATGAAAGCTCAGCATGAGTCAAATAATTATTTAAACAAACATAAATATCAAATACAATGAAGCATATTCGTATTAACAGAAGAACAAAAAACCATCATTGGAATTTCATATCATTACATAACCATTATCAAATCGATGTCAAATGGTGTATGAGTGTGGGGTGATGCAAATGATGCAATGCAAAATTTCCTACCCAAACCATCTACTACACACCATGAATTCCCTAGAACTTGTCTAGCAAATTCCAATGAATGCGAGCTAAGCTCAATGTGGTAAAACCACCTAATGAACATAATTGCAAAAAAAATCTTCAATTTAACAAATATATGCGATAAAATTGCCAAATCTCCTCAAATCTCTGGTACAGTGCACTGACTGCGAATAAATGTGGAATTAATATGCTGTGGAATCTCCACGGAACTCCTCCGTCAACCACAATATCAATCCCTCCCCAATGTACATACAAGATGTCATACAATCTCATAGTCATGAATTCAATACTTTCGCATCGCCTGACAACACGTCCTCATATTATCAAATACTTTCAGTAAATAGGATCATTTATTCATCTTTCAATTCACCATTAAGATGGTGTCGTTCAACATATCACAAATTCATATAACTTACAATTCTTTTTTGAATGCATGTAAAGCAGTCTTTCAAATATTTCATAACAAATCATTCATACAAATATATCATGTGTAAGCCTCATTCTCATTTAGAATCATGCTATACATACAATAAAAATACATCATATCAACTAATCATCCACAACAATAATAATCAATCAATTATTCAATCATTCTCACATTTATGCTAACATACCAAACAGTTAGGGCTTGAAACATACCTGGTTCGGCCACTTACAATTTAATTACTTAGTCACTTAGCGAAGCCCAACCAACAAGCTTATTCACCAATTAAATCATTTAAAAATAATATTAAAACATTCAATTTAATGAGTTAGGACCCAAACCTTAATTACGTTGTACTACAGCACACTTGCGAATCTCGCGATTTCTCTTTAAGGCTCTATAATGAACCTAAATTAAAAATCATCATTTAAATAAATTAATAAACCAATTAAATATCCCCCAATCACCCTCTTATGGTTTCAATCCTATCGTTACAATTATATCGATTTTTTAGATCCAAACTAGCTAGGTTTCTTACACTAGTTTTAAGTGAGTCGTACACGCAAACGTCTAACAACTTCACTATTCATTTAGGGCGTTTAAGTTGGAACCTACGACATTTAAATACTGAAAAACCAGTAGGTATTCCATATTTAAAATCTTTAATTCAATCAGTTAACAATCCCCAACATCAAAACTGAAACTACACACTAGCCCATAATCAACCACGCTTACACTTCCCAAATTATCAGATCTGAATCGCCGATTGATCAAGATTTATTTTTCCTAAATTACACATAATTAAAGGTTGATTAGGAACGGTTCAAGAATCCAATATTTGTCTGGAAATATATGGGAAAATTAAAGAAACAACAGCCCTCTTTTGTGCCTCTAGGCGAGGCGCACCACCACCAACAGTGGTGAAATCGAGGCTGATTTAAAACCACAATTGAAATAACTTTAAAGGATGGAAAAATACCCATTAAATATTTAAATATCACCCCAACTACAGATCTGAAAAATTGGGTATTTTATTTAAAGATCCATCAAGAAAAACGAAAGACAATGACACTTACTCAAGCAAGAAGATAGGGGCGGCAAAGGAGTTATTTTAGGGCATCAATGGAGGCTGATCTTGAGAGATAAATTTTCAAATTAAGGCTGGAAATTTTATGATAAAATGACAGCAAGAAGAGGAAAATAATGTTGCAAGAACTTGTTGCAAAAAGAAGAAAAATTGCTGGTGAATCTTGGTGGCTTGGGTGACGGCACACAAGAGAAGAAAGAAAGAAAGAAAATTGAAGAGAAAAGAGGAGAGGAAGGGGGTGAATGGCTAAGGTAGGGAAAATTTACTTAAAAGCTGAAAATACAAGAAAAATTTGTATTTATACCTAGGATTCAAGGCTTAGCGGCACAAAATAAAAAGAATGGAAAATTTTAGCAAAAATTAAGCTATTTGCGAGAGAAGGGAATCAAACTTGGGACATTAATCTAATTTTCATGCTTTCTCATATTTCTTTTAACCATTGGGCTATTTCCACATTCGTGAAATATCTTTGCAATATTTATTTTAAAAATAAGGCGTGTCACATACTACGGTTTGATGCAAAATTTGCAAAATAATAAAAATGGTAGGAGAGAAGAGATTTGAGCTTGGGTTTCAAGGAACGTTTCACTAAAACTTAACCAAAAAACCAATACCTTATTTATTTCCTAAAAATGCAATGACAATATCAAAAATTAAGGCATGGACACTCTCCTTGATTCACAAACCCAATCCTACTAATCCTCAATTTTTGAGATGTGACAGATGTACTGCCTATAACCTGCACTGAAGAAGGGACATCCAACCCTGCACTGACAGATGTAGGGCAGGCCGTGTGTCTCGCACAGCCACTAGACACCCCCATTTCATCGATTGTGCAAAAATAGGGGGTACATATTGACTTGGGTCACACAGCTAACCACACACCCGTATGTTTAGCCCGTGTGCCCATTCGAAATGGCCACACACGCCCATGTGCCAAGCAGTGTGCTAGGTCGTGTCAAACCTGTAGGGTATACTGACTTATGCCAACGGCCAAGTCACACGCCCGTGTGTAAGGCCGTGTGAGCATACTGACTTGCTTCTAATTACAACACTAGGGGACACATGGCCATGTATTATGACAGTGTGTCACACACGGTTGAGTCACACGCCCTTGTGCTCTACTCGTGTGGACGAAAATAGGCTAGTTACAAGCCACCTTTCTCACCTAAAGAAAACACACATAAACAAGTGCAAATTATACAATTTCCATACACAATTAAAGAGCCAAATCAATTTCAATTCATCATATTATAAACCATTTCAATACCAATCAACAAGATTCATAAGCCAAGATTCACATATATAACATACACTAAATTAATCTACTTTATTAACCAATTTGGCATTTGAATACCAAACCAAAACCAAGTACATCTCAAGCTATTACGAAATATATACCAAATGGCCATTTGACTAACTTAAATCACCATTAAGCTTACCAAAATAACTCATATCACGTGGGAATATATATATACACTTTAAACCACGTAACTTAATCATGCCAAATCTTATGGTTAAATACATATCAAGCATATATGCATTAACCACCAACATTACTTATACTCAATAAATAACCACAAAACCTATACATGCCATATAACCAATATATCAAAGCTTATAAGTACCAAACCATAGCTGGATAGTATGATATGATGTCTGATGACTTCCAACCCGAGCGAGCCTTTGAATCACTATAAACATAGAAAAAATAATAAAGTAATCTATAAAGTTTAGTAAGCTCATATGATAATAACTCATCTCATCAAATAAACACATTTTAAGCTATTTAAATACTATAATATAACTTGTATAATTCCACCTTTATGTCATATATCCCTTCACATAGTTAACTAAGAATTTCACAAGTTTATTCCTTTTAATGCTTATATAATTACTTCATATCCATGCATTCACATTTACATAAACATAAGCAATTAGAAATAAACTATATTCAATTCAATAACCATCACATTTATATATATAATCAATTGAACCATATGAATTCTCATAATTTTCCACTTACTCATCATAGGAAATTCACTTTTAACACTTACTTGACAATTTTTGTCACAAATACCTCGACTGAGTCATACCATCATTTGTAATCACTTTTCATCAACATTTTCTGTTGAACCATTTGGAATACTAAAGGATACTCGAGAATCTCGTACACACAGTACCGTACTAATGCCATATCCCAGATATGGTCTTATATATAATCTTGTATCGATGCCAATAGCCCATCTATGGTCTTACACGAAGTCTCATATCGATGCCATATCCCAAATATGGTCTTACACATAATCTCAGTAATCCTAATGCCATGACATTTGTATCCTATCTATTCCTTAGGTTCAACCGAGATTTTCATTGTATTGAATCTCAATAACATTCATATTTCATTTCAAAAATATAGCATTTATACATATATAATTTAATGCTTACTAAACATACGAACTTACCTCGTTCGCTGTACCGACGAATTAGGTCGACTAATCTGATACTTTGTTTTCCCCCATTCTAGATCCAAATCTCATTTATCTCAATCTATATAATATCAAATTTTACTTATTTAATCATCATTTCATTAAATTTAGCACAATTTACACATTTTAGAAAAATTACATTTTTACCCCTATTATTTTACATTTTTGCAATTTAGTCATTATCACATAAAATCACAATTCATTCAATTTAATACAAATTCATGCTGGCTGAATATTACCCATTCTCATATCAACCCATATTTTTCATTTATTTTAAAATTCAACCACTAAATTTTCATAATTTACAATTTAATCCAAAATTGACATTTTTACCAAAATTCACTTTACAAAACTTGTACATCTAACAACAATGAATTATTTTCCATCATAAAATAACAAAATACTCATGCATTCAACAATGTCAACATTCAAATACTTTAACAGATTTGAAATCAGAGATACGGGCTAGCTAGATTAAACTGCAACGATCTCAAAAACGTAGAAATCATTAAAAACGGGACAAAAACCTACCTTGATTGGCCACAATAGCTTGGATGAATGCTCAAGCTTCCATGGCTGTTCTTAGCATGAAAATTCAGTGGAAAATTGAAGAAGAAAGATGGTGGCTTTTGTTGTTTTATTAATATAACATTATATCAAATACCAAAATTAACCTTAAAAATTAATTCAATTAACCACATTGCCAAACCATTTTCAAGAACTATCTCATAATTGGACTAATTGACACATAAGGACTTCCTACTTTAAATTCTATAGCATTTAAACACTTTTAGCTAATAGAACTCAACTTTTACACTTTACGCTATTTAGTCCTTTTAACTGAATTAAGCATTTAAATGATAAAACTCCTTTACGAAACTTTCATGTAATTAATATATCATACTTTAAACCTTGTTAAAATAATAAAATAAATATTTTGACTTTAGATTTGTGGTCTCAAAACCACTATTCTGATTTGACCCAAAAATGGGCTATTACAGATAATGATCCAATTCAAGAGTCCAGGTCAGATAGTTTAGAAATTGCATTATTTTTTGAACCCAAGTTGACTCCTACTAAACCAGAAGAGAGTGGTTCTGACGGTGAAGGTTCGAATAATACTGGAAGAACCCATCTGAATTTCACATATAATGTTAACCTCCATGCTGAAGGTGAGTTAGAATTTCCAAAACTTCCTCACAGAAGACTGGACCAAGCAAGTTCTTCGTTAAATATCAATTTTTTACAAGTCAAAATGGAGTTTTCCTTGAAAAATTCTTTTTTGTTGCGGTGATGCGGTATATCATAAAGCATGGGCTTAGCTTTCATGTTACAAAATCCCAACCTGAAAATTTTAAGGCCAAATGTGCAATGCGTGACAGTAGATGTCCATGGAAAACCATGACATTTATGAGAAAGAAGATGGAGTTCTAGGCAATTAAAAAATACAATGCTTCACATACATGTGTTGTCGTAAGTATGTTACATGATCATCCAAGATTGGATTCTAACATTGTCTTACTTATTTTGAAATACTCGTTTTGTGTTAAGTATTCCACAAAATCATCCCAAATTGGATTCTGACATGATCTCTGACATTATCTTACCTGTTGTGAAAGCAAGTCATAGGATTCTCATATTGGTTTTGATTGCCAATATCTGTAGTCAGTACGATTACACCGTATCGTACTACAAGACATGGGTTGCAAAATAGACTATGGAAAAAATACATAACAGGTGGGATAAATCATATAATGATTTGTGGCAATGGTGTTAAGTACTAAACCAATACATCTCAGGTACTGTAATCAAACTGCCAACGAAACATGCGTATTATATTGATCGATTGGTCTAAAGGAGAAGAGTTTTCCATCGTTTTTTTAGAGATTCAAGTAATGCGTTGTAGCATTTCGGTACTGTAAGCCATTAGTTTAAATTGGAGGCACATTCATGTATGGGAGATATGAGCATCGATTATTGTTGGTTGTTGTACAGGATGGTAATAAACAAATCCTGCCACTATATTTTACAATAACAAAAGGAGAATCCATTAATGATTGGGATTTCTTCTTAACTAACTTGCGAAGGCATCTTGTGTCACAACCCAATATATACATCATTTCTAATAGGGGACGCAAAATACAAGCTACAATTTATTAGTGTGGAAGCCTCTATTGTATACAACATATGGGGTATAACTACATGGGCTGATATCATAAAGATGTTGAGTGGAAACATGTTATTAACATGGGTACATTGTAAGTATTATTTTCTATATCATTCTTTAACATATACAATGTTTGCACTCATTGATATACTCTTTATTTTCTTTAATTGGGTACGAGCTCATCCAATATTGATTTCACGAAATGTTGAAAAACTTGTGGGTTATAAAAAAAATACAGTTCAAAATACCTTGATAGGATACCCAATGAGCAATGAACTCAATCGTATGATGGAGGCCAATAATATGGGTACATGATAACGAACCTTACAAAATGCATAAATTCCATATTGAAGGGGATGTGTCATTTGTCAATAACCTCGGTGGTCAAAGAAAAAAATTACCATTTAGAAGCCTTATTTCCAAATTGAGTAGAAAAATATGTTGAATAGATAAAGGGCAGTCACGTTTGGTGCGAAGAGGTGATGAAAGAAATTAAAAAAAATACAGAAAGAGCAAACTCTATGTCTGCAGTGTGTCACTCATGTCCAAATTAAAATATTTTGGGTTACAGAGTTCCAAAAACCTGACGAAGGTATTATTGAGGGATCGTACAGTTTACACATAGGACAAAAGACCAGCGACTGTGCAAGATTTCAAGCACATCGTTTTTCATGCGCATGTCGAATCTGGTGCACTGAGTGTAATATATTCGTTTGTAAACTGGTAAATTTTTCAAACAGATTGGTTAATAAAAAAAATTTATTGATTACATTAATATACTTTGTATGATTAACTTCATATGGTTTTTGCACGCAAAGTAGAATGGAAGCAAATGCTGCTTATTGGTTGTCTAATGTTTAAACTAATACTAAGTGATATACAGAAAGACAGTTTATATTCGTAGACGAACCTAAACATATCCTTAGTCTAATCAGAAATTAGGAAATTGATTGAAAGACTAATATGTCGTCTATCAAGTTCAATTAGGGAGATGTTTTGTCTTGGGCATCGAAGCGAATGATTCCCAGAAGATAGAGACATAGATTTAACTGACTAGACTGACAATACATCGGACTGGACCCAAGAAGAATATATCCTGATTCCATTTATGGATTTATTCACTTGTGACTTTCATAGTGTTACACACCTAAATCCTGAGTAAATGACGAACAATATATGCGTGACTCGTACACTTTGATGTAAGTAAAAACTTGAGTTCGAATAGATAAGGAACTGAAAGCTAGTGCATTGGGTGTACGACTTTTGCAGTATGTAACATCATTCATAATAGTAGAATTCATAGCCCAAGACATGGGTAAATGATATTCTCTTAATGGCATTACATGGTTGGTGAAAAGTAAACATGGCTTCGGGTCATTTGTCCTTATGATGGATAACTTGATTACTATTTGATAGTAATTAACTTTTCATGAAAGAAGATGTAATGGTTACCATAATATAAAATAAAATCATATTGGGAGAACGGATATTATCATAAAGAGATTAAGGATATCCTATGAGGGTAACACACTTATGACAAGGTCATTGGACGAGCACTGGTCGAGTTGCTTTCATAATGGCATGTTGTTGGGGAGAGCTAAGTCACGATACTATAGTGGAATAACTTCATGACTAAATGAGTTTATAATATAAGTGAAAACTGGAACTTAATTATAAATAATTTGAGCCTCAATTGCATATGTCTAATTGGTCCCACCATTAGCTTGTTGAAACCAAAAATAAATTGCATGTTGAATCAAATGAACAGAAATGAACAAAAATGAATAGAAATGGTGAAATAGAGAAATAGGAAACATTTGGAAATGATTAAGGTTTTCTCCAAAATGAAAATGAAAATGGTGAAATGAAATCATTTGGAAATGAATGTGGTTTTTTCCAAAATGAAAATGAAAATGACCTGAAAAGTGAATTTATGTTTTTCAAAAAAATGAAGTTTGAAAATGGAAATAAATCATTTGGTCGTAGTGAACTGTTGAATGCAAAAATATTAAATATATTTTCTCATAGATTCTTTTATGGAAAAGTCGTCATGATTTTAACGGAGTCAGAACTAGGTTGAGAAAATTATTTAATTAGAACTATATTGAAGTTTATTTTTAGGAAATAGAAAAACATATATTGGGTTGGATCAAATTATGAAATATTAGGTTAAAAGCCTAAAAATTACTTATAATTGGACTCGATATAGAATAGGCCTAAAAGCCCCCTATGTAATAAAGGGGGGATGACAAACCCTAATACAATTAACTATGGTTGTCACCCCTTACATCTTAGTTAAACTAGGATTTTGTTTTTCTAGTTGAAATAAACTTCTCTAAATTAACAAGGGTTCTATCTTCTCTCTTATAATAGCTCGTTTTTCAGTGGTATCAGAAATAGTAGTTTTAGAACCCCGTTTTATGATGTTCAAGTCCATGAATATTACTATTTAATATTTTCGTGTATATTATAATATTATATTAAATTTTGATTTAGTAATTTTATTAAATGAATAATTAATTAAGGTGCAAGGACTAAATCTTAAAAGTGATAAAATTTCAATCACTATGAATTTTTAATTACTCAATGGACTAATTAAGCAATTAGACACTTTTTTTTATAGATAGTGCAGAATGTTGTATGTCCTCATTAGTTTATATTAAACTTGATTAAGAAATGTTAATTATATTTTAGTTAAGTTAAGTATAATTAATAAAAGCTAATATAAGTATATATATAAAATTAAAAGGAAAATTCAAAACAATTGAATATTCATCTTCTTCCTTACAAAAGAAAAGAAAGGAACAAGGGTGTCAACGTTTTCAATCTTAAGCTCTCAATTAGTAAGTGATTTTTAGTCTTTTTATTGTAATTTTTTATATTTTTTAGATTCCGAGAGCTTGATTTAGCTGATCTATGTATTATTTTGCAAAACTGTTAAAGTCTTCAAAAGTTAACATTGATGATTTCTTGAAGATTTTGGTATTAAATTGTTAGATTTTAAGCTTAGAAGCATAAAAGAACTAATTTGTAAAGTGAAAGTTGTTAATTTTGAACATAGGGACTAATGTGTAAAAATTTTAAAATTGATATTAAATTTCTATAATTTTAGATATTAACGGGCTATAGAAGGATGTAATTGATATCGATTTCAAAATTAAAGCTCAAATTTAAGGTTTATAGAAATTTTGATTTTAGGGATTAAATTGAAAAGAATGCAAAATTTTAGGGAAACTCAAAAAATGAAATTGAATTATCATATGCATAAAATAACATGTTATAAAGTATTTGGAGTTGATAAATTGGAATGAATTATCCCTGACATCTTGTTATTGTTGTTTCTGCCAAGTAAGTTCATATGGTGCAATTATATGTAATAGTAATTTTAAATACGTTTGATTTATGAAATTGTTTGTGTAAATGTAATTTTGAGCTTGTTACGATTTGGAACAAAAAGGTGAGGCATGGAGTAAATTATAAATAAGTGTTTTATGTTGGGATGATATGTATATGATGACATTACAGTGACTAAAATGTTACGAATACAGTGTTAATGCCCGCGTGAACTTAATAAACGATTAAGATACCGTTGACATGCCAATAGGGTTATTTGCGCGCTTGTACGAGTTTAGCAATTTTGTGCTTTCTTTTCAGTACTTTGGTACTCTCTATTCAGCACTTCAGTTCTCTCTGCTTAGCACTTCAGTACTCTTTGCTTAAGATTTATGTGCTCTCTATTTAACACTACGGTGCTTTCTGGTGTGGTTTAGTTACTCGTGTATTTGAGTTTATTTACTAAAGTTCATCAGGCTAGTTGACAAATGGAAAGAGAATTGAAAATGACATGTTACGAGCTTAGTGCTCATATGGTATATGATGATTTGATAATGTATATGGTATAGAAATGTGAACTCTATGTGAATGGTACTAAGTTGATTAGCTTATTGAATGTTGAATTTCTATATGACTCAATTTATGATGAACTCACCTATTGATTGAATATGATATGTCAAGTATGTTGTGTCCAATTATTTAGTTTAATAAAATTAATTGTATATCGAGGTAAGTTATTATTTATTACCTATGAACTTCCTAAGTATTCAAAATGCTTACTTAGTTATTTTTCCATTTCTATAGATTGTCGGTTTGCGGAACTTGTCAATTGGATTTTCATGAAGATCACACTACCCAACCTCTAATTTGGTAGTCTTTTGGCTTTTAATCTTGGTTATGTGGCATGTACTAGGATGTTATTATAAATGTGTTAATTTGGATGATGGTTTGTTATGTGTCTTGGTTAAAGCTAAATTATGGTTGTTAATGGTTATATAAAAGTATGCACATGTTTATTACAATATCAAGTTTAAAAGTCAATTAGCATGACTATGATGAAAATATGAAATGATGATATAAATATGAATGTTTGAGAATCTTAGAAGTTAGAAATGGTATGTTTTGATCTTGAAAATGGTATAGCTAATATATGGCTTCAATGATATTAAAGTTATAGATGAAAATGAAGTATCTAAGTGTTTAGTTGATGTTAATGTTTAGTTGATTGAGAAAGTATTGATTGGTGGTATTTGGTAAGATTTTATTTGATTTTTTGCAGGTTTATAGGGTGTTTTAAGCATTATTTTATTTTACTTTGGTTTTCGGCATCAAAAGGGACCAAAATGGAATATTTTGACATATTTGGTATTGAGGTATCAATACCACGAGTGAAGGTATCAGTACTTAGTATTTTTAAGTTAAATTTTCAAATATTGAATTTCAAAACAATATCGATATCGAACTAAAGTATCGATACTTTACATTAAGGTACCGATACTTTACAAAGGTATATATACACATGGCCTTTGATAAGTTTTTACAGAAGAAACAAAATCACAAAACAGTATCGATACTAGAATTTGGTATCGATACTTATAAAAAGAGTATCTGTACCATAATTCTAATATCAATACATGTTAATTTAAGGGTGAATTTTCCAAACTTCAAAACTAATTTTGGTATCGATACCTTTCATGGGATATCGGTACATGTTCTGAAATTTTAAAATTTCACAATTTGGTCCTATCTCATGTACGGATTATCAATTAAGTTTTTGTATGTCTAATTGAGTCTTGGGAAAGTTTATTGATCATGTAAGGATTGAAATTTTTAAATGTTTGCATGTTTGAATGGTTTAATTTCAATATTTTCGTCACTAGTTGCTCCAGCAACAACTGCCACATTCCGTAACTCGAACCCAACAACTAGGTTAGGCGAGGGGTGTTACATCTCCCTATAAATAGATGGCACCGGTAGGGCAATACACGTAACTTTTAGATATTGTTATTCGGCCCAAAAATAGAGAGATTTTTCTTCTCTAAGAATTAAATATATTTTCCGAAATAACAAGAGAGAATTTTTATTTTCACCCAAAAAGAAAAGAAAATTATTTCTAGCCCATACTTGAAGCAATTTGTTGTACGAGAATAGTGCAGAAGATTGTATGGTTGAAAGCTGGGAATGGAAATGATCCGTCTATCCGAAAACACAGGTACGATTTCGGTTTAGGATTTATTGCTATAAATATCACAAACTGGGTCGGTTTTCAAAATTTTAATTTTCTACTGTGCAAGAAATTTATTTTCAAACTGGATTTTTTCCAACAGCACACATGCAATTGTTGCATGTGCCTCGACATGTCTGGACTGTATGAGCTATGTTGACGAAGCATATAAGCTAAAGCGCATACATAAAGTATGAAAATTTGAATTCCTATTAATCCCAAATGAAAGTATATGGTGATCTGTCTTGAGTGCCCCATTCGAGTTGGTACCGAATATTATGTTGCATCGCTAGCCAAAAAGTCGGCCAAATTCTAATCGAATACACGAAAATATGAATATTCGGGAGATGATAGATGTAACACCCCAAACCCGGCCTGAAAGTTTGGCTCGAATCTGGCGTGTCACATTGAAGTGTTTTTCGGAAACCATGTTTCCATTAAAAACCCTTCTTAATAATTAAAACCTTGTACCCTTTTAAACCTTGTTAGAAAACCTCAGCTGAATAACATTCTTAACAACTTTGCAAAAAATCCTGGTAGTTGCGGAAGCTTAATTTAAAAACAATTGCGGTTACGTGATGTTTTGAACAACAGTAGTTGCTTTGGAAAACCGTGTTCTAATACTAGCAATTATAAGAACAATAAATAAAATTCCAAATTTGAAATCTAGAAAATTACAACGGCTTTACTACAACCCACTTAAAAACATTTAAAAGCAATAATCAAAACTATAACATAAACAGTGTGTATGGCTTCCTCCGAGCCCCTCACAGCCCCGATCTGTCTACGGCTGGAAATTACCTGAAAGGTTAATAAACGGGGTGAGTTTACGAAAACTCAGTGTGAAATCCCATACTATATAAAAGGAACAGTCAGTCATATAAAAGAATTAAAAGTTGGCCCCAGCCCTACTTACAGTTTCAGTATCAATTGGGTCTTAGCCCATTTTAACAGACAGTACCAGATGGGCTTTAACCCATTACAGAATAAGAAACATTATCAGAACTAGAATCAGAATCAGTATCAGGTAACAGAATCAAAACCAGAATGTGAATGCAATCCCAACCCAGCCTATAACCAACCGCTACACTCCACCCGTACCAGCCCTACACTCCATGTGGGGAATAGCTCAACCCACCCAGTCCTACACTCTACAGTTGCAGCATTGCTTCTCAGTTATCAGATATTGTGACAGAGTCACCAGATACAGATATTGTGGCAGAGCCACTAGAACAGATATTTGTGGCATAGCCACCAAAAACAGATAATATGGCAAAGCCACTTAACAGAATACGTGGCACAAAGCCATCGATAAGTGCATTATGTTAGGCACATAGCCATCAACTAGAGTAACATAATCGGCACACAGCCTTAGGTAAATGTGATCGACACAGAGTCGTCAATAACCATATATTGGCACATAGCCTTAGGCAAATACGTTTGGCACACAGCCATAATCAGGTTGGCACAGAGCCATATGTAGGTTGACACAAAGCCATAATCAGAAGGCTTTAAGCCATCAGTAGCTGTATCATGTTAGGCACATAGCCATCAGCGATGATAATATAGTCGGCACACAGCCTCGGGTAAATATAATCGGCACTCAGCCATTGATCGGTCCACAGTCGTCTTGGGCGACCCGTGCGACCTTATCAAATCAGTACGAATATACGGCTCTTAAGCCTTCGGTGGATCCACAATCGTCAAGCAACCATGCGATCCTAACAGATCAGATCTTCCTCCGTACAAAATCCTAACCCATGCAACATGTCATGTATGCAGAATGTCATGCCCATATTTGAATCAAACAATCACAGTCAAGTCATTCATATACCAACATTTATTCACAATCAAATTCGTCAACCATACAGTCCAAGTTAGTCACTTGGTCACAAGGGCAAAATAGTCATTTAACACATTAGAGGCAAAATGATAATTTTACCCCACAAGGTATCTCGGTAATTCCATCCTACAGGGGTATTTCGGTAATTCTACCCTACAAGGGTATTCCGGTAATTCTACCCTACAGGGGTATTCCGGTAATTCTACCCTACAGGGGTATTTCAGTAATTCTACCCTACAAGGGTATTTCGGTATTTCTACCCTATAAGGGTATTTCGGTGATTTTGTAAATTGAGGGTAAAATGGTAATTTTGTAAATCAATGGTACTTTGGTAATTTTACAAGTCGAGGGTATTTTAATAATTTTACAGGTCGAGGGTATTTCAGTAATTTCACAAATCAGGGATATTTTGGTAATTTTACAAACTAGGGGTATTTTGATAATTTTACAAACCAGGGGTATTTTGGTAATTTTACAAACCAGGAGTATTTGGTAATTTTATAAACAAATGATATTTTAGTAATTTTACAAACTAGGGATATTTTGGTAATTTTGTAAACTAAGGGTATTTTGGTAATTTTACAAACCAGTGGTATTTTGGTGATTTTATAAACCAATGGTATTTTAGTAATTTTACAAACTAGGGGTATTTTAGTAATTTAGTAAACTAAAGTATTCTAAATAGGGATAACAATACGAATGGCCTTAAAGCCTATTCTCGACCCAAATGGGCCCACACGCTCGTGTGGCCCTTTTAGCCCAAATCTAGCCACAGATATGAGATTCACCTAGCCTAGTCCAATATTTACTATACAATCAAACAACTTATCCAATTGGGCCCGTAGGCCCATTGGGCCCACATGGCCCGAAGTAGCCATCCTACAGCTAGAGTAGCGAGAAAATACACACCTGATAGGAGACTGGAGTTAATCCGCGCTCCAAGCACTCTTAGCCGACGCCCAACCCAAACGAGCACGCCATAAAGCGAAAGGGATCAACCAAGAAAGGTACCTTTACTCTCCTCATGGTTCTCTTTATTTAAAGCCAGCTTCGCATCCACTCTTATGTTAGCTTCCCGATGTGGGATCCGTCCATCACCAGAGTTTAAATTCAACACCAGCTCTTGTCGCCCCCTGTTAGCAAAATAAATGCTCTTTGCTTGCCATGGGATTCGAATCCATGCCTCCCCTTAAATGCTCCACACGCTACTTGCCACTAAGCCACAAGGCTTTTTGTGTCAGAATTTCTCCAACAATATTCTTAAGGCCTACCTACTACACCCAGGGTTTGATTCACCTTAAACCAAAATTTTTGCTAGAGTCCAGGTTTGAACCGCTTCTCCAACACTTCTCAGCACACTTAACCACTAAAACAAGCCTTTATTAATGAAATTTTCACGCACAACAGAATATTATAAGCTGCCTTCAACCGCTCCCATGCTCAAGGCCCAAAACTTCTAGGCCCAAATTCAGAGTGTTACAATAGAGCAACCGAGGTTATGGAGTTATTGTAGGAACCCAGGGCATACTAAGCCAACATGTCCACACTTGGGGACAACATTGAGAACAAGACCTAATTAAAATGTTTATTTTTTTATAGAAATACAAAAAGAAACAAACAAACAAATAATTTGTTAATTTTTTTCATAGCTTCTATTTTTTGGTACATTATAAATATTAATATATTATTTATGTAATATATAGTAGAATACAATATAAACAAAATTTTTTATTCTTTTTCATAGATTGTAAACAAGTTTATATTATTGATATTCGATGCAATAGAATACAACACAAAAAAATTTTTAATTTTTTTCGTAGATTGTAAATGAGTATATTATTGATGTAAAATACAATAAAACAAATTTTCTCATATAATTGGAATAAGTACATTATGGATAGAAAAATTTAATATAATACAAATTAAAATTTAACAAAATAAATGATGGTTTACATGGAAAAATTTTTAAAAAATCATCAGCGTTATCAACCCGAATGTATGCTAGGATTTCTTTGTAGTTGGGGTTCCAGCTCTTCATCTTTATCTTCACTATAACACCTTATACCCGGTCTAATCGCCGAACCCGAGCTATGGAATGCCATATTAGCCACCTAAGTGACTCCCCATTACCACCCAACCTAACCTCCAACACACCACAAGTTAAAATAAAACAACATGTATGGGTTTAAGAAAGCACAAGCTCGTGAACTCACTTCACTTGCTTCATGATATGCAACGGTAATAACATGTGAACCTACTTCGCTTACAAGGACCTAACTTACTCTTTTCTTGAAGTCATCAATATTTGAAGAAAGGAATTAAGAACAGGCAAACCCTAAGTTTTCAAAATAATATACAGTTGTTCATTGACCTGACATTGGGGTTCGCACTTTTGCTTCGCTTGCGCATTCTAAGTCTTCGTAAAGTAAGACTCTTTAAACAGGGTAAGTCTCGCGAACCACCTCTTAAGTACTTAGATATTGCAAACACAATTCGCAGGGTTCTTCCTATACAGTTTATCAAAACTAACTAAAGGTTCGCAGATAGTAGTTTGCCAATCACTACGGTTCGTACTTGGCATAATTCGGCAACCCTGTCACTTCGTAGAAAATTTGGCGAACTCTACATAAGTTTGTCAGATTAGAATATTTTAGGCTATAGCATATGGCGAACACTATGTTTAAAAATTAATTGCTTAAATAGGAACTTTTAAAATTAAGAAAAAATTAAACAATCCTGGACTACGTTCATATTCTTAAATTTTATATGTGTTTATAAAGTATTATCGGTTCGTAAATAAAAACATAAAGAAATCATAAAAATAACTAAGTCCTAGAATAATGGGTGAGGTCAACAGTACTCTAAGCCCAAGCAGATTCCTACATTGCCTTTAATTCAAAGTTCGCTTGTTTCACCTTCTTAGTATTTATGCTTTGCCTGGATCACTAGCCTTACTGTTACTCACCGTGCGATCTAACTATCTGCAGTGTTTAGAAAGGAATGTGTGAGCTCTTGCGAACTCAGCTAATATACAGGAAAGAATAATCACACAGCATGCACAAAACATAAGTTTAAACAAAAGCTTTGGCAAGGTTATAGAGCTACGAACTGGATTCGCCATACTTACACAAAACTTGGTCCGTAAACACTTACTATCAGATGGCTTAAAAACTGTAAAACACAATATTTCAGAAATTATAATCTTATTCACATGTTATTTCCTGTTAGATAAATGGATCTCCTTATAACTTCTCAGAATGACTCAATGAGTCTTAACATGTCTCATAAGTGTAACATAAAGCAAAGTACACTCCAAGCACACCAACATGTCACATTGAGTGGAGCTTAGCTCGACATGCCATTATCTCTCTAACTTGTTCTAGGGCCTTTCGCCCAAAACACAAAACATAAGGTAAGTACTCACAATTCTATGGCATTCCATTATATCCAATAGTTTCAAAATATTATAGTGTCCAAACATATACTTAAAACATAAAGCTCACAAATCATGAAGAGCTCATAGAGCACTATTCATATTAAGCTTGCAATATAGAGCTTGCATATCACTGTTCATAAAAACACATATATAATCACAAAATAGATTTTTTTTAAAAACTTACTCTCGAAACCTAGAATAAAACCTTAAGGTCTTGGTTTACTTTATGGTTCGCACATACATATGGCGATCCCTAAAGACTCAACAATTTGCTAAAACTTTAAACAAGTTCTGTTTTTACCTTGTCTTTGCTTGTAGACGATTTTGTCAGGTTCTCAATTTCATAAATACACAAGCCACTAATAGACAAAACACATTAAAACTCACACATAAACACAAGCGTACCTAGGTTTGCACATGCTAGTCTTTTGGCGAACCTAGTTTCTTTTGTTGTGAACCTTCTTAAGAGTTCTAAAGAAACATAGTCTTACATTAATTTCTAATAGCTAAGTTCTGGGTTCTGGATTTTGTAGAAACTTAAAAACAAGATAATCGATGAAAGAATTTGAAAGAATTTTTTCATTCAAAAGAAGATGATTTTTTTAAGGAAAACGCTTAATTTATAAACACTAACAGTACGTTTGGTTCACTGTAATGGAATAGGGCTGTAATTAAATAGAGCTGTAATAAGTAATTCAATTGTTTGGTTGAATGGAATGGAATAGAACTGTAATAGTATTCTTGTGTTTGGTTGAATGGAATGATGTTGTAATAGCATAAGGAAAAAAACTAAAATGACCAGAATACTCTTAGCAGAATTTTTTTTAAGGTAGATGATTATTGTTATTGTTATTAAATTTTAATAAGATTATTATTGAAAATAATTTAATCAAAATAATAAATAGTTTAACCATATTTTAAGATAATTATTATTGAATATAATTTAATAAAAAATATAATTTAATAACATTCTTTATATAATTATTATTATATGAATTAAAAAATCAAAATATATAATACTATAAAAATATATATAATCTACTTTATTATTTTTAAACTGTAATATATATTTAATGTGCTAAAATATCATTAATGAAACAAATAATTTAATTATTTTACAATAAAAATAATTAAATATTAGAAGTAATAAAAACTCATTGCTAAAAAAGTAATAAATAACTTGAGAATTATATTTCACATCCAAGTATAATATTCATATATTAACAAAAGTTACATGATTTCATTAGTTTATATGTCATAATCCATATGTTTTAAAATTTTACATCAAAAAGTTACAACATTGTACTGACATTCTATCATGTCATTATACCATCCAAATATTACAAACACAAAAAGTTACCAAAATATCAACACAATCATGGTTTTAATGGTCAGCAAGAAATCTTCTAACCCATTCCAATCGCACAGCATAAGGTAAACTAAAGAAAATGAGCATTTGCATTGGGTGATCTGGAATTTTGCTCAATGCTCGATAGCGTTCATCCTCAATTAAACCTTCCACTTCACATAATGTTGGATATAATTTCAGAGCACTTTCTTGAATGGTCATTTCTGACTTTTGTTGAATTACCACTTCGGAGGCAATACCCTTACTGATTTCAAGGCCAACGGTTCATATATTTTCCACCAATAAAGCGGCAGCATCCTTATGAAGTAGAAAAATCACTTACATCAGAAATCTTTTTTTTCTTCTTTGAAAATACAGAATCACCATGGTTTCTAGCTGGTTGCGGTTCTGGTTGCGGTTGTGTAGCTGAAAGATCCATGTCATCCAAAGAAACATCAGCTTCGGATCCATGGAAATCGTTTCTTTCTTCATGAGTATTTGTAGCAATTACATCCTCAGCATTTATTTCTTCAATAATATCAGCAGCTGTTTGAACATCTTTTCCAGTGGCTCGATCTTTTGCGTAGATGGCAGTAAGTTGGTCATAATAAGGGAAACTCCGATGTCTGAATTGAGCTGCTTCTTTACGACTATAAAATTGAGAAATTCATATTAGATATAAGTTTTGTCAAAATAAGATAATAAAGACTTGAAAAAATTCTTATATTTATATATGAGTTCCACACCGCATCTTTAGCAACAACAAGCTGCCTATGCTCATCCCAACCAAAGCCGCTATTGTTTTTTCCACTAAGCATGTCATATATGATTGACCACTCCCTTTTCAATGTCCTAATCCTCGACTTAAGATTAGGTCTAGCCTTCAACATGGCATTGGGTAAAACATTTTTCTAACATTTTTTCTCATTCATTTAAATAGTCGGCTTTGAATCTCGTATCCGCATTAAAGGTTCCAGCATTGTGCAAGTCGACCATACAAGCAACCAACGCAACATCTTCTTCTGGAACCCATTTCCTTTTGGTTCTTTGAGAACTTTAGGAAGAAACACTTGATTGGGAAAAACCTGACATTACTATCTTAAGAAAAAACGCAAATGAAAATTAAGTTCAAAATTATACATCAAAAGGTCAACACTTTATAAAATTATAACACATGATGAATCAAAAGAAAATAAATTATCATTCAACAAGTCTAGTACAATACAAAAAAAAACAATTCAAACACCACCAAAGTTTCATAAACTAGATATATGAAATAACATAAACAACTTAAACGTTTACTATTTTTACCCTAAACCTAACTAATTTCTAGATGCTTGCCATTCATCGAACATTTGGTTGGCTAGTTCCATCCTCCAAGTAGCTCATGCATCTGACGGATGAATATTTATGATATTCGGTTCATTGTCATCTATCACATTACTAGGTAATCCTTCTCCAACTCTTCTTCAATAGGATCAAGACTCATATAGGTTCGGATAAAATTATGGAGCAAACAACATGCAATAATAATTCTATTGTGCACCCTTACAGGATAGAATGATGGACTCCTAAGTATTCACCATCTAAGTTTTAATAACCCAAAACATCTTTCAATAACATTACGTGCTGAAGCATGTTTCATATTGAAAAATTCTTCCGGAGTACTTGGCTGGTAACCCTGAGCCACTCATTCAAATGATATCTTTGTCCTCTAAAAGGCGCAAGAAATCCCTCACAATTTATGTATCCAGCATCAACTAGATAATAACAACCTATAAAAAGAAACTATTTGTTATGGTTAATTTCCCAAAAAAGTATGATCTGAAAAATTAATTCAAATTTCTCTAATTTTTGTATTTTACCATGAGGAACTTTTAGTCCATGTCTCCTACTAATGGCATCTCGAAGAACTCGTCCATCAGCAACAGAACCTTCCCAACCAGGAAGAACATAAACAAATTGCATATTAGGTGTACAAACACCTAACATATTTGTTGCTATGTCACCTTTTCATGTTCGATATCTAGGTTTATCAACTGTTGGAACCCTAATCTTGATGTGGGTTCCATCTAAAGCACCTAAGCAATTCTACATCACATGTATAAAATCTCGAGTTAGAATACTATATTTAATCCCAAATGTACTAAATTATATACGAGCTATATATAGAACTCACTCCAATACCTTAAACCATTTCCACATTGGGTCTGTAGAATTAGCTGTAATTGGCTCTGCCTTTTTAAATAACACATCTTGTAAGCGTATAACAGCATTTAAGACACTGTGAAATGATCTGCTAACGGTTTCCCCGGACCTATTAAAGTGATGCTTGATAACTTGATTTTTAAGGTGATGAGAAATGATATGTAAAAACATTGCCACTTGCTCATCAACAAGTATGTTCCCTGACGACTTCAATTCCCCTAAAGTTTGTAACATCTCACATAGTTTAAAAAAGGTAGTTCTATTCATCCTAATTTGTTCAATATACGTCTCGTCACTAGCATATACAAGTCTTTTCACATAATATCGTTTTGCATAAAAATCTAAAATATAGGATCTAATCCTTGGTCTATAAGTATGCAGGCTATGAATGGCACCCAATGCAACTAAGAACCAACTCGCAACTGTACACATTTGCAACCATATTGTAATAGCAAGAACAATTCTTTTACGCCTCTCATTTTGTACTATTAAAGGCAGACGAGCCATTATTGCAAGATATTAAAGTGTTACATATCTTCAAATTGTAGTAAAAGGGTCACATTTCTCCAATACTAATTTCAATAACAATAAAACAAAATCAAAGAATTTAATTGCCATAGAACTTACAGTGAGCTGGTGAATACAAGATGCTCAACTCTGGGTGAGGAACCAATCAAACAAGCCAAATAAGTACTTCACCAAACTGTCAAAGAAAAAATGAACAATAGGATATAATTAAAAACTAAACTCCAAGCCAAATAAAATAGTTTGCTGCGTAAAAATTAAAGAAAATATTGAGAATGTGGCACTTTTTTTTTTAAAGATAAGATATTAGAAAAAATTTCTAATCGGTCCATCATCAATTAAAATTTAATTACTAAAATATTTATACATATTTAACTTATATTTTATTTAATAACTAAAACTTAATAAACTTTAACTAAATTAAATTTTCTTTTTTTCTAAAACTTTAACTAAAACTTTCTTTTTTTTCTTTTTGGAAACATGAAGATCATGTTAAACATGAAACACAAAATCGATTGGCAATAGACAAAATAGTCCAACCTGAATATAACACTACAGCAATCCCAAAACGTAACTGATATGTGATGGCACTGCTCAAAACTCCCAACAGCATGTAGGCACAATATTAACAACTAAAACAAATAGAACAAGCCTACTTCTTGACAAGGAGGAGTAAAAATGCTATAAGTCACAAATAATAAATTGACAATAAACATCTTGGGCTCTCATACTAATTTAGGCATCCAAAATAGAGCAAATTGAGGAAGTGGGAAGCCTAACCTAAATAAATGGCCTTAACAAACCTCAAACTAGACCAATGCGAAAAATACTACCTAAGAAATCATGTATTCAACTGCTCAAGCTACAAAGAAAAGAACTTAATCGACCATCGAACTATCAATAGGGATTATCCCTCTTTCAATTGCATGAAAAACCTCTAATAGTCCTATTGAATAACTTTAAAATCCAGATTTACTTTAGCACCTATAGCAGCATCACCTTTATTCTTAATTCTGAAAAAAGAGTTCTGGTATAATAACACAATTTGATTCAGAAACCATGTCATCAAGTAAAGCCTGGCTAGAATATGCTCAAGTAAATACTTGACACATTAGATGGAATTCTCCTTCCTCAGGGTGGATGCCAAAATCTGCAGAAGCTTCTAAAGGAACATCACCAAACCAACCACGTGTATTATGAAGGAATATTCTCTGACCCCGGAAACATAAACTTGCTGAAATATCCTGCAAAGAAGAAAAATGGATAGATCAATAACTTTAGAGCGCATACAAGATTAGGTCATTAACCTAATGCTCAAGTTTAACTGATTTAAATGTATCAATGCAAGTGCAAATCATTCATGAACATAAAATAATCAAATGAAAAGGCAGAGGAGTAAACCTTAGACTACTTTTTCCAGTCTCAAATGTCAAGAAAGATGAGAGAATATTACCAAAACTAACGCAAGATTAGTGTGATGTTCACAGACAACATCAATATATACAACTTGCAAAAGAAAACCTTAATATAAAAAAATCAATTATATGAATACTATTAAGTTTCTTGCAGAGCCATAAAATTTAATTTCATTACAAAGTCTTCTTCTTTTCTTTTTTCTTTTTTTGTTACATAGATATCAAGTGAGTACCTTTTTCATTTCAAATTTAACAATATTAACAAATAAATCAAAATTTAAAAATAAAAGGATAAAGATTAAATTCTAATAAAAATATTTAAAAATGAAAAAAATTACAATAATATATTAAAAATATAAAATTACAAAAAAACTATAAAAATTTACTAAAATTTCAAATATTTAATAAATTCAAATATTCGCATTGTAATATCATGTAATTTGATCAAATTCGGATACTTGACAAATTACAAATATCTTATCTGTTGAATCACACTCAAATATTGAATGAATTGAAAAGATAAGCATGGAATAATAATAATGATAATACAAATATAATAAATAAATAAATGAACTAAACTAAATTAAACTTCTTTTATTTCCATATATTTTTCCATAAATTAACCAAAAACACAAATAAGCTATATTTCTATGAACTCTCTTTAAAGTAAAAGGAAGAAAAAGGAGGAAATATCTCCCTAAAGATGCAACAACTTTCACAGAATCTTTTCCAAATCAATTCTTATCCTAGACCCACCATGGAAAACTAATCAATTCTCTCTTATACGAAACTAGGACCTATGTTACTCAAACTTGGTTTGAGAGTGAGTCTTGATATGTCTGCACGGATTTCTAAGTTTTTTCTTTCTTGTCATGTATGTGAAGTGTCCTTGAAGAGTCATATCCTTGTACAAGGTTTGGAAGTTTATCGAGCATAATATCCGGATATGGGTACTTCAAGAAAGATGAAGAACTCGTGAAACATAAGAAATGACTTATTGCAACATTTGCAAAATGAACTGTCAAACCAAAACCTACCCACTAAAATACCTAACTCATCAGCTTTGTTTCTAACAGAAGACATCAAAAAAGAGATAAAGTGAGGCAAAGAAAGGGAAAAAATAAAAAGAAGAAGACGAAGAAAAACTAATCATCTACAATAATAATAATAAATTGGAACTCCTTTGGATTTGACTATGTAAGAACAGTGAAAAGTCAAGTTTCAAACCCTGAGTCAGATGAACTCAATTGAGAAGCTCCATCCAAATTATTTGAAAAAGACTGAGATAGCTTTGGTTGCATGTTATGACTGGCAGTACTATTATTAAGAGTCTAACTATTATTAAGCCTGCTTCACTTTCTACCTCAGGCTAGCAGCACCTTCCGCCTTGTTCATCTACAACTCCTTTTTTTTCTTAATTAGTTACTGCAACAAGTTTTTTGCTTATCAATATAAAACTGAAAGTTGGAATATTGGTTTTATCAATTAATTAAGAGGTAGGTTGGATAACAATGGCACCTGCTCTGGGAAGCCTGCAATAGAAAAGACTTGGCAATGCCCTAACCTTTGAATTTCACTCAGCAATAGGAAGTAAAGCATGAAATTCACTCAGCAACTTCCATTGAAGTCAACAATGAAATTTAAAGAAAAAAAACAAAATTGCAGGAAAAAAAAAAGTGAATTCAGAAAAGCACCTCACCAGTGGCTCCTCCTTTAAGCCATGTGGCTGGAATTTCTAAAATTCTTTCAAAAAGCTGTAGAAAAGATAAACAGGGAAAACATAGACATCAGATTCATGCTACCTTAAAAGTAGGAATTTACATACAAAAAGCTTGAGAATTTTTTTAGTACCAAAAAAAATGAAAAGGCAAGAATGGCGGAAGGAAGAAGAAGGAAGATCATGAAGGAAGATGATGTGAAGGAAGAAGAAGTAAAAATGTTTACCTAACCTTGGATGAATGGGAGGAATGCCAGAGTCGAAGGGTATGTGAAATGGCTACCGATTGAGAATGTTTTTGAGATGAAATTTTGGTAAGGGTAGAATAGGGTTCTTCAAGCAACGATTAGCTAAACAGTGAAGAGGGAACAGAATAGAAATTCCCAAAAATCTCTGTTTAAGCCCGGAATGGAGTACACCCGTAATAGGGTATTCCATTGAACCAAATGCCAGTTTAAGTGGGCCTAAAGAATAGGCTGGTAATAGGCATGTAATGGCTTAGCCATTACCTTCAACCAAACACACTGTAAATGTTTGTTATTAGGATACCTAGTCACAGTAGAAGTAGGAAAAAGTTATGTGCACTGATGGTTTTAAGAAGAGAAAAGTAAGCTGACTTCCTAATTTTGGTATAATTACCCTTTGACTATTCCTACTTTTGACTTTTGGCCCAAAACAATAATCATAGCTCACTAGGCCCACTGGCGACCCCAGCTCGCTAGGCTTTCTGGAAAACCCCCTGCTCACCAAGCCTTCTAATAAACCCCTGCTCACTAAGCCTTCTAGCGAACCCCTACTCACCAAGCCTACTGGAAAATACCAACTCGCCATGCCTCAAACACCTAAGACTTATTCTGGGATATTACATTCACCTCCACTTTCATCTTCATCTCCATCTTCATCTTCATCTTCATCTTCATCTCATACCTTCGTGCTTGAGTGTCGTGTTGTCCTAGGTTCCCATTTTATATCATCTATTATAGTAATAAGTGGTTACAAATATAAGCCACCCCGGTAGAACAATGATGTTAGGAGTGTTTACGACACTATCAGAAGATAAGTGTATAGTGTTGCATAACTTAATTGCAGATAAAATATTAGAATTGTTAGAGATGGCAGATACTTTAGTGCTGTTGTCGGTATTGGCATGTAATATGGTGCTGGGGATAGAGGTGGTGTACCCAAAGATGCCTCATATGGGGTTGGAGCTGATGATGACTCTATCGATGCATGTACTCCTAACCTAGGATTCATGTGAGGTCATCTTGGCCTCCTACGATGACATTGACTACTTTTTTCCTCCTCCAGCAGTAGATATGGCTTATCGTGAATTCTAAACCATGTCATGTAAGCCAAATGGAAGAATTGGTTCGTGCATAGGTATGAAATAATATCTATGCTCCCAAATATAGATATATTTGGCATGGAATTTCGCCAAATCTTCATTGGTTCTCCACCGCAAGTGAATCTTATGCAATTTTTCAATGTCCTAGGGTGACAGCTGAATACTTTACCTAAACCCAAACTGGTGCATCACTCAATTGGTTTCTTGCATCTCGACTGTCGCAAAAACTATCAATGGCACATTGACGTGCCGGATATTGCGATTGAACAAAAATTCGATCGGGATGCATTCTAGAATTCTCGTATCAACATATGGCATCCATTCAAACTATAATACGAAATTATAAATTTTATTAAGTTCCTAATATTAAATTTCAAATCTTTAATTAAATATTATATAATTTAAAAATTAAAAAACTAACTTCGGCTCCCAATCGTTGATATAACAATACCCAAACATATTTGAGCTCTTCCAGTATACCCACATGACTAGCCTCTTTGTTCCACTTATTCAAATAATACGTTATTTCAAAAATATAATAATGAAGAAATATTATGATAATTATATTATCAAATTAATTTTACCTTATTACAAGTGGGAATATATATGGACATTTACTCGATGGTGTAAAAATGGTAGCGGGTAACATGCCCATGATTAAAGAAGGAATATGTAATCATCTAATTTAATTTTTTATGGTTTTATTGCCCGACACATCTCTCAGTACAATGTTGCCAACAAAATTGATCTCCAACTGAGTTGTCTTGCTTCTTTCAAGTTGACGAGTTGTAGTAGCCACCTTAAATGTACCAGATTTCAAGATTTTTCGAGCATCAGAAGACTTTCGATTAACCTCAGGATAAATGCTCGAGCATATTGTTCTATTTCAGTGACACTACAAAGTTTTTTATATAATTGAAATTGTCTTCCAACAATTTTATCTCTATCTGGCTATCACTAAACCTGTTCGGCACATTGCCTAATAGTTGATAGCAAATAGTGCTCCAATTACTAACGCCCATTGCCCCCATAATGACTGTCCGTCCTTCAGTAAATTGAGTTGTAAAGCTACATCCTCGAGTGTAATTGTAATTCACCACACGAAAGATAAAATGTGTGTCTCGGGTCTCCATCTTTCCATCAAAGTGTTGATAAGTGCGGGATCCAATTTAGTGTCCCCGAGCATAAGAGACATGTACAAGAGTCTCACTTCTTGGAAATTGTAACACCCCTCACTCGACCTGATCATTGGGTTCGAGCTATAGGACGTTATATTCGTTACTAGAGCAACTACAATCAGGTTCACAATAAAATAACCATTTTCACATGCATTGAACATCAATCATTATTAAATTACAATTATACCTCATTTTCGAGTCTTATTCGAGCTTATGAGAGTTTATTTTTCAAACCGAGCACGAATAGGACCAAATTGTAAATTTGTAGAAATTCAGGACCAATGTCATTATGTCATCTTCCCTACATCATGACATCTCCAAACAGATTGTCACGTCATGACCTTAAGTCACTCGATGTCACGACATGACTCATTATCGGCTGATGTTGCGACAAGGTGAATTGGTCGTTAGGATGAGACCCCTTTTTGGAAAAAATGTGCAATTTGGTACCTATTACAAAGTTTCCAACCCAACCCATAAATTTATACACCAATTACTAACTTCACTTAAATCAAAACACTCCAAGAACATATCAATCAAGTTCAAATAACCACATTTAACTTCTTAACAACTTTCATTACCTATTCTACCAATAGATTTAACATTCCACTGTCATGGCATCATATGAACCAAATTATCCAAAAACAAAGTCTTTACCTATATTAAACCATCTTGAAACATGCCAATTTAAATGCCATACATATTCCAAGCACATCAATCAAAATATACCAATTCAACTACGCATCAAAAATGCCAATTCATGCATTTCTAAATCACATACCAAGACCAACATCCAAATCACCACAAACCAAGTTCAATACCATTTTCATATGACATTCATATAGTTATAAATTATCACATCATCAAGCATGAAATGCATATATATTCATCTCTATATATGAATTCAAAACACCAAAACATCACAAGTTACCAAACTTATTAAAACATCCTATACATCAAGGTACGTACCAAAATACTTGTATCCACAATCCCTAACTTGAAATGACCAAAAAGTTATAGATTCCAGGATAGGATAGTGTGAGTTTTATGTTGATTCGGCTTGACATGTTCCATAATTTGACAATTTACATTGAAAAAGGGAAAACGAACTAAGTAAACATATAAAATGCTTAGAAAGCTCATATAGAAACTAAAGCTTACCTTAATCATTAAGGTAAAAAATATTCTATTTTGCTACCAAATTAACTTTCTTTGGCATATAAAAACATATTTATACAGGCAACATCACTACAAATCGAATACGTTAGTTGTTTTCTTGAATATAAATACTCTCAACATTTAAAACATAATCATATAACAATCTATATGTCAAGTATCATCAATATAATTTCATTTTCAATTCATGATTTAAATTTCATTTCCAATCAAATGAACATTGCCTGATGGAATTGTAGTAAAACAGACTCAGATACATAGGAATGTAATGCTCACACAAGCTGACAGTATTTCAGGGTTGCTCACACAAGTTGACATTTTAATAGAATTGTTCACACAAGCTGACATCATATCGAGGTTACTCGTCTGGGCTAAACCAATGATACTTATAACCTTAGAATTTGAAACAAATGTTGTAACATACATCACCCAGCCCGGTTGCCAAACTCAAGTAACAGGACGCTACAACAAACATCAAATCTTACAAACATGCTCACACAGCTTCAATTATGAACAACAGCTACTAAGTTTAAGCATTTATAGAAGTGTTCGTGTCTAATTTACACAATATGACATTAAAAATAGTTTAATACATAATTAAGGCTCGTTTATTAAAATTCCAAAGTAATCAGCATAGGTATCGATACAAAATTGCAAGTATCAATACTAATAAGAAAATCAATATCAAATTAGCATTCTATTAAATTTTGATTCAAAACATTTTACCCAATACTTAGGCATGGGTATCAATATTTCTTCCATGAGTATCGATACTTGTGAATAGGTATCAATACCAAATTGAGCTACTATTTTTCCTACACATACGTTCCAACATCAAGGTATCGTAATTTATGCCTCGAGTATCAATGCTTCTGTATAAATAAGCAAAATCACAACAAAACAGGGAAACATTCATGCACAAATATTATTCCCTTCGAACATGCATTATCAAACACAATATCAGTCATCAAATTATTCAGAAACATAATCTCAAGCAATACCAATACTTCAAAAGTCCAACATCATAATAAACCAATAAAAAATTACGATGAAAACCAATCGAAACTCTAACCCACATTTGTCATTATTCAAAATACCCAAAATTTATAACACTCCCTATCAAATGTTTATTCCCTAACTTGGATCACTTCCTTGGTCGCACCGCTCACACTGACAATGCTAACTATCTGCAAGAATTTAGTGAAGAGTGTGTGAGCTTAAACAAACTCAGTAAATGTATCAAAAATTACAACAAGCATACACATCAACACCGGTTAAATTAAGAACATTCTCAAGCACATATGTAATAAGAAATTTACCATGTTCATGCATCATTAACTCGAGTAATTAACTTTCATTTTTCATAAATTTACATATATCATAATTTATGTAAAAATCATTTACGATAATTTGGCAACTTGAGACTTTAAAGCATAAGAGTGAACTCTATAACCTCATATTGGATACACAAATCTCCATCACACCAATGACTCAAAGAGTCCAACATATCCCTTAAGTGTAGCATCAAGCTAAACAAAACATGAAATTTTGTCCATCTTTCTTCTCGTTGGCCGAATATTGAAGTAGAAAAGAATTCATTTTGTTCCTTTAAGGTTTGACATACACATAGCTTGATTGAGTTATGCTTTGAACTCAGTTTTTGATGATTTCTACGTTTTTGTGATCGTTGCTTCGTGTTCTAGCTAGCCCATGCCATAATTTTTGAAAGTGTTGATGATTTTGAAAGTTTGCATTGATGAATTCATGTGTTTTTGGATGTTTGATGATGAAATATGAAAGCTTGGTGTTTGATATACATGTTTTGTAAAGTGATTTTGAGTAAAAATGTCAATTAGGGATTAAATTGAGAAAATGTGAAATGTTGTGGTTAAAAGTATGAAATAAATGAAAATATGGGCCGTTATGAAGCCATAGAGATTTTGACTAAGCATAGGCCATATTGAATTTTATGAATTTTGTGTATTTGTGAAATAAAGACTAAATTGTAAAAATGTGAAACTTTAGGGGCTAAAGTGAAAAAATGTCCAAATATGTGTTTGTAGACTAAATTGAATGTGTTGATGAATAAAAGAGTTAATTTTGAATGTACATAGATCAAGAACGAAAGAAATTGTATTTAGATCGGGGGAAATCCAAAGTTATCGAATAGTCGATCCCCTCCCTCTATTCCGACTACGAGGTAAGTTCATATGTAAATAAATGTCTTTAAATTGAATTATACATGTTTAATTATCATTGAATTTCTATGAATGTTGAATGAGAAAATACGAGCAAGAATTGATAGAGTTACGACATCCGAAAGTCCCGTACGAACCTTAGGAATAGTATAGGATACAAATGTCATGACATTAGGTTATCAAGATGTGATTACATGTAAGACCATGTCTGGGACATTGGTATTGTATTGAGATTATTTGTAAGACCATGTCTAGGACATTGGCATTGTTAATCGATTTCGTGTAAAACCTTGTCTGGGACAGTAGCATCGATATGTGATAACATGTAAAACCATATCTGAGATATGACATTGTATGAGCTATATGTGATTGCTGAGTATCCTTAACGATTCCGAACGGTTCAATGAGAAAAGTCAAGTCGAGAAAGAGTATGTGAATGAGCTAAGTGACTTAGGTACGTACGAAATTCATATGAGTATTAAAAAAGGGAAATATTTGATGAACTTGATTAAGACATTGAATATATGTTCAATGAGAAAAGTTTGAGAATTTGAATGTGATTAGTAATGTTTAGCATATTTGAATTGATATGCAAATATTTATGTGTTGACTTTATTTGTATATGGTTACTAAGCTTTTGAAGCTTACTTTGTGTGTTATTTCCCTATTTTATAGATTATTGAAGCTAGCTCAGACTCAGGGATCGTCGGGAAACATCATCACACTATCGATCATCTCGTTGGTATTTTTGGAGCTTTGTATATATGGTATATGGCATGTATAGGCTAGTGCCATCTTGGTATGTTTGACTATGGAATTGAGTGGTTAAAATGGTTGTGAATAGATGGCATGATATGTGTATGAATTGGCATGTTTTTGGTTGTCTCTTTATGTGTTAAAATGATACCATTTTGATGGCTAGGTGAGCATGAGAAAAGGGTGGCAAATTGGCTTTGCAAATATCCTATTTTTGTCCACACGGGCAGAGACACGGACTTGTGTCTCAGCCGTGTGCGACACACGGTCTTGCTACAAGGCCGTGTGTCCCCTAGGGTGCCCTTCGAATTAAAGTCAGTATACCCTACAGGTTTGGCACGGCCTAGACACATAGGCTTATCTACTGGCCGTGTGTGGCACACGGGCTGGCACATGGGCGTGTGGTCGGCCGTGTGACCCAAGTTAGTAACATCCCCAGTTTTCCCACGGCCATGGCACACGGGCGTGTCCTCAGCTGTGTGGTACAAGTCAGTATGTATGCCTTGTTTTCACACGGCCTGTGACAGGGGCGTGTCTGGTAACCGTGTGAGGCACACTGCTTGTTCACACGGGCGTGTGACCTTTTAAAGTTTGAAAATTTTATAAGTTTCTCAAAGTTCGTGAATGTTATCAGTTTAGTCCCGAACCACTTCTAAGCATGTTTTAAGGTCTCGTAGGACCTTATAAGGGACAAAGTGATTGAGATGAATGAGTTTTTAATGATGATTACACAAATGTATGATTTATGTTGTGGTTGATCGGTAATGCATCGTAACCCTATTCTGACAACGGATACAGGTTAGGGGTGTTACAGTTCTTAATCATTATATACACAACACTATCACTTCCACATATCATGCTTACCATACTTCCTATTTATGCACTCACAAGTGTTAACATAAAGTTTAATAAGCTATAGCCATATTAAGTTACATATATAAGCATAAGCCAATAATTCCACATCACATGCTCACAATTACACATTACTTGTTACACTAATACATCATGATACTCATTTCAAATCACACAGTCACAATTTTGCAAAATGAAAAAAAAAAGAGTAAGAAAGCTTACACTTGGAACTTAGGATAGGTGTTTAAGCTAACCTAAGCTCCCATTTAACACAATGAATCGTGCATACTAGTAATGACTAAAACACTCACCAATTGCGTTTTTACTTATTAGCTGAAAACTCAAACTAATTTTCCTTTCCTTTTGCCTTGCTTGAAGAGAGCTCTAATGGTTCTGGATCTTTAGAAATGTTAACTACACAACATACACAAAAGCCAATAACACATCTCAAATCAAACAAAACACAAGTTTAAACTAACTCCTCTTGGAACCGAAATTTTCGACTACTATAGTCGCAACTCAAATTTCTTAACTTGAACTAATTCCCTTTGCTTAAAATCAATTCTAATCATATGACTACTCCCTTAAGAATAATTCTCAACCTTTAAAACACATAGAACTTCTCAGATTTATGGTTTTGGAAAATTTTGACTTCCATGGCTACTTTTAGTGAAAAAATAATATAATCTTCAAATCCTTTAACAAAAGTTTAAAACAAGTTTAAAAACATTCTAATCTCACCTAATCAAGTTGAAAAACACGTAGAAAAAGTAATTTCGTTTAAAAATCTAAAATTTGCCATTAGGGACACCAATTTTAACTAACACACAAAATCTATGATTCAACTGATTAAAACTTGATTTGAAAGGCTAGACTACATCAAAAACTATTAGAAAAGAAAAACCTTACCCCGATTAAGGAAAACAATGAACGGTTGATTGAATTTTGAGAAAACCTACTTGGAAAAAATCAGTGAAATTAATGATGTTCTCCTTTGAATTCAAAGGAGGTTTAATGTTTGGAAGACGATAAAAATAAAAAGGATTAAAGCAATGGAGACAAAAAATGGTGAATGGTATATGGGGATTTCAATTGATGGCAAAAAGTGATGGGAGAAAGGGAGTCGCGCGTCTATTGTAAGGTGCAAGGGGAAAATAGGTTGATTTTAAAACTTTGGTATTATTTCTTTTAAACTACTTTCAAAATTAAAACCTTTACAAATTAGTCCTCTTTTAAAAATTGAAAGCCTTTTCTCATTTCTTTCATAAATTGATTTTATTTTCAAAAGCCATTTAATGAAGATATTTTTAGGTTGCCACATTCTGAATCTCCGAACCCAATTTTAGGCCATAAATTTCAAAATTAGCCTCAAAACTTCTAGGCCAAATTTTGGGATGTGACAAATGCTAGATCACGTGATAACATGTAAATCCTTGATTAATCGTGCGTATAACTCTAATGGCATGCCATACACATCCTAACCTTTTACTAAGTTTACTCAAGCATCATTTTCGTGTAATTGACATTATCAATTCCTGTACACAATTTCATTTCTCCTTATGAGGCATACATTCAATCAAAAATCACATTTACATCCAGTACTATTTCCATATAACCAATATTTACATGAATTTACAATTCAGTCCGTTTCAAGCTATAAGTGTCAAATTCATTAATTTTACTTAATTCATATATATTGATATACAAGCATGAATTCAATATCATTCATACATAAAGTAAAAATTAATTGGTAAGTTCCATGTGAACTTACTTGGTCAAAGAAACAAACAACCGAATCTTCAGGGACTAATCGATAATTTTGGCTTTTTTCTCGATTATCACTAGTTTGATTCAATTATTAATCTATATATACAATAATTCCATTCAATCCATCAATACCAAACATTTATACACTATTCCATGTCATGAATGAATCTAAATAATTTCATTTTTGATATACCTAAAGTTTTACATTTTATTCAATTTAGTCTCTAAAATCGAAATAGCCATAACTTTCAATTTGAGCCTTTGTTTGAAAACCGATTTCAATCACATCCCTTAGGGACTCCCTACTATCTATCATTATAGAAATTTCACATAAATTTCAAATTTTATTCATTTTAGTCCCTATGAAAAAACTAACAATTAATCATTATAATTTTGTCATTTTCACATCTAAGCTTAAAATCTAACAATTTAACGCTAATTTCTTCAAGAAAATGACCTAAAATTACTTACCAAATAATGATTGAATGCTTGATACGAATAATGGAGAAGAAAATTCAATAAGTTAAGCCTTTTATACCTTAATTAATCCTTAATCACTTAATTAAACTTTAATTAATTAAACCTTAATTACAATTAACCAAAGTTAGTGAAAGTTAATATCATCCTCCACTATTGATGTAACAAAATAGTTTTTTTAACGTTTTGAATCTTTAACTAATAAAAATCTATAGAGATTAGATTTTTATAATTTAGTCCTTGTACCCTGATTAAGAAATTAATTGACAAAATTACCGAGCTAAACTCTAATATACTTTTATAGAAACTCTGTAAAAATTCATATTTAATATTTAAGGATTCGGTTTATAGAAATGAGGTATTGAAACCACCTTTTATGACATTACTGAAAATTGGGCTATTACACAAGTGTTGTTCAATAACACGCGATGCCTTCGTAGTTAAATTGTGTATGTACATCTCTAAAGTTCGATCTTCAGCTTGGTTATATAAACATAAAAAATGATAAAATTAATAATGTTAACAACGAACTTAATTAAAATTAAATAATTTAATAATATTTTCTTACCATTTGTAATTGGACGTTGGTAATGTATTTGTCATCCAAACGAATAAGCAAAATTGTCATTATAAAAATTAAATAAAATTAAAGAAATTACAAAATATAAAATTAAAACAACAATATTTTGAGAGACATTGAGTGAAAATTTAAGAACTAAATAGTTGAGAGAATTGGATTTAAATACAAAAGAAAGAAGATGACTTAGATTTATATAGCAAATAAATTAACTGTTTTTAGCGGTTTGAAAAACAAATTACCATACCGTTAAACAAAAAGGCGTACGTAAATATAAGAAAAAAAGGGTTCGTAAACTTTCAAAATCAGCCTTTTTGGCTAATTAACCCGTACAATAACTGGAATTCAAATTCTTAACTTTAAATTATAAATCAATAACTTGGCACAAAGTTAAGTACCCTACTTATAGTATTTTAATCTCTATATAAACAAATGAGTTAAATAAAATTTACCAATACTTTTTTTAAAATTATTGTAAAAATCATTGAAGTTAATTGATATGGAAAGAAATTTAAAAGGATATATTAATTTAAAAAATGCAAGTTGGTTGATTAATGATTAGTTAAGACAAATTAAGGGAATGAATATATTAATGGCGTACAAGCGGTGGGAAGTTAATGGAAGGCAGGGCCAAGCACTGAAAGAAGCACCTTTGACTTTCCTTTTTTTGGTTTTTCAATCAAAAACTGGAGTTAATGTTTGAGGGACTCTCACGCTCAACAACTCTCTCACATGTATATATGTCAATGCTAGAATTTTTTTTTTCTTAGTCAAACCTATTTTTACTAACCTCTGTCTCTCTCAAACGTTCCCCCTTCTTAGGGTTTCTCCCTTTCTCTTTATTTTTTTATTTTTATTTTTATTTTTTAAGTTCACTTGTTTTTTTTATTATTATTGTTTACACTTCTTCATCAAGGAACCTTTTTTTATCCTTCTCTCCATTCGAGTTTCGTTCTTGGAATTTCCAAACCTGAAAATCTTGGGAGTTTCAAGACACTTCGAAATCGAACCAAAGGATTGGCGTTTCGGCTTCAAATTGTTTGAGCTTCACTTTTATCGGTTTCCTCCAGCTTCAAAATCTGCTCTTAGAAAGATTCCCACTTTAGTTTTTGACCTGCGTAAAATGTACGAACTCTTTTTCTTTTTTTTTTTGTCTAATATGAGCTACAAGTTTTCTTTAGAAAACTATTTTTGGTCCTTTTTAAGTTTTAGGATCCAGCTTTTTGGGGTGTGTTTGTTCAGTCTGAACAATATCTGGGTTTTGATTGAATGTTGTTAATTTCTGAAAAGTGGCTAATTTGCTTCTTAAAGTGAGCTAAACTGGTTTTGGTTGTGATTGTTTCTGGAAAGATTATGAAAATTGCCGTTCTTTATATATAAATTTCAATGTTTGAGCTATTTATGAACTTCTTATCTGTTCTGTTGTAGTAATATATACTTTAAAAAAAAATTTTGTATATGATGATTTTTGTTCTGTTTTTACACGTTCAGCTATTTGTAGAATTTGGATTAGTTTTATTTGTGTAAATGATTGAAACAATGTTGCTTTATTTGGAGTGTACTGTGTTTGGTTTGAATAATTGAATCTCGTGTGAATTTGGTTCCAAATTTGGTGAAAAAGAGTGATGCACTGAGCAATGGCGCTTAAGAGTACAGCTCTAAAGGCGGCTGAGATTGCCATAGGGTCCATTGGATGTGGATATGATATTGGAATGGATCTTCGGCTGAAGTACTGTAAAGGGAATTCAAAAGATTCATGTCTTATTGAGATTCATGAAGATGGACGCCATGAAATTGTTTTACCTGGTGGAATTTCAATACCCAATGTGTCCAAGTCAATAAAATGTGATAAAGGAGAGCGCACGCGGTTCAGGTCTGATGTCCTCTCCTTCCAGCAGGTAATAGTGTATTGTTTGTTCAATGCTATCTGTATCCATATATGTATCACTAGTTCAATTGTTGTAGCATGAGTCAAATCCTGTGAAGGTATATGAGAATTGCTAGTCATGTGGTAAATTGGTTATGTTTTCATACTCTTTTATCTGTCATGAGAGTGCTTTTTTTAAATCATTTCTTTTGTTTTACTTTCTCCAGATGTCAGAGCAATTCAACCAAGAAATATCTTTGACTGGAAAAATACCTTCAGGCCACTTCAATTCCATGTTTGAATTCTCTGGTTGTTGGCAAAAAGATGCTGCTAATACCAAGACACTTGCTTTTGATGGGGTTTTCATCACCCTCTACTCAGTTGCACTGGAGAAATCTCAAATTGTGCTACGAGATCATGTCAAGAAAGCAGTCCCATCTACATGGGAGCCAGCAGCATTAGCAAGGTGAATTGCCATAAATAAGACCTTTGCATGTAGGGGGCCTTTTCTTCCTTATGCAAGGAATTGGCTCCAGCCAATGTGTGTTTCTCGCTCCCTCTCTTTGAGTTCTGTCATCACTTGGAGAATAATTCAATGATCAACTTTCTTTTAGTTCTTTTATTGATGGCTATGCATTTTCTGATTTCTATTGCCTGCTTTGTTTAATGTTATTTACTCTCTGATGTATCGCATTTGAGTTTGATATGTATATTTATGACATCCCAGGTTTATTGACACTTATGGAACCCATATAATTGTTGGTGTGAAGATGGGAGGGAAGGATGTTATTTACATAAAACAGCAGCATTCATCTACTCTTCAACCTGCTGATATCCAGAAAAGATTGAAGGATATGGCTGATAAAAGGTTTTTAGATGCCAGTGGACATTATAACTTGGCGCCTGAGCAAGTCTTCCAGAGTGACAAGGTTTTCAATAGAACTGTTTTGATTTTTTTTGTCTAACCTATTGCTGCATATCTAGATAAATCATGCTTCTTGTTGAGATGAAATGAAATCAATATTCTTTTAGAACAGTGTACAATCTCCATGATTGACCTAACAAGCAGTGTGTTAATTGGAAGTTGCTGCAGGTTGTTGCATATTGTTGCCAAAATTTGTGTTGAGAAGCGTCTTAACATACTAAAACGACAACCCGGTATCACATTAGTATTATATGATTGCTAGTGTGATACCAGCTAAATATTTGCCAGAGAAGACCAAAAGTCTGCTACTGTTTTGAATGTTTAGGTTTTACACCAGGCTTTGCCACAGTTTTATCACGACAGTGTTATTTTCTAGGCCTTTCATCTAGGTTGGCAGTTTCTTTTTTTAATTTGATTGCTTTGGTACTCTATGCTTTGATTGCTGGCCTTTCAAAACTAGAGATTATTTAATCTCTATGGAATAGAGAAATTATGGCTATTCTTCATATTTCTGATCTGCTGCCTCCTTTGGTGTTAAAACCGTATTTATTTTAATTTATCTGTCAATCATCGTTATAGTAAACAGTTGGCATAATTTGTGTGGTCCCCCCCCCCCAAACCCTGGGGAGGTATCTAATCTAATTATTTCCGTTTCAGTTTGAAATTAGGGAGCAGCGGCTAAGGTTTGCTAGTAACAGTCCATCAAGTTCATATGCACAGAAAGAGGTTTGTTTTCTTTCATATGGTGTCGTTTGCTTAATAGTTAAAGCTCCTTGATAAAGGTTTAAGTTTCATTCCCGATATAGATGTTAATAATTACCTAAAAATTGCAGGATATTATAAGCATTTACAAAAGGAGGGGTGGAAATGATAATAGAAACCTTTCCCATAATGACTGGTTACAGACAGTTCAGTCAGAGCCTGATGTAATCTCAATGTCCTTTATCCCTATTACTTCCCTATTGAATGGAGTTCCTGGTAGTGGATTTCTGAGCCATGCCATAAACCTATATTTGCGATGTAAGCAAGATCTATAGTTCGTTATGTCTACCTAATGCTTTTCTTATTTTCTTTTACTGCTTCAAGTTATTGTATCTCCTCTTCTCTGAACATGCCTCATACTTATTATTTTCTGAAAGAAGCATGCCTCATACTTCTGGGTTTTTTTTTTTTTTTTTTTTTTTAAATCTAATAATTTGTTATACTGAGACACTATAAGTTCGCTAATCAACTTATTATCATATAATATAAAGCAACCAATACAAGAGTTATGAGCTTATTTTTATTAAAGCCTTTTTAAATTATCATAAGCTGTTAGTAAGTACCAGTTTTGTTATCATGATATCATTAACTAGCGGTGCTTGAGTTGAGAGACATTTGGAACCAAATAATTGATAGGTATTTCTAGCTTTTCATAGAGTTTGTCATGAAACAATGAGAATTTGTTGTTGGATCTCATTTTCATTCATCTTGCCTTACTGCTGCAATTGATACTTATTTTATAGCGAATAGTCTACACATATTTCATCCGTAAGCTATTGCTCTTACAGATAAACCACCAGTTGAAGAGCTCCACCAGTTTCTGGAATTTCAGCTTCCAAGACAGTGGGCCCCAGTGTTCAGTGAACTTCCTCTTGGTCCACAGCGAAAGCAACAAAGCACTGCCTCTTTGCAGTTCAGCTTCATGGGGCCCAAGCTTTTTGTGAATACTACTCCGGTAGAAAATCTTCTAAATTTGAAATTTTTTCTGGCTTTTGTTTGTGTGCATTGAGTATTTGACCGTGTAGGTTTATGCATTTATGTGTTTGAGTAGTTTTTATTAGCCCTTCAGCTACATAAACTTCAAAACATATTGGTATGCTGGTGTTGGATTTATAAATGTTCACTAGAGTCTCTTCAGCATTTTAACTTTAAAAACTCTGTGCCCTAACGACTGTATGTTAAAATGGAAATAGCATTTTGTAGCAAGATAAGATTTATCTATAGTTCCATCAAAGAAAATGCTCCTAGGGAACTAATATAAGTAGTACTTTATCTTAGACATCGTCTTCTTTTGGTCTCCTGAAGAGTGCATAATTATACTTTGTCACATAGTGTGGATTTAAAGTTGGAAGCTGATATTAGCACTCGGATCATTGAGCGCAAACCTATTTTGGGAGTCTTTGCTCTATAGCTAATTTTAAGTTATATAATTTAATGACAGGTTGATGTGGGTAAGAGGCCTGTGACTGGCCTCCGTCTATATCTAGAAGGTAAAAGGAGCAACCGCTTGGCCATCCACTTGCAGCACCTTTCCTCCCTTCCAAAAATATTCCAACTTGTAGATGATCCAAAAGGGAACTTCTGCCAAGAGTCTCATGATCGTAACTACTATGAGAGAGTTTATTGGAAGAACTACTCTCACGTATGCACTGCTCCCATTGAATCTCAGGAGGAACTCTCAATTGTAACCGGAGCCCAGTTGCAGGTTGAGAATCATGGTTTTAAAAATATTCTCTTTTTACGGCTACGGTTCTCGACTGTCTTGGGAGCGATGTCTATTAAGCATCCAGAATGGGATGGATCACCTCGGTTGGCACCTAAGTCTGGACTCATATCCACACTAATTAGTCATCACTTCACAACAGTTCAGAAACCACCTCCTGGGCCAGCTGATGTGAATATAAACTCCGCTGTTTACCCGGGAGGCCCTCCTGTACTTGTTCAAGCTCCTAAGCTTTTGAAATTTGTTGATACAACAGAGATAACAAGAGGACCACAAGAGGTTCCTGGATATTGGGTTGTTTCTGGGGCAAGATTAGTCGTCAAGAAGGGAAGGATCTCTCTCCTGGTAAAGTATTCTTTACTGACTGCAATATTACCTGATGAAGATGACATTGATGAGCACTAGCAGATTTTCCCTTCCACTTATCACCTTGCTTTCTTTGCCCGCTATGTTAGTAGATATTAATAGAAAAAAGTTACTGAAGATGAGTATAGAGAATGGGGAGTGGGGAGTGGAAACATAACAAGTCATATTTACAGGGATAAACTTAATGGGAATGGGTGAATGGAAGGGAGGTTAAAGAGCTTAGGAGATATAAATTCTTCAAGTTGCATTTCTTGTAATGTAAATTTTATCATTGCTTGTTTCTAATATAAATTCTTCAAGTTTCATGCTCAATGATGATTATGATTTGCAAGGGATTGTTTCCTTTGCATGTAGAATAATAATCCTTTTGACACTATAGCTAATTAAATTGCATGTAATTTATCTTGCTTATTTTGGAGGTCTGGATTCTTTATCTGTCTCAGTTGTCAAAAATTGAGATTAAAACATCAATACATGATATAAAATTTTTGATGCAAGGATTGTTCAATTGAAACATAATACCAATGAAAACTTTCTAGCAATAAGCTCTAAATTTGTAACAGAGGAATTTGCATTTGCCAAATAGGTCATCTGTGATATTTGACAGATTTGCTCCAAAAATGAGGGCTCGCAAACCAGCTTCAAGATGTAATAATATTTCATTGGATAAATAGTATCGAAGAAGGGAAGGTTGATTGCTGATAAATATACATGCATCATTCATGGATGATGTATGTTTAAGGATATACAAAATTATGTTCATGGGGAGGCCAATAGATGCCTTCCCTTGGGCAAGGGAGGGGAGCAAGTTGAGCTATATAGGTAGGATGTTGTTCTCCTGGCATCACTACTGACAAATCAGTTGCATATGATGTCGATACCTGCCATCACAACATTCATCAAACACCTGTTTCAACATTGAATGAAAAATATAGAGCATGTTTTAGACATACAATATATGTTTTACTTTTATATCATTCTTCCATAACCAGACATATTATATACAAGGTGACCAGAATTTACAGGCTGCATTTCCTTAGTGTGGTTCTCATCCTAGCTCTGAGAAATTGGTAAGCCATTCAGAGGGCCAAAGGGTTTTTAGCTTAGAGGACGATTATATGTTAGAAGTTCCCTTATTCTTAAAGGAATGCTGCCAAAAAAGCATGCAGACAATGCAAAACAAAAAGAGAAAGGAAACTGGGGTATGTAAAAGTACCATGAAAGTCATTGTAGTACTCATATTGCATTTTCTCCCTTTATTCTAAAAGTGGGCAAATTAACCTTTATATGTTATATAAAAAAAAAACAAGTTAATCTTTTTTGTTAAAAAACTGTCCATTTTTACTATTAAAAACTAGCATGATTGACAGAATAACCAAACAATTAGAATTGATGCATCTCATTTTGAGGTGAAAGCTATTGTATGGAGACGAATTTGCTCATGTTTTAAGGAAGCAAAATACAATCTGACTCCTAATGACTTATACGGTATTTTTACCATGGGGTATATTACAACTTTACAGCCTGAAGAGATAGAAGCTTACTCTTTGTGGATTCCCGAGTTTTTCAGCTGCACCAGATCCTACAGCACCGTCTTGATTGGGGGAAGAAAAAGCAGGATTTGGCTGAAAAAGGTGTTCAAAGATGGCCATGATAACAAACATTGATATCAAGATGGCAGTAGCAACAAAGCCAAAAGAAATGGCATTCATGGATGTCCCCAAGTTTTTCAATGGAGTTTCCTTATCAACTACTGGTTGAGATGGAGTCGGATCTGAACTTGGGTATATGTTCCATGGCACTGACCTTCCAGTTCCAAACTCATTCATGGCTCGTTTTTGTAGGAACAAACAGTACTTGTGAAATAAAGCAGGTTTAGTAGTAGTTGCAGGTTATTCTTCTCAGAAAATGCCCTTCCTCATTAATGGCTCGACATAGTCTCTGTAAAAGATTGACAAAGGCAATCATTAAGAATCCTTAATACACAGAAACTAACATAGTTTTGAATCCAAGAAATCATAGACGTATGATGAAAGACAGTGATTAGAATCCCAATGGCGCATCATTACAAATGAAAATAAACTTATCAGTAGGTACTTACCAAGAGAGGAAAAACCAGCAGAGTTTTTTAATGAGATTCTTGAAACGAGTTATAAAAACTTGGGTTTTGGTACTTGGAATTAAGAGCTGCAAACATCAACTTATCCCTCCCATCCTATACACCTCTTAACACTGCCCTGGAAAAATAAGGCAGCCACAGCCACCATTTGTAAATGAAACTAAGACGAGGCTGAGACCAGCTAGCTTTATACCCAATTGCAAATGTAAAGACAAAGTCATATGATAATCCCAGCAGTACACTTTTTCTTGAATTGGAATGATGGTACATGATCCTGATGATGCCTAGCTTAATCAATACTATACCTTGTCCCAACAAGCAAACCTAAAGGAATAAAAAGCATTGGCCTTCTTGTCTGGAGACCCTTAGAAAAAGAATGGCCTATTGGTTTCCTTTTTTCAAACTTTGTCACTTTTTAGTTGCTGAATTTAGATGTTATGTTGGGAATTCTGAATTTATTTAAATCTGGGTCCTAATAGGATGATACCAAGCCATCATTTTTCAATATCTCCAATATAATTATAATTATTAACAGCAGTTTCGAAGGTAAAAAAAAAAAAAAGAGTTCAAAGATTAATAATTGTTTCCACTAACTAATATTTAACCAAGTTTTCACTGATTATAACTATCATTAAGAATTAGTACATAATATTTGAGGAGGTTACACGAGGTAGGCTGCAAAGATCTACTATGTATCATTTATGTCTGTCCAACATAATCATGGGAAAGATAGCCAAATAGCCAAATCTACCATAATCTCCAAATAAACCAAATAAAAAAAAAGATAAAGACTCATGCAAGGTTAAACTATCTGTTAATATGTCATATACAATTGATTATAGTGTCAATTTTTCTAGAAAAGAAGAAGCTGCAAACACAAGAAGAACAAACAGGGTAGAAAGCACATGAAAAAGAGGAACAAGAATTGACTTGAAAGTTTAGGAAGAAAAGAGGTGATTGAGAGGGAGATGTAATGTTGGGATACCTTACAACCAAGCATATGCAGTGGCAGATATGTCATGATTCTAGAGTTGAAAGAAAAAAGGACCGTGGCTTAAAGCAAAGAGCTTGAAAAAAAAGGGGAAGGGGTGATTTAGACCACAATTATTATTCCTCATATATATTTTCTTTTAAAGTTTTTAAAGCAAAACCTGGTGAGGTGACTCTGAGAGGAACCCGTCACTTTGGTCAGAAACACTAAAGCTAACAACTTACAAAATTACCTCTATTATTTTGTAAAAATGGAAGAATCTATTTTTATTTTTATTTTCTTCAACATACCAACATCGCTTTCTTATTGTTTCTTCCATGAAGCTTAGAATTCATATAACTAGAAAAAGAATGAAAAAGAAAGAAAGAAAAAAACTTGAAGCAATAATTACTTACAGCAGAAATAATGAGGACCCTTGAAAAAGAAACAGTTACCTAAGTAAGGACTCTTTGTCAAACAAGATAATCAAAATGTCTGACAATGATGTGAAAGCTTATCTAAGGCATAACCAAAAATAAGATAATTTCATAAAGTTTTTGGATTTAAAACAAGTTATAATCTTCTAGCATTATAGGTCATAGATAATGACATCTCAATTAATAACAAAAAGCTTAACAGAAACAAGATTTTTTTATTTTTTTATTTTTTATTTTACACTGAGGTTTTTAGTCGTCTAGGAGGAGAGTAATAGGGAGCAAATATTCATTCCAGAGTTCTAGAAAAGAAAAAATAATAATAATATCAAAAAGACAGTAGCTTTATCCCTTTTTTTAATTTTTCATTAAACAAGTAAAATATATTTAAAATTGGAATATATCCTTATATATTTTATATACAATCGACATTCATTCAAATGGAATTTTTTGCGATAACAATTACAATTATACATAAAAAAAAAGCCAATTTCATAATGAGGCGTAAATACACATTTCTAAAAGATCACTGTTTCCCATTCCCATATAAGACAAGAGGACCCCTTTGAAAAGGAAAGCACACTGAAGCATGTCTTGGAAAAACCAAAGCTGTTATTTATCTCCGTCAATTCTTTTTATTTTCATAGCCAGGTCAGCCGACCTTTTTCCTTTTCCAACAATTTTACCAATAAAATAAATAAATATATTAAATGCAAAAGAGCAAAGATTTTACATGTGATTTTCAAGTTTCCAACAACATACAACTTCGTCCATCCTTCAAACCAATTGAATCCCAATCCAAAATCCATCCAAAGAAGGGCAAAAATCATTTGATATGAGAATTAATGCCAACTAATCAAATTCTATATACTTTTTAATAATTTATGTGATTTAAACCGAATGCACCAAAAACCCAATTTGACCATTCCAAAAACAGTGGTTCTAAGCGGTCCTATATGCAGAGCAGTGAGCTTGAAAGTCGAAAGCTGTACTAAACTTTGTTTGGTGGGTCCCAACTAAAATGAAATTGAAAGTTGTAGTCAACCATAAAAAGAAAAAGTGTGAACATTAGTATTGTACCAGAAATAGAAGGCAAATAAATGTGAACTTGTAGATTAGCCCTACATAACTTGAAAATATAAATAGTAAGTCCCTCGTCATGCCTTGAGCTTTCCATAGAATTTGGCCTTCTCCTGTGTTGTTTGGAAGCGACCATGCCCAAACTTGGATGATGTATCAATGAACCTGAGCTTGATCTCCTCAAGAGCGACCCTTGAAGTTTGATTTCACCAGGGATGGCCTCAAAGTCACTACCCGTTTCTTTGGCCCAACACACCCCCCCTTTGATCACCAAATAATCCTCGTTCACCACACCATAATGGGGGAATCCACCCATTGGGGTAATCTCCTTCTCTATCCTCAAATTAGCAGAAGACGGAAGCAATTAATAATGCCCTGTGGCTATCATAATCCTACAAAATAAATAGCAAACTGAGTAGAGGGCACATGGCTAACCTGTCGTAGTCAGTCATGGCAGCATGCGACTCATGTCCAGCCTTTCCAATCTTGTATACTTATTCATCCATGTACGGTGATGGTAGCCATTTTGCCCAGCCCTGGCAACCGTAAAAGAAAACCTGGCTGGATGCCATGCACCAATACAGGCAACCTTGCGAAGACCACGATGGGTCTTGCGTGGGAGACGGGTGACGCCCCATCTGGTCACCACACCTTCATACCCTTTACCCTTGGTCACCCCAATGATATCGATCATCTCATCTTTCTGGAACACAGCATCAACTGGAATATGTTTCTCAAAAAAAACCGTAAGCAAAGTCAACTTTCTGAGCAATAGTTCCACCATTTACTTGAATCTCCATTAAATGGGCCTTCTTCTGCTTCAAGCCCTTCATCTTTCTTATCTACAGAAATATGCAATAAAGGACATAAAAGAAATCAGGAAAAAAAAGAAAAACATAGTAGTTAAAGCATTCAATCATCCAGAATTGGAAGGACTAAAACATAACTACAAAATATAGATCTGCTTGAGGGGGAAATACCTGAGTGTTGGCCAAAACACGAATTACAGTGCAATATTTTTTCAATTTTCCAGCTGCAATTGAATGTCATTTTTACCATCTTCAGTTTCAAACTTCTTTGAGTACTTGGTAAAAGCCTTCTTCTTAGACTTGCACCAGTGCTTATAGAACCTTCGTTTCACCTTTCACTCAGATGCTGAGCCCACACAGAGCCCAAAGTACGAAGACCACGAGGTGTTTTGACATATCCCACAACTCCAACAACCACCATGGGTGGTGTCACAAGGATAGTAACTGCTTCACATGTCTCCTTCTTGTGAAGTTCTGGAAGAAAAGAACATATAAATACATTATGCTATCCACTTAACCATGGAGGAAAGTAAACAATGCAAGAAAGCACATAAAAGGCACATGGTTTTATTTCATATAGCAGCAGATAAGCAACAGACTAGTATTCCAAAATTTACAGATGATGAGTCAGAAGAGAAATTTTTACTTGAACCAGGCTTTCAACCTCCCTCACTATATGGGTCATTCCAGCTTTATATCCCCAAAACGCAGTTAATCTGCATGGCTTAGTAGGATCATCCTTTGGGAATGCCTTAACTGAACAACCGTGAAAGAAGAAAGAAAAATCAGAAGATTTTATAATAAAAAAAAAAATTCATAGAGGGAATTAAAGATATATCCTGAACAAGCTAAAAATCTTAATAATAAGGGAGCGTGCTAGCGATTACAACTTCAGGGATTATATCAAATCTAAAAGGCAAACTACTATACTAGAAAAGATTATACTTGGTCACAGCTAATTCTGCATCAGTATGATTAGTTAAGATGCAATAAGCCATTCAAATAATAGAATAATCTAACAATAGTTACTAAACAAATATAGCAGAATCCAACTATAAACAATTGAAGGGAAAATAGGAGAAACTTTTTCCCCTGTGGCGGGAGGCTCTTTTCCTTGGGAGAAATCCCAAAGAGCCATGCCTTGGATGCTCAAATTTGCGATGAGACATTTTTCTTCAATATTAAGTATCCTGCAAAATTCCAATCAACTCAATTCCATTATTAACTTAAGCTTAAGTATAATGCCAACAGATTCAAGCCGCCAAATAGAGTCTTAAACCAAGGGAAAATAATTGGAATGTATAAAACAAATCAAACAAAATAAAGGAAATACCTCCTGAATGATAAATATTACAACAATTATAAACTGGCACATGCGCAATTGATATTTCTTTGATAAATGAAATTATTACTTGACTCCCAAATCCTCATCCCTTATGTTCAGATAAGAAACTTGTGTGCACAAGATTCATAAAATCGTACAAGCAAAACATAAATCAAATCCCTAAATTGAGCACTGAAGATTTCATTAATAAATTAAATTATAACTCGACTCCCAAATTCTCATCTCTTTTTTCAGATAGCAAACTTGCGTCCACAATATTCATAAAATCATACAAGCAAAACATAAAAATTGAGCATTGAGGATTTCAATCAGGGCAGAATAACTCAAAGCATCATAAGATAAGAAAAAGAGAAACAACTAAAAAACAATTCAAGTTAATAACATAAGCAGTATAAGATAAAAATTAAATCTGTTAAGTAGAGCAGTAGCCCATTCGATCAAGTAAAATAAGCCTTATTTCAGCCAAAGCAGAATCATAAAGAGCAAACCTGAAATTCTGAATGACAGAATCAATGTAAGAACCATAGAATTTTCTTCTAAAAACATCAACTAGATAAATGTAAATGAAAAACAGTCCAAAAAGAAGTTAACCCTAGTTGTAGAAACATGTGTATAACAGCAGATCTAGCGAAGTGAAAGAAATGGACCCCAAGACCAAAGGCCTATGGCATGAACTGTAAGCATGCCAATTCTCGGGCTCTTTTGGTATATCTTTCCAAAACCCCCTCCATTAGGGTTCTGGCGAGAAGCGCCCTTTTCGAGACTCCAGCCTTGATTTTCCCAACAATGTCTTTTCATGGGGAAATCCATCTGCATCGATAATTTATGATCAGAATCCACGGTTTACATCAAGGTTTTGGAAACAGTTGCATGAGTCTCTTGATACTCGACTTCATTTTAGTACAGCTTTTCATCCACAGACCGATGGATAATTAGAACGAGTTATGAGTTATTCAGATTTTAGAAGACATGCTCCGAGCTTGTATTATTGATTTTGAATCAGGTTGGGAACGTTATTTACCATTAGCTGAGTTTGTATATAATAATAGTTCTCAATCAAGTATTCAAATGGCATCGTATGAAGCTTTATATAGTCGGAGATGTCGATCACCAATGTGTAGGACGGAATTACATGAAAGGAAAGTGGTTGGTCCAGAGTTGATTCAAGAAACAGAAAGTACTGTTAAAAAGATTTGAGAAAGATTGAAAGCAGCTTTTGGTAGACAGAAATCGTATGCAGATTTGAAACATCGGGACATTGAATACTTAGTTGGAGACAAAATATTTCTTAAAGTCTCTCCTTCGAATAAAATATTGAGATTTGGTCGGAAGGGTAAATTGAGTCCACCATACATTGGACCGTATGATATTATAGAAAGAATTGGACCGATGGCATATCATTTAGCTTTACCTCCTGAATTACAGAAGATTCATGATGTTTTTCATGTTTTTATGTTAAGAAGATACAGATCTGATCATTCTCATGTGATTTCAACTGAAGATATAGAGATTCAACCTGATTTATCATATGAAAAAGAACCGGTTAAAATACTGGCACGTGAGGTAAAGGAGTTACGTAATAAACGAGTTCCCTTAGTAAAAGTGTTGTGGAGAAGTCATAATATTAAAGAAGCAACGTGGGAACCAGAGGATACAATGAGATCACAGTACCCCCATTTCTTTTCAGGTAAATTTTGAGGACGAAATTTATTAAGAGGGGGAGAAATGTAACGACCCAAAATTTACTGGTATCGAAAATTTAAATTTTTGGGCCATAATTTCCGCAAAATGAATTCGTAAATATTTATTAGAAATATTTACGAAGCTAGTAGTGTAGTTAATTAGACTTTGGTTAAGTGAATTAGCTTGAATTAAGGCTAATTTAGTGAAAGGACTAGATTGAATATAGGGTAAAAGTTTAATTATAGGCTAAAGAAAATTGAAGGAACTAAATTAGCAAATAAGCCTTATGTGACAAGTGCGTGGTAAGTATAAATACATGTGTATTATTTTAATTGGTACAAATGTATGTGTATATATGTATTTGCTTATTTTTTAAGAAATAATAATTATAATTAAAAAATATAATATAATAAAATAAATAAAAGAAATAAAAGAAATAATAAAAAAGAATAAAGAAACAAAAGTAAGAAACAGAACAGAAAAGTAACGAAAATTGAGGGAAAGAAAGAAAGAAAGAAAAAGAAAAGGAAAAATAGGGTTTTGAGGTTTGAAGCTTAATTGGTAAGTTAATTTAGTCCATTTTCTTGTAATTTTGATGTTTTTGGAATCCTACAACAAAGCTCTACTTGAATTATGTTGAAATTTAGAAAGTTAGTGAATTTTTAGATGTTAAATAAGTTGAATAAATAGATAAATTATGTTATAAAGTGATAAAAATTCAAGTTAAAAATGGGAGAAGGATTGAATTGTAAAAAGAGATATAAGTTTTGTTATAGTAGGGACTAAATTGTCTAAATTGTAGAATTGATGTTTTATATTGAATATGAAGAGCTGAAACTTGTTTAAAGTAGGTATTAAATGAAAATATGAGATTTATTTGAAGAAAAATAATGGTTATGGTGGAAGGACTAAATTGGAATTTTTGTAAAAGTTACATGGAAAATAGAAGAGTGAGTTATTAAATGATATGTATTGATGATTTTAAATGTTAATTTTTCCGTAGCTAATGTAGCACCGAAAATGTCATCAAAGAAGGGAAAAGAGAAAGAGAGCGAAGATAACGAATAAACTTGAGAATTACGGTTTGTATTTCTATAACCAAACTTAATAGTTATTTTGATACATATTATTGATATTATGTATGGCTATTGAAATTAAGGTAAATATTGATATTGTGGTATGGTGTTGATTTATGAATATTTGAATTGAAATATATATTGATTTTTGATGATAAATTGAAAATGAATTGAATACCCTATTAACAGTATCGAGCTAGTCGGATATAATTGGCATGCCATAGGATTGGAAGTGTTCAGGGATATTCCGGCTTTGTGTCGATGAGACACTATAAGTGTCGCCTTACTGTTACTGTTACTGTTCTGGATTCGTTCCGATGAGGTACTCTGTGTACCGCTACTATTACTGTTACTGTTATTATTATGGTGTATTCTGGCTCCAGCCTATGACACATTGTATATTATCCCGGTGTATGGGTTGGATCCCCGTATCCGTCCAGGTCTGAGTTATGTTAATAGGGGAAAACTATTGTACTGAATACTGAAAGATACTGATTGAAACTGTGTTTTCTTATTGAATATGATTTTGTTGATAAGTGTTACTGTGATATAAGGATAATTGAATGAAAACTTATGAAGTTCTTATTGTTAGAATTTATGGTTATGTTTTAAGTACATGTTAAGTATTGGTTTATAGAAATGCCACTAAGTGTATACTCAGCGTACGGTTTGTTTCCGTGCGTAGGTTAGGTACAAAGTGACTAACGTCTCAGCATCCAAGCCAACTCCCGGACTCAAATACTTGGTGATGTATTTTATCCTTAGGAATAACATGTACCTAAGTTGTCTTTGATGTTATTTTGAATATAAAAGATGTTAGTGAGGAATGTTAATTGCTAACTCATAGATGTAAAGTGAATGATATAACATAGTTCATTTTGAACTAATTTGAATGGTTCTTAAGTATAAATTTGAAGTTTCTTGTTTAATGTTGATAATATACTTATGTTGAATTGTTATACTAGTATAATAAATGTGTATTAGATATGTTTCAATCATATTTAGGACTGGTTGAAATATTGTATTTAAATTTCTTATTATTCAAGGTTTGCAAGGTTGGTAACTTGAGCTATAAAGTTCATTTTGAGTCCACACGGCTTGTCCCACGGGCGTGTGATCAGACCGTGTGAGACACACGGCTTGCACACGAGCATGTTGATAGACCGTGTGTCCCCTGCATCCTTAAATGTGAAGTCAAGATTGTACACGGGTAAAAGACATAGCCGTGTGTCTTGGCCGTGTGAAGGACACGGGTTTTAAGCATGGTCATGTGTCAAAATTATATGAAAATGGCCTAAAAATGGTGAAAAATCAGATTACCACACGGCCTAGCCACATGGGCGTGTGCCCAGGCCGTGTGCCCCTCTGATGCCTAAGAATTTGCAAGTCAGATTTGCCCACGGGCTGGCCATATGGCCATGTCCCAGGTCACATGGGCGTGTGCCCCTATCTTCAAGGAAAAATTTCCAAAGTTGCCAGTTTAGTTCCAAATCACTTCCAAAGCATGTATTGGGCCCTGTAGGCCCATATTAGGGACTTTATAGTGAAATTTAAAAATAATTGATCTGGAATGTAAATTTATGACTCGGTTTTGTATAAATGTTAGTGTATAAGTCTGGTAATGCCTCGTAACCCTATTTCGGTGACGGATACGGGTTAAAGGTATTATAGACTTCGAGAGAAACCTATAGACTAGGGATTCCAGATTAATAAAATGTCTCATTGCCGTATCATGGCTACCAATAATTTCATATTAGGGGGAATAATTTTTCTGGCTCTTCAATTCATTGATATTAATTTGTGTTACTATTTTTAAATTGCTTTGTATATTTATTTGAATCCAATCATATTTTTATTTACTTTCCAAATTGTCATTTGTTAATTTTACAATTTCTATTTTAAAACCGATCCTTGTGGAGATGATAACTCTAGTATTTATTACTATATTATTCGTGAGTGACTATACAAACTTGCACATCGTAAGAAAATTCGCGACAATATTAAATAATCATTTAGAAACTCCATTTAATCCAAATAGTTCAAAATATTACAAGTAAATCAATGATGAAATAACTACACTAAAGACACAAATCTTAACATAGCCCTCATAAGGCTAGCCTTTCATGATTCCTTTAGGTTTTATCACTTTAAGATTACCTTTGACTAAGTTCCATTTACATCAACCTTATAATGCCTTTAAGAGGATACCCTTAACTCTTGATGAGAGTTATGCTTTCATATATAACACATCAAAATATACAAGTCATACATTTGCAGTCATATACTTACTCAAGATTATTGTTAAACACACTATGAACATCATAAATGATCAATTGCTCTACAAATAGATTTAAGGTCATTAACTCAACATTTGGCCCAATGCATTGCTAGTCCAATCTATTACTCTATGCCTCTACTCGGAAGTCGCTCTTATTTTGATAACCAAGACAAATTATTTCCTTGTAGAGACTTTAAATAACATAATAGTTCTCACATAAGTTACTTACACTTTGTAACCCCATTAACTATAAAAATATTTAGATTACCAACTGTCGAAACCATTTTTTTAAGAAAAACACGGGGATCGACTTTTTGAAAACCAAAATGTTGAGTCGTCACCAATCTTTTTATTTAGGTGTGTTTGGATCACCTAATAAAGCATTTTATTCCATTTAAATAAATTTTGGCCTTCGTAAATATGAGAAAACGGGTTCGGGAGTCGGTTACGTATGAGGAAGTATTAGCACCCTCACTACGCCCAAAATTGGTACCAAATCGATTAAATATTGTCCTTATGTCTAAGATTTAAAAATGTCTTTGAAATTTGGTTCCTTTTGAAGCATTTGAATGGCTCAAGTTGGTTGTCAAAATTCTCTTGTTTCAGAGGAATGCAGCATTACATCCAGCACGATAGGATACGATCCTTTATACCCTTGAAAACAACGATAAATTTTGACTTTCGAAAGTTTATACGTTGAAAATTACAAAAGGATGCCCGATTATTGAGTCCAACGAAAAATCGAAACCCAGCACGGTAGGGCACGATTCCCCAAATTTCCAAACATTGAACATTGCCTTCTTTTAAAATTTAGAAAACATGAGTGAAATTTTAAAGGAATATTCGATTATTTTGAGCAAACGGGAAATTGCAACCCAGCACGATAAGGCACGATTCCCCGAATTGCCAAACATTGAACATTTCCTTCGTTTTGAAGAATTTTTAAAGACATGAGTGAAATTCCAAAGGAATATTTGATTATTTTGAACAAACGGGAAATTGCAACCCAGCACGATAGGGCACGATTCCTCGAATTGCCAAACATCGAACGTTGCCTTCGTTTTAAAGCATTTTTGAATGAATAGTTATAAAACTAGCTTAAAACGCATTAATTTCACCTGAAATAAGATGGAATAATTAATTTTAAAGGGTTGGGCCTTATAAAACAACATGTCATAAACCAAAAAAAACATGGGATAATATATGTATGCATAAAATACGATAATGGATGAATGAAGATAATATAACTTATTTAATCAACTAACAAAACAATTAACTATAATTAATCTAAAAATTATAACTCAATGTTCAAGCAAGTTGATCGTGTGATTCGTAACAAGTAATAAATATTTATAATGAAGATCAAACCTAGACTAACTATTATCACAACGAAAAGGCAAGTGCACCTATCGAACAATAGTATAGTAATGGCAAGGCCGGGATATCGTACCCAAGGGAACCAAAAGTACTAGTGATAACTATCTTTTTATTATCTAGCCTAAGAATAAAAGGGTTTATTTTAATTAACTAATTATTTAAACTAAGAACGCACAGAGAAAAGAATTGGGGAATTGCTTTTGGGAAAATCGATTGACTTGAGACAATACCTAAGGAAAAATCCACCTAAACTTTACTTGTTATTCTGGCTTTGAATCGGACGAGTTATTCATTCAACTTGTTCCGTAGAGATCCCTAAGTTATGTTATTATCCCTATTCAAGACTAGTAACGTCTAATCCCTAGATTGAATAACCGAGACTTTTCTCTAATTAACACTCTAGGGTTGCATTAACTCGATCTATGGATCCCCTTATTAGGTTTCACCCTAATCTGGCAAAATCTTGTGACCCTATTTCTAGACGCACAATCAACTCCGCTTAATTATGGAAAATGTACTCTTAGACAGGGTCTATTCCTCTTCTGAATAAGAACGTGTCTTGAATCAGTATCCTGGGATATCAAAGCAGGAATTAAGAACACATAATTAAGAACAAGTTAAATATTTATCATACGATTCAGAAAATAATAACAAGATTCGTCTTAGGTTTCATTCCCCTTAGGTATTTAGGGGATTTAGTTCATAACTAAATAATAAAACATCTCAGAAGAATAAAGAATACAAAACATAAAGAAAACCTAAAACTCCTGAAGGGAAATTGAGGAGAGATCTTCAGTCTTGATGATGAATCCGGCTTCTGAGATGGATCAATCAGCTTCCTTAGGGTAATTCCTTACCCCTCTTCTCTCTCTCCCTTTTTCTCCTCCTCTAGTGCGTATTTATAGGCTTTGGAATGCCTCGAAACCCTCCAAAGTGGCCTTTTCCGAATTGGACTAAACTTGGGCTCAGCAGGGACACGCCCGTGTGACACGGCCTGTGACGTGATTGCCAGGCGTGTTCAATCCGTTAAATTGCACACGGTCGTGTGGGTCAATGGCCAGGCCGTGTGAATCGTGAAGGCCTTGGTCGACACCCTCGAAAGACACGGGTGTGTGAGCTGCCCGTGTGGTAAGGCTTAAGCCGTGTCATCTTCTCGATTTGGTCCGTTTTGTCCCTTTTTGTCTCGTTTTTGGTTCCTTTTGACTCTTGGTGCTCTCCTGAGTACAAAACATGAAATTAAAGCATTATGAGCATCAAATTACCAATTCTAATGAGAAATCATCTATAAAATGCATTAAATATGGGGTAAAATATGTATAATTTACGATTTATCACAAGTATGGAGAATAATTGACATAATAATACAAAAAAAATAAATGATATGTAACAACAATCTATGGAATAATATATATAAAAAAATCAATCAAAATACAAAACAATGTAGAAATTAAGAGCTACTATGAGGCGAATCGATATAAAAACTATATATACAAAAAATCATAAGTGAATAACTCATGCAAAATTTGAAATAATTTATATATAAAAAAACTAAGTATATATATATAACTTATTATTAAAAATAGTCATTATAAAAGAGGAAATTTGAGTCAAATAATGTACAAAACATTTTTTAAAAGAAATATCTATTTAAAGATAACCATATACATATAAAAAGAAAAATAATTTAAATAACATATACACTATATATAAAAAATGATCGAATGTGAGGATAAAATATAAATATGTATATATAAAAATATATGAAAATTTTTAAATGAATGATAAAACGATTTTAAGGATACATCAAATTTTAAAATGGAAAATATATATATGTAACAGCACAAAATAAATAGCATATATCTAAAATAAATAATATATGAAAACCTTAGATTAATAATAAAATAATTTAAAAGTAAAAGATATTACAAATTTTTAATTCATATTTAAAAATGATTAAAGCCTAAGTAGATATATGTATACATTATGTAATATATGATAAATAAAATAATATATGATAAAACCCTTTAATATAACTAATAAAAAAGGAACGATGATTTAAGATAAATACTATATAGAATATTAAAATAAATAAAATAAAAAGGGTTAAAATCCAAATAACTAAGGACCAAATCAGAACAAAAATAAAATTCGGGGCTAAAAGCGTAAAAGAATAAGCGCATAAGGACCAGGTTGTAACACGTACCGCAAAAAAGGGACTAATTGGAAAATTATACCCTATCATCAAAACAGCGTCATTCTCATGTCCTACCTTCAAAAGGTCAAAGGACTAAATTGAACCAAAATAAAACAAAAGAGTCCAAATAAAAAAATGAAAGAAAAGAAATTGAATGAGATTCAATAGCAGAGGAAATGAGGAAGGACTAAATGAGCAAATTTCCCATTGATGGGAAACACGCGGATTCTGAGGGTTAGGAATCAGATCGAGTCAGGCCTTGTCCATACGGCACCGTTTTGGAGCCACTGAAGTAGGCTCAAACGGCACCGTTTTTGGTTCTTTAAAAAGGCTCATTTAAGCCTATTCGGCCGAACCCTAGCCTCATTCCCTCTCTTCAGCCGCACTAAGGCAAATCCCTTGGCCTTGACCCCATCGCAGCTGACAACGGGCACTTTCATCCCTCGCCAACGATTTACAGCCCCGTGATTCCTCCTCCACCTTCAATTTCAACGAAACCAAGAGGAATCAATGGCGAATTAGCAAGGTAAGGTCTCGTTTTCCCTTTTTCTTTTGTTTTTAAAAGAAAAAAAATGAGAAAGGAAAAACGAAGGAAGCAGATAGAGAAAAAACGCAATAAATCTAGAGACTCAGAACAGAAATCACCTTTCTTTGCTTTTTTTCTATTTGATTGTTTCGTATGCGTAATGTGTGTGTAACCTTACAAACAATGAAATCCCTTGGCTTTATAGCTGAAAGGAAAGAAAGAAAAAAAATAAATGAAAATACAATATTTGTTTTTTTGTTTTGCTGAGTGTTCGTCCTTTTTGCAGGTATGGGGTGTGCGTGGCGCGAGTACAGGGGCTGTGTGCTGGCATACGGAGGTGCGCGTGGCGGTCATACGGTGCGAGGGCTGGGGCTTGGCTGCGGCGCGAGGAAGAGAACCCTAAGGTTTCTGTTGCTAAGGAATTTTGGGCCGTTTAGGCCTTGAACCTTTGGGCTATGGACCATTGTAATGATTTTGGACTTTGGACTGTTAATATTTGAATTTTTTTTTATTTATTACTTGGGCTTTGATGTAGACCCGGGCAAATTGGCCCGTTTACACCAACTATAGAATGTACTCTTTTGCATTAAAAAAACTCCTTTTATGCCACTTTCTCATAATTCAGAATAAGTAATCAATGAGCCATGTTTGCTCAAAAATCATTTATTTACATGCTAACCGTTTGAGGATAATGTAGCACATAGATGATATTATGTGTATATTCTCATGAATAATCAATTCAAATGCTCAAGTAGTTTACATCAAATATGACTAAATTAAAAAACTAATGACACGATAACCTAACACATATAGTTGAGGATATTGTAACAGAGAATAAGAAGTAGGAAGAGACTGAGTCCCCCTGACGGAGTAAAAGCTTGTACTGTTTAGACAAGTCACCATTGAAGAGAACTTGGTGGGAAACTGTGGTAATGCACTACAAAATGGTTCTGACCCAAGAGTCCCTAAAGCCTAACACCTCAAGAACCGCTTGGATAAAGTTCCCAACTGATTCCGTCACATGATAAGCTTTGTTGATATCATCTTGAAGGCTACTAAGGTTTCTTTCCCTTTCTTTTTCCTGTAGATGTATTAAGGATTTTAGCTCCAAGCATTGAGTTGACACGCACATAACTTGCAAAAATATGTTGAAAGAAAATGTTAGGTTTATCATCAATACCAAGGGCCTTGAATGGGCCAATCTAGAAGACAACGTCCTCACTCCTTGTTGAAGTCAGCTCCCATGTAGCAGCAAAGGTGGTCATGCAAGGAACGTGCTTCAACAGCAAAATTGGTGCAGCAAGCTGAAGCTATCCATTTAGTTTCCTTAATTGAATGTTTTGTATTTAGTTAGGATCAAACTTAGTTGGTAGCTGCATTTTGATGTAATTAGGTGCTGAATGACAAGTTTAGGTAGAAGTTTTTTGTTTTTCAATCAAGTTTACCAAGTTACTAGGCATTTTAGTGGTGTTAGGTATGTTATTAGGTGATTACTTGTTTGTTTTACTTATTGACTGATATATGTAATGGCTTAATGTCTTGTTGTTTTGTTAATGAAAGATATCAGCTCATTTTTCATTCAATCTTCTTCTTTCTTTTCTGTTTTTCACTTGCTAGCTTCATCTTTCTGTTTTCTGCTTCCGAGTTTGCTTCTTCACCAAGGCTCGAGGCTTATTACTCAAGCAAGACTAGAAATAGCTTGTTGCTGCCTCTTGCACCAACAATTGGTATCAAGAGCTCTTGTCTTAGTGGACCTGTTGCTTCAAAACAAGGAACTTGATGGCTTCTTCAGGATTTTCACCAGCAGCCCCACCAGTCTTCAATGGAGAAGGCTTTCACATATGGCTGGTCAAGATGAAGACTTACCTACAGGCCTTCGATCTGTGGGAAGTTGTCAACACAGATACTGAGCCAGCACCACTGAGGGCTAATCCCACAGTAGCTCAGATTAGGCAACATGCTGATGAGAGGACCAAAAGGCACAAAGCCATGTCCTGTATCCAGAACTGTGTGTCAGATGTCATCTTCACCAGAATCATAGCCTGTGAGACTCCAAAACAGGCCTGGGATAAGCTTAAGGAGGAGTTTCAAGGCACTGAGAGAACAAGGCAACAGCAGCTGTTAAACTTGAGAAGGGATTTCGAAAATTTGAAGATGAAGGAAGAAGAAACAGTGAAGCAGTACTCAGATAGAATTATGGCAGTGGTTAACAGCATAAGGCTCCTAGGTGAGCACTTTGATGAGGCAAGAATTGTGGAGAAAGTCCTCTCCACTTTGCCTGAGAGATATGAGGCCAAGATATCCTCCCTAGAGGACTCAAGAGACCTTGCTAGCATCTCTTTGACTGAGCTAATCAACACCTTCTATGCTCAGGAACAAAGGAGAGCTAGCAGAGCTGAAGATCACTAAGAAGGTGCATTTCAAGCCAAGGCCAGAGAAACCTCGAGCACTAATGCTCAAAGAGGCAAAAAGCCTTGGAAAAACAGGCCTAAGCCTGATGCTGCAAGAAGCAATGACCAGCCCTGCAGACATTGCAAGAAGCCTGGCCATCCAGAAGACAGATGCTGGTTTAGGCCAGATGCAGTATGCCAACACTGCAAGAAGAAGGGCCATGTTGAAAGGGTCTGCAAAAACAGAAGTAAGCCAAGGCAGAATCAATTTCAGCAGTCAAAAGTTGAAGCTCGAGTAGCTGAGGACAGTAGTGACCAAGAAGAACAGGTCTTTGCTGTTTCCTGTGTAGCTTCTGAGAAGAAATGCTCTAAAGGCTGGTTGCTGGACAGTGGTTGCACTAACCACATGTCACCAGATGCCTCCTTGTTTAAAACCTTGGACAGAAGTTATAAAACCAAGGTCAAGGTTGGAAATGGTCAGTTTATAAGGGCTGAAGGAAGAGGAGAAGTGCTGATATGTACTCCCACAGGCAACAAGATCATTCCAAATGTGCTGTTGGTACCACAGATTGACAGAAACCTTCTCAGCATAGCTCAACTGCTCGAGAAAGGTTATTCTGTTGTGTTCAAGGATAAACAATGCCACATTACTGATCCAAGTGGATCAAGCCTTATGACAGTCACAATGACTGATAAATGCTTTGAGGTTCACTGGGCAAATGACTCAAACTCAGCATACACAGCCTCTGTTGAAGACTCCAAGCTTTGGCATCAAAGGCTTGGACATGCCAACTTCAGATCAATGGCTCGATTGGCCAAAGAGGGCTTGGCAGAGAACTTCATCAGCTCAGTGGAGCATGATGATGTGTGTGAAGTTTGCCAAATGGGAAAACAGGCAAGACTGCCATTTCCTACAAATTCAGCTTGGAGAGCTACTGAAAGACTGCAGCTGGTGCACTCTGATGTATGTGGCCTGATGAGGACAGAATCACTCAGCAAAAACAGGTATTTCATCCTCTTTATTGATGATCTTACAAGGTTTTGCTGGATTTTCTTTTTAAAACACAAGTTGAGGTAGCTCAAGTGTTTGTGAAGTTTAAAAATGCTGTAGAAACAGAAACAGGTTGCAAGCTGAAATCGAAAAGGACTGACAATGGCACTGAGTACACTTCAGCTCAGTTTCAAGCCATTTGCAATGATGCTGGTATCAAACATCAGCTTACAAATGTCTACACACCTCAGCAGAATGGGGTAGCTGAAAGGAAGAATAGAAGTCTGATGGATATGGCCAGATGTCTCCTGTTTGAAAAGAAACTGCCCAAGACCATGTGGGCTGAGGCAGTAAACACTGCTGTTTACCTTCAGAACAGGCTTCCTACCAAAGCTCTTGCATCCGAGACACCCTTCGAGGCTTGGTTCAGTTTCAGGCCTTCCCTAGCACATCTGAAGGTGTTTGGTTGCCTGTGTTATGCACAAATACCAGCAGCAAAGAGAGACAAACTCTCTAAAAGGGCTCAACCAGGTGTTCTAGTAGGCTACAGCTCAGTCAAGAAGGGCTACAGGATTTTGGATCCCTTGACAAACAAAGTCCAGGTGAGCAGAGATGTCATCTTTGATGAAAAAGCCTCCTGGAACTGGGAGAAAAATGAGCCAGAAGCAGTTTCAGAAGACCTAGTGCCTAATCAAGCTGAACTTGAGCAGCTAGGACCTGAAATGGATGTTGATGATGTGCCTGTGAGAGGCACAAGGCCCCTAGAAGATATTTATGAAAGGGCACAGGTTGCAATAGCAGAACCTAGCAGTTTTGAAGAGGCTGAGGCAGATGAAGGTTGGAAACAAGCTATGGTTGATGAAATCAACATGATTGTAAAGAATCAGACATGGGAATTGGTTGAAAAGCCTGCCAACAGAAAGACTATCGGTGTAAAATGGGTCTATCGAGTGAAGCACAATGCGGATGGAAGTTTAAACAAGTTAAAGGCCAGACTAGTTGTAAAGGGCTTCAGTCAAAGGTATGGTCTGGACTACATGGAAACATTTGCTCCAGTAGCCAGACTCGATACAATCAGATTGCTGATTGCAGTTGCTGCTCAGAACCAGTGGACAATCCACCAAATGGATGTCAAGTCTGCATTCCTCAATGGATTCTTGGAAGAGGAGATATACATTGAGCAACCCCCAGGTTTTATAGTGCCTGGTAAGGAACATTTGGTGTATAGGCTAAGAAAGGCCTTGTATGGCCTAAAACAGGCCCCTCGAGCCTGGTATGCTCGAATTGACTCATATTTGGTCAGTTTGGGATTTGAAAGGAGTGCTAGTGAGCCAACACTCTATGTTAAGAGGAATGGAGCTGAAACACAGCTTATTGTGTCACTATATGTTGATGATCTTCTAGTAACTGGAGGAGACAAGTTTATGATGGCTGATTTCAAAGCAAGAATGAAGGAAATGTTTGAGATGTCAGACCTGGGATTGATGACATATTTCCTAGGAATGGAAGTTAATCAAGTAGAAGGAGGAATCTTCTTGAAACAAAAGACATTTGCCTTGAAAGTGCTGGTTAAATTCTCAATGGAGAATTATAAACCAGTGAGCACACCAATGGCTATTGGCATAAAGCTATCGAGCCAGGAGGAACATGAATCTGTCTGTGAAACAAATTACAGAAGCCTTGTTGGGTGTTTATTGTATTTGACAGCAACAAGACCTGACATTCTGTTTGCTGTGAGCATGCTATCAAGGTTCATGCACTGCTGTAACCAGCAACATTACAAGGCTGGGAAAAGGGTGCTAAGATACATCAAAGGTACCTTAAACCATGGAATACAGTTTAGAAAGGCTGAAGAGTTTAAACTGATTGGCTACACTGATAGCGATTGGGCTGGTTCAAAGGATGACATGAAGAGCACTTCTGGCTATGCTTTTACACTTGGCTCAGCTATGATTTGTTGGAGCTCAAGAAAACAAACAATGGTGGCTCAATCGACAGCAGAAGCAGAGTATGTAGCAGCTGCCAATGCTGTTAATCAAGCTATGTGGTTGAGAAAAATTTTGAGCGACTTGAATCTACAGCAGAATGAAGCAACTGTGATACATTGTGACAACAAGTCAGCAGTTGCTATTGCTAAAAATCCTGTCTTCCATGGCAGGACAAAACATTTCAACATCAAACTCCATGTGATAAGAGAAATGGAACAAGCTCGAGAGATCGAGCTAATCCATTGCAGTTCTGAAAATCAGATTGCTGATATCTTCACAAAGCCTCTTGGTGTATCAAGATTTCTAAGCCTGAAGAGGGAGCTAGGAGTCTGCTGCATAGAAGCTGAGGAGGAGTGTTGAAGTCAGCTCCCATGTAGCAGCAAAGGTGGCCATGCAAGGAACGTGCTTCAACAGCAAAATTGGTGCAGCAAGCTGAAGCTATCCATTTAGTTTCCTTAATTGAATGTTTTGTATTTAGTTAGGATCAAACTTAGTTGGTAGCTGCATTTTGATGTAATTAGGTGTTGAATGACAAGTTTAGGTAGAAGTTTTTTGTTTTTCAATCAAGTTTACCAAGTTACTAGGCATTTTAGTGGTGTTAGGTATGTTATTAGGTGATTACTTGTTTGTTTTACTTATTGACTGATATATGTAATGGCTTAATGTCTTGTTGTTTTGTTAATGAAAGATATCAGCTCATTTTTCATTCAATCTTCTTCTCTCTTTTCTGTTTTTCACTTGCTAGCTTCATCTTTCTGTTTTCTGCTTCCGAGTTTGCTTCTTCACCAAGGCTCGAGGCTTATTACTCAAGCAAGACTAGAAACAGCTTGTTGCTGCCTCTTGCACCAACACTCCTCTTTCATCAAAAACAGTATGTGTTGGGCTGAGTTTAGTGATGTGGAGATGATTTGGTCCTCAATATTGTTGGTCCTCAAATCCAAAAAGTATTGTTTTTGTTCCATGTGGATTTTCCACCCACTTGTTATTACAATCTCGTACATGCCTAGGATTTCCTATCTCAATTTTCTCCTTGCGACAGCTCTCTTCTGAATCGAGGTTGAGTTGAGCATAAACAAGCTCAAATTCAAGATTTGACTTGCTCTCCTTTAAGCAGCCAAGAACGTTTTTGTTCCATGCTTAAGGTGCATTGCATGTAATTTTGAGTGATGTGGAAGACAGCATCCTCAACCTCGTTTTTCCGACAACGGCCTATGAAGAATATCCCTATATGCTGTTCTAAGTTTAGTGACCTCGACATGAGAGAGTGGATATATACTGTACTGATCATATCTAGTGCAAAAAGGATATTGAGTGACATTAATGATGATTCAGAAAGACAAGGAGTAGACAATCCCACTTGAATATGACTTGGATTTCCATCAATGGCTTCCCCCACATGCCAAAATCATTTCCATTATGTCAAATGGGCCACATGCCTATAATGCGAGCTGAGCTACTCGTAGTATATTTTGCAGCATGCACCTGACCTTGCTTCTAGGTTTTCTCCAAATACATGCCATTTATATATTATAGTATATTATTTACACACACGTATATCAAACCCTTTGCTTCCACCTTTTTTTCTTTTTCATGTAAAATTTCAATTGATAAGTTTGCCTTTTGACATCCTTATCATGATACATGCTAAAGAAATCAAGGTGCTGTTTAATTTAATGGACAGCAAGAACTTCTCACAATAAAAAAAAATTACCTAAAATTTTTCTTTAGGGTTAAATATATATATGGATAATATTTGATTCACCATGCACCATCAATGAACCACATCAAACTACCTCATCAACGAGCAAAAAAAAAAAGTATTTGAGGACTTATAAATAAATGCTATTAAGTTTATTTTAATATAATTAAAATTGATTAAATTTATTATTTTCTCATCCCTGTATATCAACCCAATAGCTAAAAAAGCTTCTTTTAGGGTTTTCTAATATCTTGAAAAATAAACTACACTGAACAAAGGCAGTTCTTTCAAGATAAAATTAATCTAATTGCTTCTGTTTGTTTCTACTCCTATTTTCTGGATTAAAAAATGTGCTTGATAAATTACATTGTAGGGTTATCGCTCAATGAAGAAAGATTGTATAAAATAAGGATATTATCTCTTTTTAATAGTTTAATGCGCATTTTCATCTTAAATTTCAGTATTTAAATAAATCAAATTTAAATAAAAATCCTGAAATTTAAGATGAAATTACTAATGTGGCATTACACATACAATCCTTTCTCTCTATAAATTTGCCTAACTGATGGAAAGTAAAACAAGAAAATGATGGGTTAAGAGCTAGCACTTAAATTATTTAGCTCCAACTCAAAATAAAATGTAAGCTCAATTTAATAATCAAAAGGTGTGAAAGTCGTCAACTGACACCAATTTTATATTCTGTGCCCGTAAAAAAATTATAGAAATGGGTTGTTTGGGGGAGGTTGAAATGAATCTTATATAAGAAAGGGTGTCAAGTATGTTAAACTTCCAAAAAATCTGTTGACATATTTTGACTAGAACAAAACCAAATAAATAAAGACAAAATTGGGAAATTAATTAGTCTCATTGCGTGTATTTTGAGGCATATATATGTTTTTTACTTTTGTTAGAAAAACTGTGTAAAGAATATCCCGACCGATTCTTAGTAGATTTCTTTTTGTAATCTTAAAAGATATGCATGTATAAGATCAAACAAACAAGACAAGTATTTGCGGATTATGAGGTTTCTTTTTGGTAGCTTTGCATGTATTTTGAGATGCTTAATGACAAACTTGTAAAGACTCTCCCACCATCAATTTCTTGTCTTATTATATATGCAACAATATTAGTGGTTTGTTCTTTTTAGAAATTGGATTTTGATAATCCGATTAGAGAAGAATATCTCCCAAAATCCCCATAAAAATCCTAAATGCCAACGTCCATGGTGGTCTCCTTTAATTGAGATTGTAATATTTATTTATAATATAAAACTCAATGGTTATTTTGTTTCTAGAGTTGCATATATATATATATATGATATATATATATATATGATTCTCACTCAAATTTTAAAATATTCTAATTTAATCTTTAAAGTACTGATTTTTTATCAATTGTAATCTTTTGTAAGCTTAGTTATTAGCTTGATCATTAAATTCTGGCTCAAATTTGATGCGGAACATATTTAAAACATATGGATCAAATTATAAACATATCTCAAATTCAAGTTAGTCATGCAATAGATACATAAGTGTTTACAATTTGATCCACATATCTTAAATATGCTTTACTTCATATCTGAATGGTTATTTATCTCTCAAGTTAGATGGTTTAAAAGTTTAAAAATCAATTTAAAACAAAATTTGATACAATTTACTTTGTAATATATCACTACAATCTCGACTTTTACTTTCTATAGACTTGCTTAATGCTTATAACTCTGTAATTAGTTTCTCTTATAAAAATAAATAAATAAATAAAAGTTGTAGCAACTTATGCATTGGTTCATCCAAAGCAAAAGCTTTACTCACGAGTGAGGGAGAGACGATACATACATACATATATATATATATATATACACTTTAGTCTGGTCCGACAGCACAACAAGTGCTTAAAGACACTTTAAGAAGCAGTTTCAAAGTTGTAATAGGCCATGGAAGTGCCATAACATTAGAAGAAAGGAAAACAATAAAAAAAAAAAGACCAATCACTCAATGGTAACTCATTGAGAACATCAAGTCATTGCTATATTTCATACTAGGGAGCTGTGATTTATGACCTAATTCTCATCAAATAAGAGTTAGTCCTCAAGGCACCGTGAAGTGGGAGACTACGAATTTTTTGTGATGTCATTTGGACTTACCAACTCCTCATCAACATTTTAATCTTTCATGCGTGAGGTATTTAAAAACTATTTATGAAAGTGAATAATATGATATCAAATTTAATTAAATTGTTGACTAATTAAAATACATTTAGCTTCTCACCAAATGAAAGTCTTCGTTCTTTGCTTGTAAATTAGTGATGGTTCCTCATTTGATAGTTAGTTACGTTCTATGTTGTTTTCCCTCTCTTTTTCAAGAAAAAATACATTGTATATTCAAATAAATTATAGAACAAAAAATTTTGAGACCTAAAATTTTATAATATATACAAAATATGAAGATTTTTTATATTTTAGATTTCGAATTAATGTAATATTTGTTGCTTGCATGCTTGTGGGGTTTATCTTGTGAGTATGCAACATTGCTATGTTGTTAGATTAATGTTGAATAAGTTAAAATTGGTTCAGAAAGGATTTTAGAATCATTAAAATCCAAAATTTTGTCTAGGATGATCTTATAGTGCAATATTGTACCCATTTTAGCTCAGTTGATTAATTTATGCACTAATAATGATAATAGTAGAATTTGTTTCTTTCTATCATAGATTTAGTTAATTTTTTAAAATTATTTTTAATGTTTTTTTTTATAGTTGAACCAATTATTCAATTAATTGATCAAAAAACTAATGGTACAAGTATACAATCCATTTAACTTCCAATCGAGATTTTGTTCTTTGCCTTAAAAGTTTTTACTCACATAACTAATAAAGTACATTGCATTATAAAAAACCAAAAAACAAGTTTAAACCTTTAAAATAATATTATCAAAAGAAATAGACATGAAATATAAAACAAGCATAAAAGATGAAAAAAAAAATTACCAAAAAGATGAATGCTACATGCTTGTGTTTACTTACAGGACTAAAGTAAGTATTTTTGAAGGTGGTCTTTAGTTTGGTTCTCCTATTTATGGAGCCGTTGCCAAAAATGCAAAAGCAAAATAATGCTTCTAAAGCTTGTGAATAAAGCAAAGGAGTTGCTCTCATTTGTCATTCGAGTTATGCCCAGAATCGATTCTCGTGGTATTTTAAAGAAATAATGATTTATTTCATCTTCAAATTTTATAAAAAAATATTTAATTTTTTATTTTTCTTTTGTAATTTTTTTATCAAGTCAACCATATTGTATGCATATAGGTTGACACGGGGATGACATTTAGCATTTAATAAATTTTTAAATTTTAAAAATTTAAAAAAATGAAAAAACTTTTTTTTTGAATTAAAATTATTAAAATTATAAAAAGAATATTTTTAATTTTTAATTTTTTTTAAAAAAATAAATTAAATATTGACGTGTCATTTACATGGCCAACCATATGTATGCCACGTGAATAAAGTTAACAAACATCAACTTTTTCATCTATTTTAAAATGATTTGACAAAAACTACAAATTAAAAATAAAAAAATAAAAAAAATTAAATATAAGCCAAAAATTATTATTATGCCTATTTTAAAACATCAACACTTTTTTTTTTGAAAAATAATGGTTGAATCAGCATTTTCAATTGAAAAAACAACCTATTTCAAAGTAAGTTATATATATCACATCATCACCTCAAATTATTTTGTTAAATTAAAAAAAAAACCATCTCAAAACAGGATAAAAGTAGAAGATTAGAATATACACCATATTTTAAACAGCATAGGTAGGTTAACTCAAAATTAAAGGATCTTGTCAAAACTAAATTTTCTAATTCATATATTCAAAATCTTAAAAAATAAAGAAAATTAAGTAACCAATATAATTATTGGTATTACTCACCTCAAAAATTTGTCATATCTTGTGTGGGTAAATTTTGGTGTCTTATTTTGTGTTGGTAAATTTTGGTAACATAATCTTTGGGCTTTAATTTTTACTGATAGTTTGGATGGTTGCAAACCCATCTATGATATCTGAACTATTTATAACAACATATCTTGAAGACTAGTTTGATTTTGAATCATGAAAATCGACTTCCTAATGGACCTTTTTGGGTAAACTTGGAATCCTATCTTGAATATTTGAACACTTATCCTCAACACATTGAAGATGTTCTCTTTGCTGACTTTCCTGCTGTTTAATTGGAAAGATCGATTGCAATTAATATAGTATGTTAGCAAGTCTTGATTCTTTATAAATTTAGGAGATTTGTATAAGTAATGTAATAATTGGAGAGCACTAATTCTTTTTCATTGGAGGAATTTTTATTGTGAGTGCATTAAGTGCAAAATCAAGTGTTACTTAATTTTGTCCAAAGTTTTCAGGGGGAGCTTAGAAGAGAGTTGTCTAAATCTTAGATACAAAAGTGATGAGTCCAATCAGTGAGTGTTAGAGGTTGTAATCACTTATTGCACAAGTTGCTACGATAGTAGATTATCTCTCTAAGCAAGGCCCCATAGACATAGTAAAATCGAATAACGTAAACATATCGTGTGTTCTTTACTTTTTTGGCCTTGTTTATCAACAATGTCTGAAGCAATCGACACTACTCTGAAGCACTGCTTCTAGAAGTGTTTATATTTACTTGCAAGTATCATTTTAGATCTTTCAGACCTCAAAGTAGTTCCTCGTATAGAAAAAGCTATTACACGATATTGTAATAATAATGCTACTATAGCTAATAATAAGGAAAACGAGCATAAGGAGAAGACAAAAACACACTGATTGCAAATACCAATTTATTAGAAATGTAGTAGCTGATGGATTAGTAGATACAATTAAAGTAGCATCCAATGATAACCTTACTGATTCATTTACAAAGACTCTGGTAACTAGGAGTTTTGAGAAAAATGTTGAGGGTATTAGAAGGCGAAATATGACCTATTTTCTCTGGTAGGATAAGTGAGAGATTGTTAATATTTGTGCTCATAGTATTCTAATTTCACCATAAATTACTTGTAATATTCCAAACTATTTGAATTAATAAAATTTCCACATGTTTATTTAATATTCTTTGTATGGTTGTTTTCAATAATTTTACATGTAAAGCAAATAGTTAAGCAAATATTGAATCATTGACTACGCAAGGTTTCACTAATATTAAGTTTGTCAGAAACCAATTAAAAAAATATAGTTTAGTTGGGCAGTGAAAATTTATTATTATTTTTTTTTAAAATGGACCCTCATCGAGATACCTAAAGCAAGAAATTTGATCAAATAGGAACCTGTGTGTTGAGGTTGCAAGGAGAATCCTAATTAGTAAATGTTGTCTAAGAAGGTGTTTGGACTTTTAGCTAAGCTCGTTTGCTAAGCTCATGCTCAGCCTGGCCCGAAAAATGGGCCTAAAATTTTTCCCAAGCCTAACCCAGATAAAAATGCTAAAACCCAGGTCTGGCCTAGCCCGTATTACTTTTTTATATAATTTTTAAATATATAATACATCAAAAATACTAAAAACATTAAAATAAATATTTTCCCAACAAATAAATAATATTTATACTTAAATAAAACTAAGATAGATGTGCAACTTAACAAGCAAATGTCTCTAAAATAATAACAAAATTAACAATAAAACAAGTGTTATACAATATCCAAATAATAACAACAAAACAATAGTAACATAATAATGAAATGGTAGCAAAATAGGGAGAAAATAACAAAAAATAGAAGATTTTTTTGTCCTTTAGTGAATTTTGGCCGGGGTCTGGCCAAAAATGTCTTACCTGAGGCCCGGCCCATTTTTAAAACGAGTTTTATTTTTTTTGTCAAAGCCCATTTTTTGGGCCTATATTTTTGCTCAAACCCTCTCACTTTTCGAGCGGACTTTCAGGCCAGCCCATGATCAGGTCTACTTGAGATTAAGTATTACTGTTAAGGTTCTTTTTTATGTGATGTTTTCATAAGCATATGGACTTTTAGGATGTGATTTATGTATATGATTCATTGTGTCTCATATTCTTAGTCGAATTTGGAGTCTTGAAGAGGTTAAGATCAACTTAACTTTGTGGATAAGGCTTGTGCTTATCCTTTGAACTTATTTTGATAGATCTATAAACTGTTTTTAAATAGATTAATATTATTTTATCTTGAGATAATATTGGAGCCTATCTATCTTAGTTATTTTATTGAAGAAGAAGAGATTATATTAGACTATGATAATGGAATAGGCTGCCATATTAAGCCTATAAATAGGCCCACCAATATGCATGAAAGATACTTCGATTTAAAGGATTGATGTTCTTATTTGATTAAGTTATCTTTTGTTATTTTTTTCTTGTACTTTTACACTCTATTATTAGGTTTTCTTTGTAAGAGATTGAATCTTTGTACGTGAGGTTTTGGGTGAGTGGTTCTAACAAGTTTGGATTAGCTATTGAGGCTATAACTTTGTGTAAGGGTAGATTAGACTTTAGCCAATAGATGGTTGGATAAATTGCGAAATGAAACCATTCACAGAGAGTAGAATTGTTTCCGAACTACATTAACAAACGGCTATGTGCAAATCTCTCTCTACTTTCTCTATTTTTCATTTTTAATCAATTATGTAACTGAATACGATATTGAATAGACAAATTATATCTATAGCAATCTAACACGTTTTTTCAATTAAAAATCCAATTTAATTTATATTGTCATATGTTGAATTTATCAATTTTTAATTCAACCAATTAGAGTGAAGACAATTACTTTAGGGTGCATTGCCAAAGCTCAAAGGTGTTTCAAAAGAGTTAAAGGCATGATAGCCCCCTTACCTCCAAAGATCTTTGTCTGTGATCATGCTTTCATTTTCATCAATTTGAGAGTAAAAGGATAGTAGTGTTCTTTATATCCCCCTATACTGATTTCATAATTAAATGACAATAATTATGTTGTCTACTACCCTTAATTAACCTCAAAGTGTCACCCATGTTCATTGCTTCCCTTCCTTTTTCTTCTTTTGGACCCTCTGCATCTTTTAAACTTTACTTTTTGCCATTATCCTTTAGCACCACTCCATTTCTAACTTTGTCAACGAGTTCATTATCATCAAGTTTTGGCTCCATGGGTTAAATTTTGGTTTATCTATAATAATAAGGGTAAATTTCACCATTAGTCACTAAATTATGAGTAAGTTTTTGTTTTTGTCACTAAAAAAGTTGTTACAATTTGGTAAATTATTTGAAAGTTTTCATTTAAGTCACTAAATTATTCAAAAGATTTTATTTAAGTCAATGTATTATTAAGTTTTTTTCTTAAAAAAAAAAAAAGAATTTTTGCTAGTGAATTCCAAGCGACGATTCGACGACCGGTACTGTAGATCAATACCCATTGACAAGTGGAAGAACATACCTTAGATTCAAGTCAATTTGATAGTCAAAGTTGAAGATTGGAAAAAAAAAGTTGTTTAAATTTTGATATTTTATGAAAAAAACTTAAATCTAGAAGAAAAGAGAAAAAAGGTTTTTGATTGGTGTAGCTAGTACGAATAGAGAAAGTCATACAGCATTAATTTTAACAACTTAATAACTTAATTGAAAGCTTTCAAATATTGTAATGATTAAATTAAAACTTTTGTAATTAAGTGACTAAAACAAAAACTTATTCATAGTTTGTTTACCTTAATAGTAAGCAGGTAATTGAAGATGATTAATTCAGGTTTCCTTGTAAGAAAAAACAAGCTTTTATTTTATCATCATCATGGCTACCAAACAGCAACAATTCCATGTCACATTGCCATATAAGTACTCAATGAGTACTACAAAGCAGGAAACTGGTGCTCCTGAGGTTGTCATCTTTTCATCTCCATTTTTGTGAGTGTTGATGCACGGCAAGGGACCAGAGTGACATGGATATGCATTTTCATTCTTCTTCCTCCACTGCTTCTTCATCATGCGGTACTTTGAAACATTTTTATGACAGTACTATGATTTTATATCTGAAACTTCGTTATTGGGATAGAGAAAGAAGAAAAGAACCCAGAATATTTTTAGGGTTAGATTCCACCAGATGTCTTAAAAATATTAAATTGGTATCATACTTCACAACATTTTAATTAAGTCTTCAAAGTATCAAAATCATATTAACTAAGCCTTTTAGTTAGTCTCACTGTTAGCTCGAGCATTAAATGTCAGTTTCTATATAAAGTGGAGCATTAAATGACAGCTTTAATTTGACATGTTTAAAAAAATTGAAATAGTCCTCGTAAGTTTGAGGATCAACCTTTCAAAAAGAGTCAAATTATAGTTTTTAATAAAAATATTGACTAAAATATTAAATTTTTAAATGTGACGGTTCACATGACAATCCATGTATTTTATGTTATTTTTTGAATATTTTTATAAATTTTAAAATATTTGTCGTGTGACGTATAAAAAAATTAGTATAATGTTGAAATAATATAAACTGTCACATAAATTATCATGCAAACATCATTAAAAAAATTAATATTTTTGTTGAAAAAATAATTGCATTATTTTTTAGAAATTATGACAAAATTAAAGTTAAAAAAAACTATGAACATATTTACAATTTGATCCAACACTTCAAACTCGAAAAACATTAAATGGCTAAATTCATAAATTGGAAATGGTAAGGAATGTTATTAGTTGATAGTATGAAAATGTGCAGAGAGATTAGATTGTGAAGTATAGTGCCGCCGAATAATAAATAAACAAAACATGTAGAATGGAATCAAGTTTGACAAGAAGTCGCAGAGAAAGCAAATGGAACCTGGTTCTATCTTTCAAGATGCTCTGCCACACTTCTATTATGATGCAAAGTCAACTATTATTGCTCCTGCTTTCCATTTTAATCTTCTTTTCCTTATTCTTGCCTGCCTCATCTTATTTTATATATTATTTTGTTTTCCACTATGGTTTTCAGAATGTAACTTTTTTTTTTCCTCAAAGCTGCAAAGATTTTACGTGATTTGAACCCAAATGGTCCCATTTGCCCTGGATTTTGTCAAAAACCAACAACTAATTAACAGGGTTTAGGATTGAAGATCTTAGGATTACTAATCATTTCCCTTTGGTTTAACCAAATGCATAACATGGAGGGTGGCCACATGAGCCCTTAAGAGAGGCCAGCCAAAGGGACAGTGACCCTTCAAAGGGGCCACACCTTCCCCATCGATAAGTCAGATAGGGACACCTCAAAAGCTCAAATCGGTTGCCTTATTAACAGTTGCAGTAATCAAGCACAAGTTGGAGCCAGCCAATTAACTATTTTTATGAGAAAGACAGAGAGAGAAATGGAAAACAACAGTCAAAAACAAAACATCAAGTTATTACAAAACAAGAGCACTCTTTCCCATGTAAATGGTATGTCATAGTTTTTTTCTTTTTATGAAAGATAACGGTGATATTTGAGTTCAAATTAATACAACAGCAGCACTCTTTTCCATGTGAAGTTGAGGGTCCTAGATTTTTCCTTTTCTTTTCAAGTGGAAGATCAAAAGCAGGTTTATATATTTATATATATATACACACACATTTGCTTTTACTTTTCAGCCCTCTCTTTAAGACTATTCCATCTTCCATTAAAGCTCAAATTTGCACATTAATATATACAGTTGGTCCCAGCTCTGTAGGACAAGTTATCAAGGACATATTGAATTAATATTTTTTTTAATAAAAGATAAGGAAAAAGATTGTTCAAGAGAGAGAAAAAAAAGCTTCCAATGGTTCCTTCCTTTCATGCAAAATAATTATATATTGATCATTCAACAAACATTGTAATGATATATTAATAATCAACATCTTTTTTAATCCTTTCGACCTGCTATGTTGCAGGCACATGTTCCCAACTCAAAGATTGAAAATCTCACTCTACTGCTTCTTATGTAAGATTACCACTAGATTGTCTAAACTCTTCATGGGAATACTCGAACAACATTTATATATTTATGCCTTTTAAACTTTAAATCCATTTCTGGTCCAACCATATGAGGAGATTTATGAGGCCGTCACGTTGATATGACAATCGTCAGTGAAGACCCAAGAGTTTAAGACTAACAGAACTTTAATATTTACTGTGAAATCCCCTTTAATTGGGACGTCCATGCATGCATCATTCAAGTTTCTTTTATCTTGCTCGTGCATATTATTGTTGATTGAATTTCTTTGTTGAATTTGGTTATCCGCCAAATTTTTAACTTCTATTAAGATAATTAAGTTATACAAAATGTTAGAATAAATTAAGGTGATGGTTCACTTCATATGCAATGCAGAGAGTTATTAAGGACGAAAGTTTAAGATGGTTAAAATTCATAATTAAACCATTTTTTATATTTATTATACAGGTTAAAATATAAGTTTTTGTACTTTTTAAAAATTAAAAATTTAGTCCCTCTATTTTTATTTTCAAGAATTTAGTTCATTTACTTTTCAGATTTTAAAGTTCAAGTTCAATTCTTAACATTATTGAATTTGTCAGTGTATCATTTTTAAATAATAAAAAACACTCACTCAATAGCTATGTAATTAAAAACGACATTGTAATGAACTTAAATATAACAAAATATTAATAATTGAGCTTAAATTTTAAAATCTAAAAAACAATACTAAACTCCTAAAAATAAAAATATAAGAAGAGTACTAAAACTTATATAGCGTATTTTAACCTATGATATATAACACTAATAACTTCATGTGCAAGAATCAAGATGATGAAACCAATGTCAAAAAGAATATTTGAGCTCCATTTTCTGATGAGACTGATTTGAAGTTTAGAACCCCTGTACTCATCACAGAAATTATATATAGATTCTGATAATTTACATTTGTTTAATGCTAAAACTAGCAAGAAACCAGATCTGCAACAAATCCAAAGAATAAAAAGTAGTCTGAAATGGTAAGAAATGGAATCTTTTGATCTGAAGATCCTTGCATTGCTGTGGTAAAACCCATGATTTTGAAACATTCTCAAGGCTTTACTATCTAACTACTATTCCACTTATTTCCATTGATAATTGGGATAAACCAAGATGGGATTACATGGTTGTCAATTAATGAAAAGCAACAGGGCAATTGAGCCATTTTAAAATGATTGAAACTTCAATTCTATCATCTCTCATTCAAAGCAATAAAGATCATTGTTTTGATTAAAGCTAAAGGGCATTCTTTTTTTGTCATATAAATAAAGGAAAGAGTGCATCAACTTTACCTCCTTTTTTTTTTGGCTTCCTCTATAATCTCAACTTTAAAATTCTGTTACTGAAACTCCCTTTTTTCCTTCTTTCATTTAAATTTTGTTCCCATTTCATTTTAAAGATTGATTAAGGACAATCAGTTTGTAAAACCCTTCAAAACAAATCCCTTGTCTTTCCTTTTTGTTCCACTTTACTTAAAGAAGCATAAGGTAGAGAGATAAGAAGGAATAGCTAACACCTTCCATGACTAGCAGAATTTCAATCTCTCTGAGAGAAAAGAAAGGAAAAGAAAAGAAAAGAGGAAGAGCAAAAAAGGAGAGGCTTAGCTTCTATCTTGTATATCAAGACTCTTTCTATCAACATGTCTGATTCTTTAAGCCTATACACACTTGAAGTTTCTCAGATTCCCTTCACTTTTCCCTGCTTTTCTAGAAAATCTTTTAATGTTGGAAGGCTTAAATCCCTTTGCTTCAACTCCTTCCAAACTCAATCCTCTTGAAACATATTTTCTCAAACCAAACATGTTCCCTCTCATTGTTTTCACATTACTTTCTCATCTAACCATTCCTTCATGTTCTGCTTCATTACATGCCGATTTTCATGTCTTGGTGGCACTTAAGAATGGATTTCAGTTCCCTGAACCCCTGTTAAGCTCATGGAATTCTTCGAATCCGAGTTCGGTTTGTTCCTGGACTGGCATACAATGCTATGGGGGACGAGTTGTTTCATTGGACTTGACAGATATGAATATGTGCGGCTATGTTTCACCTCAGGTTTCAAGGCTTGATAAGCTAACCAACCTCTCCCTTGCTGGCAACAACTTCACTGGCAACATTGAGATTGCCAATATAAGCGACCTTCGGTTTCTCAACATTTCCGACAACCAGTTCAATGGTCACCTGGATTGGAACTATGCAAGCATCAGCAACCTGGAAGTGTTTGATGCTTATAACAACAATTTCACTGCTGTTCTGCCGGTTGGGGTTGTTGCATTGAAGAAACTCAGGTACTTGGATCTTGGTGGCAATTATTTCTATGGCACAATCCCACCAAGCTGTGGCACGTTGGTGGGGTTGGAGTATCTTTCACTAGCCGGGAATGATCTTAGTGGGAAAATTCCTGGTGAGTTAGGCAACCTGGTCAACTTGAGAGAGATCTATTTGGGGTATTACAATGTTTTCCAAGGGGTATCCCTTCAGAGTTGGGTAATTTAGTAAATTTAGTTCACATGGATCTCTCAAGCTGTGAATTGGATGGTCCAATTCCTCACGAGTTGGGGAAGCTGCAGTTGCTTGATACTCTGTACCTCCATATCAATCTACTCTCAGGTCCAATTCCTAAGCAGCTAGGCAACTTGACCAACTTGGTGAACCTTGATCTCTCCCACAATGCACTCAGTGGAGAAATCCCACCTGAGTTCATCAATCTTAAGCAACTCAGGCTTCTCAATCTCTTCATGAACACACTACACGGCTCTATTCCACATCTGGTAGCTGACTTGCCTAATTTAGAAACCTTGGGGCTATGGATGAACAACTTTACTGGTGTGATACCTGAGAATCTCGGTCGAAACGGGAGGCTGCAAGTGCTCGATTTATCGTCCAACAAGCTAACCGGTACGATCCCTCCACACTTGTGTGCTTCGAATGAGTTAAGGATATTGGTCCTGATGAAAAATTTCCTTTTCGGGTCCATTCCTGAAGAACTGGGGAGATGTTACAGTCTCACTAGAGTAAGGTTGGGGCAGAATTACTTGAATGGTACCATTCCAAATGGCTTCATTTACTTGCCCCAACTAAACTTAGCAGAGTTGCACAACAATTACCTTTCGGGAACATTGGCTGAAAATGGTAACAGGTCGTCTAAACCTGTTAAGTTAGGCCAGCTCAATTTGTCAAACAATCTCCTTTCAGGTCCATTGCCATCTTCACTTTCCAACTTATCTTCTCTTGAAATCCTTCTACTTAGCGGAAACCAATTCTCGGGTCCTATACCACCTTCTATAGGAGAACTCATGCAAGTTTTGAAGCTTGATGTTAGTAGAAATTCACTTTCTGGTATTATCCCACCAGAGATTGGGAACTGTTTTCATCTCACATACCTTGATATGAGCCTAAATAACCTCTCTGGCTCAATTCCACTTGAGATTTCCGATTTGCATATTCTGAGTTACTTGAATGTATCGAGGAACCATTTAAATGAAGGCATTCCCAAAAGCATTGGATCAATGAAAAGCCTCACCGTTGCCGACTTCTCCTTCAACAATTTCTCTGGGAAGCTTCCGGAGTCCGGCCAGTTTGCCGTCTTTAACGCTTCATCTTTTGCAGGCAATCCTCAACTATGTGGTTCCCTCCTCAACAACCCTTGCAATTTCTCTGCAGTTACAAGCACCCCAAGAAAGGCCCCTAGGGACTTCAAGCTAATATTTGCACTAGGCCTTTTAATATGCTCTCTAATATTTGCCACTGCCGCCATCATCAAGGCCAAGTCATTCAAGAAGAACGGTTCGAATTCTTGGAAGATGACAGCATTCCAAAACCTCGAATTCACCGTTTCCGAAATCCTCGACTGCGTCAAGGATGGCAATGTGATTGGAAGAGGAGGTGCAGGCATTGTTTATCATGGCAAAATGCCTAACGGTATGGAAATCGCGGTAAAAAAGCTTCTCGGCCTTGGCACAAGTCGACACGATCATGGTTTCCGAGCCGAAATCCAAACATTGGGAAACATCAGACACCGAAACATCGTCAGGTTGCTAGCATTTTGCTCCAACAAGGAAACCAATCTCTTGGTCTATGAGTACATGAGAAATGGAAGCCTCGGTGAAGCATTACATGGCAAAAAGAAAGGTGCTTTCCTCGGATGGAACTTGAGGTACAAAATTGCAGTTGAAGCAGCTAAAGGTCTTTGCTATCTTCACCATGATTGTTCTCCACTAATCGTTCACCGAGACGTAAAATCAAATAATATCTTGCTCGATTCAAGCTTCGAAGCACACGTTGCTGATTTCGGATTAGCCAAATTCTTGGTGGACGGAGGTGCATCGGAGTGCATGTCCGCCATTGCAGGATCCTATGGCTACATTGCTCCTGGTATGTACCAAACTTCTCCCCTCTTCATTTAAATAATTATTTTCCCTGACATTAATGCTATTTTCTTTTTAACCTCAGAATATGCATACACATTGAGAGTAGATGAAAAAAGTGATGTGTATAGTTTCGGAGTAGTTCTTTTAGAGATGATCACCGGACGAAAACCGGTGGGTGAATTCGGAGAAGGTGTAGATATAGTACAATGGGCTAAACGATCGACAAATAGTCGAAGAGAAGAAGTTAGTAACATCGTGGATCGGAGGCTAACATCAGTGCCTAAAGACGAAGCAATGCACTTATTGTTTATTGCAATGTTATGCGTACAAGAAAATAGCATAGAACGTCCCACCATGAGAGAGGTAGTTCAAATGCTATCGGAGTTTGCTCGACATTCACTTGACTCCCAATCTTCATCTTCCTCCTCCTCCTTCATTCAAAAAAAATTTTGAAACAAATAAATAAATGAAGAGATTTGAGTTTTAAGCAACTTCTGTATTTTTCCTTTTTACTGGTGTTTTGGGTTTGTTGTTATATAGTTTGCTATTTGCAAAGCATTCATCTCTAATTTTCTTTCATAAATTTTCAGTTTACGTTTAGGGGTAACCCAAAAATGATTAGATTTAGGAATAATTGCATCCTTAAAAATGGATCATGTATGCACTTCCGCCCCTTCTTTGTATTATATTCCATATTTAAATGCTACACTTACCAATTCACATCACATTATATCATTTGTGTAAATTATAATATTATTTTTTTTTAAACTACCCTACAAAATGCGAAATATTAATTATTAAATTAATTTATTTTAATATTAAAATTGTTAAAATTTTATTTTTATAATATTATATTTATCTTTACTCTACTTTAAATTATAAAAGTAACGAAATAAAATCATAACCTATATGAAAATTGCTTAATTCTTATTTCTTAGTTACTTTTGGGCTTAATTTTTTTTTTAACTTTTATTATTGAATCTTTCTATTTTAATATGGAATTTGTGTTTATGATAACCTATGCCATGTATAAACTATGTCACATAGGCTCCTCTTGTTATAATATATATATGATTTAATTTTTTTTATATATTTTATTATTATATAATATTTAAATTAGAAGCCTTTATAAAAAAAATGGAAATAATTTTATTTGAATAGCCTAAAATTTTGACATGTGTACATGTTAGAAAATATGGCATCACATATATAATAATAGTAATTACATGTTATTATTTACTTTAATTAAGAGTGATCTAATTTGGTTAAGTTTTATTGGGCTTTAATTATTAAATAAAATATGGGTCAAATATGTGTAGATACTCTAAGAGACTTGTTCACGGTCCAAAGGTCCACCTAAAAAATTAGAGAGTTTAAGTAAAAATATAGGCTCGAAAAATAGACTTGGACAAAAAAAGGCCCGTTTAGAAAATGGTTCAGGCCTTAGATAAGGCTTTTTTTGCCCGAGCCCAACCTGGCCCAAATATGTAAAAATGACAGTTGCTTTTTTTTACTATTTTTTTATTGTTTTGTTATTATTTTCTTGTTAATTTTATTACTATTTTAGAGGCATTTCCTTGTTAAGTTGCACCTATTTTAGTGTTATTTAAGTATACATTTTTTTTAATTTTGGCTGCGCCTATTGCTCGGTCCTGGTAAATGGGCCTAAAATTTTGGTTGAGCCCAGCCTAACCCGACCCGACCCATGAACACCTATATACTCTAGTAACTAATTTCTAATTGATGATGAGCTGATTAAAAATTAGGTTAATGTTCCATCTTTAGAAAAGAGAAAGTTATCTTCTCGGAATTACTTGTGTATTAATTTGGAAGATTAAGACCATAAAATTCAAAGATTTCAAGAAATCGATAGATTCAAATACACTTCCACATCTAATCTTATTTATGATTTGTTCTTAATAATCCGACATGATAGATCTGATTTATTATGTTTTATATTAGATTTTATTTTACGGTTCTAACAGTACAACCTAATAAATTCGATATATGGCAAGACTTAAGCTGATCAACTAAGACTTTTATCACATTAGGCAGTCGTGAAACCTGCTACATTCTATATCGAGATTAATAGTTGCACCATGGAGGTTTTGTTCCAAACATGCACTTTGGATCTCAGTAATAAGAATGGTGGACATCTATCATGGAGGATTTGGATTTGCAGTTCCATAAGAAGTTGTTGATGTTGGGAAAGTTGGATGTACAGAAACTTTTTGGAAGAGAAGAGGTTGAAAAAAGCTTTTAGAAGAAGGAAATTAGGGCTTTTTTATCAAAATAACCCAAATAATTTAATTAAGTATCAAAATGACTCACTTTTTTAATTAAACACGAAAATGACCCTAAATCTATTGTAAAAGTTGGTGAAGCCAAATTATATGGTGCCACCAACTTGCCACGTCAACAGGGAGCATAAAAAAATTAATTTTTTGATAGAGCCATATAGAATGGCGCCACCTATATAAATACAAGGGAAATACTGTAATTTTTAGAAAAATAAGAGACTTCAAAACAAATTTTTCATTTTTTGGTGGAGCCAATTTAAATGGCGCCACCGACACGCTGCTTCTGATTTTTTTACTCTTTTTTTTTTACTTTTGTCTTTTTCTTTAATTTTTTTTAAGTTTTATATTTTTTTCTTATTTTATTTTATTTATTTTGTTTATTTATTTTATTTATTTCTTGTTATTAATTTTAAAAATTTGATATGTATATTTGAAATGTTTTATAATATATTTTTTAAAATTTTAAATATTATTTTAAAATTATTTTTTAAAATTTTAAATATATATTTTTGAAATTGTTTCTTATAAATTTTAAAAATATATTTTTGAAAGTAATTTTTCTAAATTGTAAATATTATTTTTTAAATATTAAGTATATTTTTAATAATATTTAAACATTAAAATTTTTAAATTTTAAAAAGGTTTAAATATCTTTAAAAATATCAATTTTTACATAGAATTTTTTAAATTATTATTTTTAATTTTTTTTAAAGATATTTAACCATTTTTAAGTTTTTTATTAAAAATTTTATTTAAAATTCGAATGTTTAAATGTTTTATATTATTAAAAAATAAAAACAAATAATAAATTTGAAAGATCATACCTTTTAAATGTTTAAATGTTTCATATTATTAAAAATATATATTTAATTTTTTAAAAAATAATATTTAAAATTTTAAAAAATAATTTAAAAAATATATATTTAAAATTTTAAAAAATAATTTTAAAATAATATTTAAAATTTTAAAAATATATATTATAAAACATTTCAAATATACATTTCAATTTTTTTAAAATTAATAACAAAAAATAAATAAAATAAATAAACAAAATAAAATAAGAAAAAATATAAAACTTAAAAAAGAAAAAAAAAGAAAAGAAAAAGACAAATGTTTAAAAAAAATAAAAAAAAATTAGAAGCAACATGTTAGGTCTAGTGGCCACATTTAAATTGGCTCCACCAGAAAATAAAAAATTATTTTGAAGTCCCCTATTTTTCTAAAAATTATAATATTTCCCTTGTATTTATAGAGGTGATACCATTCTACATGGCTCCACTAAAAAATTAGCGCCATATAATTTGGCTCCACCAACTTTTACTGTAGATTTAAGGTCATTTTCGTGTTTAATTAAAAAAATATATCATTTTAATACTTAATTAAATTATTTAGGTTATTTTAATAAAAAAAGCCGGAAATTGAAGATTGTGAGAGAAAAAAACAAAGTTCAAGTGAAAAAGAGGAAAAGAAAAAATAAAAAATTACTATTATCCATCAGGTCAATTTGTTATTATACCATTAAAGATAATTAACAATTTATTGATTATAATATAATAAAGTGATAATGCAACTTTTTCTTAAAATTTGATATCCTTTTCCAATTGTTTAATAATATATTAGTAATTTTTTCTATTTCATTCATATATTATTTGGGAATTTTTTTAATCTTAACTTTGAATTTTAAATTTTAAATTTTAAATATGAACTCAAACTCAAATTCTTAATCTTAAATTTTAAACTTGATTTTTTGATTTATGATTTAATGTTTGGATTTAAAGTTCGGAATTTGAGATTTTATGTTCAAATTCAAAGCTTAGGTTTCAAATTTAGTATTCATGATTTAAGCTCGGGTTTAATTTTAAAATTTAGAATTCTAAGTTAAAAGAAAATATGTATGAAATAAAAATAATTACTGAAATATTATAAATACCTGGAAAGAGACTGGATTATGTAACAGTCAGCTTATGTAGTTCCCAATTGAAAATCACCTCAAACATGGATGACTCACTTGAGTGATAGGGACTATTATTCCTGCCAAGGATTTGTAGTGAAAGGGCAATCATGATTTTTTTTTTCTTCACCAGGTATTCGTATGCACAATCGAGTAAACAATATAGGTGAGTTTAAATTAGGGTCAAGCCAATAACAAAAGATAGCAGTAAGTTAAACCTGCCATTTTTGTACCAAAAGGAAGCTGCTATTTGGGAACAGTATAAGTACCGTCCAAAGTCACTGAAAACCCTTTTTAAAACCCACAACTCTACCGTCTCGGGCTGTTGTTTGGACGCTGAGAAACTGAGGGAAAAAAGACTAAATGAAATGACGGGAAGTCCCACTGAATCCAGGCCTTCTAAAATACTTAAAACCCAAGATCACAACGACCAAGATAAAGAAGATAAACAACTACAAGACTTAAGCATGAGCAAAAACCCTAGAATCCAGCGCTATTTAGTAGCTATTGAGTACATCGGAACTCGCTTCTCTGGCTCGCAGGAGCAGCCCAATTGCCGCACAGTCGTTGGCGTATTAGAGGTAGTACCTTGGTCTCTGTTTTCTTTTTAATTGCGAATCTGAAATGAAAAAGGAAGGCTCTAACATTTCGAATTTTGCAATGGCATTCTGTTTACAAATTGTATTATCATCGATATAGCACCTTAAGATTTATGTTTTCTTGGATTTGGTGCCTTTGTTTCGTTCTATTGCAACGGTAAACAAATTTTGGTTGAGATAACAATTAGGTATTGTAAATTTTGATGCTTTGGTTTTGTAGGAGGCTTTTCATAAATTTATAGGTCAGCCGGTTTCGATCTTTTGTTCAAGTCGAACTGTAAGTCTTCACCCTTTTGCTTACTACACTGTTATTATATTCTTTAATCATCTTCTCCATTACTAGTTAGTAACATTTAATTTAAGGACTACTTTCATGGATTAAGGGATGCACTGACATTTTGGTTAAACTAAGGGTGTGGGATTTTTCAAATAGTCTTTATGAAGTCAATCGGTACTGTTACTAAGAAGCTCACATAGTTATAGATATACAATCAACTTTAATTTGCTTGAATTGGACAAATAGTTCCATTGCCACTATCCAATCTGCTATTGGAAAACTATTTTATGAGAATGTCATATAGATTTTTAGTTTTTCTTTTCTCCGATTCCAGGATGCTGGTGTACATGCCTTATCAAATGTTTGCCATGTAGATGTGGAACGCATAAGCAAAAGAAAGCCTGGTGAAGTGGTGAGTATTTACACATAATATTTACTTATTGGAGTATTCTGCGAGTAACTTAATTTTAAATAAGTTTATGACAGCTGCACAATTACTTCTCATGCTAAAAATGCAGTTACCGCCTCATGAACCAGCTGTTGTTAGAAGAGCTGTGAACCATTTCTTACAGGTGTATTTTCTAATGATCTTTCTAGTTTATGCATTAGGATGTATAAGTTGACTTCTTGTCATCAACCTGGGATTACCAACTTTGTTCTTTAAAAAAAAACATTTTTACCTTGATTATGTTGGTGTTGTGTATCTAATAACACATTGTTTAATTTGGTTTACCTTAGAAGAATGAGGGTGATATTTCAGTGATCGATGTCCGATGTGTTCCAAATGATTTTCATGCAAGATTTAAAGCTCAGGAGCGCACGTAGGTTTTTTTTTATCTTCATTTCTCTATGTGGAGACTCTAACCATGTGGCTCAGCCGATAAATACTTTTGGTGCTATAATTCTCTGTTGGATGTTAAATGTTACTTCTGGAACCTTTCAAGTTTAACCTTTTCCCCAATTACACGGAATCATGATTAATTAGAATGCAAATCAGCTCTTGGCTTTTCCTTGTGTATTGGACCTTGGCACTTGAGGAGTTGGGCAAGTATAACATTATATGAAAGGAACAAGCTGCTGCATGTTAGGATTCAAATTATTCTGTCACCTTGTCTTCATATGCTAAGCATTTTTTGTGAATTCATTCTTTTAAATAGTAATTCTTGACCACAATATGTTCTTTATAGAATTCTCCCACCTCTAAGAGGTGCAGCTAGTACAATTTAAGCAGATTTCACCCGATATTTTAGGTACCCTATTTATCTAATGCTATATGCAAGAAGACCCCTTGGAACAATTTAGACGCACATTGATGATTTTTTTATGGTGCTCTAAAAGTGCAAGACAGTGATTTTGATTTCTTGTATTTCATAAATTGAACTGTATAAGATAGACATCTCAATTTGTGAGAAATAATCTTGTAGGTACTTTTACCGCTTGGTTTCTGGCTCTGAACCTTTGTCTACCTTTGAAAAAGAGCGGGCATGGCATGTACCAGAGAAACTAGATCTATATGCAATGCAGGTGGGTCTGTTTTTTAATTGTGTACCCCCAATTTGATTTAATTATTGATTTACTCCAAAAATGAGAACCTAATTGATATACTTGTAGGAAGCATGCAAAGTTCTTGTTGGACATCATGATTTTAGTTCCTTCAGGGCAGCAGGTTGCCAGGTGGTTACTTTTCTCATGTGCATAAAGTATCATTATCATATGTGTTACAGGGCTTTACATGTAGATGTACACATACACGCATGTGTATGCCTACATGACATAATCACACAAACATTATTTCCAAACAGCTGAGAATCTTTTTTTTCCATCTTCCTAGTTTTCTTGACTACCCAAAGATGATGTGTGTTTAGGCAAACTCACCAATCAGAACTTTAGATGAACTCCACGTCTGTGAGGTACCTGCAACTCCTTATTTCCCATCAATCACAGAGAGGGAACAGAATAATTCAAGCTTGAAAGATTCTCTTACATGCTCTGTTAAGCCTGAGGTTGGGCTCCCCATTAATTCATTCTCCAATACTGAAGATATGGTAGACACGAATAATGGTAAAAGTAATCTAGAAGAATTTGGAATAAGGAGGAGGCATCGCAGCTATATGGTAACAGCACGGGCACGCTCCTTTCTTTACCACCAGGTTTCAGTTATTGCCTTTTTTATATATGATTTTGATGACCCATCTGTTAGTTGTTAAGTTCACTACTTTGTGCAACAATTTTCAACCCAGTCCAAGGGAGACAACAATTGAATAACATTCATCTCTATTTGATGTGTCCTTCGTCTTATTGATAAATAATCTTTGTAGGACATTAGCTGTTCAATCATTCATATATACATATATAATATGTCAATCTTCTGCTGGATTTCATGCAGGTCAGACTGCTTGTTGGTGTTCTCAAATGTGTTGGCACCGGAGAGTTGATGACTTCTGATGGTATTTTTTTCATTTTATGTTCACTTTCATGTGCATGCAGACAATTGTTTATTCTAATCGAGTTTTTTAACCCCTTTTTTTCTTTTCCGGGACGTTATTCATGCATTGAATGGAATGAATTATTTCAGTGGAAAGAATTCTGAATGCAAAAACAGTGACTGCCGCAAGTCCAATGGCCCCTGCATGTGGTTTATACCTTGGACGTGTGAAGTATGACCTACCATGATCATGAGATGCTCAAGATGTTGTTTCCTACTACATGAGCCTCTACTTTGGTCCAGGGACGGATTCTAAAATGGGGCCTATTTCTTCCCCAAAACTATTACGAATGCAGTAATTTTAAATGTCTTTATTGAAATTTCAGTCGTATTATAAGAAGTCACAAGACTATTTGGATAGGTAGTTCATCACTCTTTCAAGAAAGTACATTTCCAAGAAATTTCTGGTAATGGAGTTAAATACTTGAACATTCTTTTCTCTTTATTTTTTGTATTTTTTTGGTCAACAAATTAAACATTCAAAGCATACTTCAGGCAAGCAATCTCCTGCCTTAACCAAGGAGCAAACATTATTTACATGCAAGGATATGCAATTTATTAGTCCTAATTAATTTTTATATTTTAATTTTGTTAACTTAATTTTAGTTTTTATATTTTAATTTTGTTAACTTAATTTTAGTTTTGATCTAAACAATAATAGTTAAATCTATTAGGTCAAATTTTGTTACTGTTTTGTATTATGGCGTAAATTGTAAATTTCTTTTTTCAATTTGATCTTTCTGAGATCATTTACACTTCAAATTTTGAAAATAGTCTAAACTCAAATAGTAGTTGTTGAATGGATTAACTAAAATAATAATGGTTTTTGTGCGAATATCAAGTAGAAATGACAAATAGTTCGAAAATTTAACGGTTTGATCATAATTTTAATTTTTTTTAAAAACACTGGAATTAAAAATAATTAAATTAGAATATATTATTAAATTCACAATTTACTTATAATACAAATGCTAATAGTAAAATTTTGACAAAAAATTTATATACAATAAAAAGACATGAACACAATATATATATCTTTAAAAAAATTACAAAAACAACACCATAAACAAAATATGATGTATCTAAGAATTAGTCTTTAATGCATTAACTAATGGCAATATGACATAATATCTAATGATGAAACCTCAACATTAGGCCTGTTAATCAAGGGTGCTCACCATATCCCAAGGCCATAATAAGATTGTGCTTGCGTTATAATTTAAATGAATGCTTGTGAATTTGAAATTATATTGTATAAAAAAATTAATTATATGAATATAAGTTTCTAACGGGAAAAATAAAAATCATTAATGGTCTTGAAGAAAAGAAGGAATAACTTTATTTAGGACTAAAGATAATGTTTTAGAAGTTGTTATTCACCTTAATGAGGTGTGAGATTGTAATTTACTAACATTGTATATCATATTTAATAATTTTTATATTTGTGGTAAACAGCCACAACAATATTTGACAATTGTGGGGCTAAAGTTTGATGAGATGAACTAAAAACACACCTATATTTGATCCATACATTTTTTTTCTCAAAGCAAGACTCCAAAACATTAATAGACATGAAAACTAATATCATAGTTCTCCACTCCTCACCTGGAATTCTTATTTTAAACATAAAAAAGTAGGTGAACAAAATGATTTTAACACTTTATCAAGAATGAAAGACTATAGTTATATGATAAAAGGAGGAATTAAAGGAAGGATACTTAGATTAGAGAAGTAAGCCACAAATGTAGATCAGATCTAGTGTCAGAGCATTCTGTGTGCTTAGCATCTAATAATTTACAACGGTATTATGTAAATCACCTATTTCACCTAGACAGATTTTCCAGGGTTATGTCAAAAACCTCTTGACAAAAGAAAGAACCGCAAGAAATCTCATAATCTACTTCATGAATGACTCGATAGCTGAATGAACTAGACTAGTTTGAGAATCCCGATTTGGAACCAATGAATGACTGCCACTCCAAACAGACTTCTTATTGTCAGGAAAGAGAACTCCACATAATTTAAGAAGCATGGGATTCTCGAAGCAGAAGCTCTCCAACATTTTAGACCTTTGTTGCCTTTCTTGAGCCTCCTGTAATTACATGAACACCATTAACTCTCTGCATGACCAAAATACATAGTAGCATGTCATAGAAATGCAAAATAGAAACCTTTGAACTCTTAAAACATCACTATGCCAAGAACTTTACAAGATATTTAAACCATGTTCCAAGAATAAAGTTTGTGCAATGGAGGAGGAACAGAATAGATTATTACATTTTAGAAATCAGAGTACATTGCAAATGATGCAAAAAGAAAAGGTGGGGAGGGAAAAAAGGGAAATCGGGGACACAAATACCTTGTATCTCTGTTGTTGAACTGCTTTACTTTCTTCTTCGTTTTGTGTTATAATTCCTTTCTGGTTTTGGACTACTGCACTGGACTTATCCACTGTTTCAGGCTGAGATTTTCTACCGCGCTCCTCTGACAAGCTATCTCTGAACTGTGATTGCTCTTTCGTTTGACCTTCATCTTTGTTAATAGTCTTTATATCATTTTCTTCCTCATCCTCCTCTTCCTCTTCTTCCCCATCATCTTCCTCCTCCTCATGCCTCTCCTCCATACGGCTATACTGATGCTCAGACACCTCCCCTTTCACCTTTTCTCCTTCACCTTCCACCTCAGCATCTGCATATGGGTCTACTGATTCATCCATATTTAACGATGAATCTTCACCATAAGGACTACCAACAGGTGAAGATTCCTACAATCAAGAAACAGAAAAGAGAAGTCAATCTTCTGTTAGAATATTAAAAGTAATTCTTTTGCCGATCAATTTAGCCTTAAACCTAAGCATTAGTCCAATAAATTAGCAGCAGCTTACCTCTTGCTGGAGATCCAGGACTCCAGAATGACCTTTAGCCATTCTAGCATTTGCCTCACGCTCTCTCTTGCGTCGCTTCAAGACGCAAATAGCACATAAGCAATCACTTTTATGGCGCCTTCTGCAAAATGAAGGATGAAAAGCAAATACAGAAAATATATGTTTTGTTTAAAAAAAAAGTTTAATGCGGATGAAACTTTCCAGAAAGCACCATCGTGCAGAAGAGAGAAAGAGGAAAACCCCATGACAACATACCCGTGTTTTCGATTTTTCAGTTTTGATTGACCAGATTTTATCTGCATTTTCCCCTGGCTGGAATCCTCAACATCACCGCCTTCAGCACCTGATACAAAGGAAATAAAAACTTCTAGTACGGTACCAAAAAATCCTCAGCTCCACATAGGAAAACAATTTTTATGAGAAAAATGACCAATATTACGAGGTTTTGTCTTTAACACAAGGATCAGAAAGGCAAATAGCTTCATAGATGGGATAAAGAATACTCATAATTTTAAAAACCTTACTCAGAAACTAAAAATGACAGATGCATAAGCAAATTCAGTATTAAAAATAAAAAGGAAAATGCATCAATTGCTAGGTAGCACAAGTCAGCATCAATCCTCACCATTTGCTCCTTTTGAATGTTCAGTGTATAATCCTGCTGCTGTCCAATACTTCATGAAATTCTTCTTCACTCGTCTCATTAGGTCCAAGATTGCATCACCTTTGTTGTTGTACTTGCAACAATTATCCCAAATGTACTGTACATCCTTAAACACATCTTCTGAATCCATGTACTTGTCCCCACTTTCAAGATTGTTGCATATAGTTCCAAAATCCATTGGTGTGTCTATGATATCAAAATAGTCCTTCATTTTGATACAGAAAAGAAATAAAGAAATAAACATATCTTGGTAGACCAAAGAAATAGGAATGAGAAAGCTATATGGCATACAGCAAGACATAAATATATCATCCAAGTCTGCAGAACAACAAATAGAAAAGGCATTGGCTTCCCCACAACAAAACTCTCTTCGGAAGTGTTTGGGAATTAGGATTTGGATTTCAAAAATATTGTAAATTGAGTGGTAAACTATCTAGAAACGTCACATTCATGATCATTTCTAAAATCCATGGATTTTTTAGATGCCTATTTAGTAATGAAATTGAAATTTTCAAAATCTTTTTGGATTTGATAAATCCATGTTTTTATACTTTGCTGATATACTTTATATTGAATCTCAACTAATTTGTCTATAACATAAGCATTTCATTCTTACAATTTACATAATAAATGAAATCCAAATCCAAATTCTGAAATCCATGTTCCCAAACGGAGCATTAAGATATTAACTAACTCCCTAAGGAGAACAATACCAATAGCCATAATACTACAAATGCATTGATCATCAAGACCTGAAGAAATAATTAATTATCTACCATCTAAAGACCTCTTGAATAATACAAAGAATAAACTGCTGAAAAAGCTGGAAAACTTTAATATCCTTAGGCTATAAATATAGCTTGTTATTCACACTTACAGGTATCCCCAGAGCTTCAGGGTTAACAGGCTCATTGAAGGGAGCAGCTGCTTCCATTTTCATCACTTTCTTTATCACCTAGGAAGAGCAAACAACAAACCACAATGAAAAGATGAGACAAAACAAAATAAATGCTAATGGAAACAAAGTTAAACCTCCAACATACCGTCAGAGCAGAATCTAATTCTTGCTTATTATACCGAGAACCCAAACGAGGCATCTTTGCTTCTTTCTGGAGAGAAGACTCACGTTCTTCTCCTATAACATTACCACTCTTATCAGCATTTGAACCAGCCAACATCCTAGATGACTTAATCTTGATACTTCCAGCTTTCCTTGACACGCTACTAGAAACACCCATTTTCATCTCTGCAGATGAATTAGCACTGTCTTCCATTTTCTCATAAACCCCACCTTGTCTCTCAAACCCTACTTGTGGACTACTCTTATCGGTATCACTATGCGAAGGGACATCAGATTCCAACACTTTTGATGATGTCTTGAGCTTCAACTTAACACGACCAACGGACTTACCAACGGCCTTATCCACAGAGCTATCAGGATTTACGCTGGTGACATTGAATGCCGGATCGGTTCTGGTAGATGAAGGAGTATCAACTTCCATCCCAGATTCATAATCATCATTAACAGAATTATCATCAGTATTTACACTCGCAACATTGCCAGTAGCCTCATTGGGAGCCACCAAAGCAGCAGCATTGGCTTTAGCTTTATTTCCTTTCTTATGCCCTCTCTTTCGTTTCATTTGTCTAAACAAAAATTCAGTCTTTTCTTACACACTACAACCAATCATAAAATAACAGAAAATTAAGTTAAAAGCATTTCCACCAATCCAAAGATAACTTGTATTTTCTAAAAAAATTGAAATTACACAGAAACCCAATTCCCAAAAACCCTAGAAAGTTCGGATGTTTTGTCAAAAAGTGTAACTTTCAAAGACAGAGAGAGAGAGTGTGTGTGTTAGGTTACCTTTTGTTTGTGAGAGTAATCAACGAACGAATGTTAGGTATTTGGGTCGGAGATTTTCTAACGGAGCCAGGATTTTATTTGATTTTGAGTTTCCAAAGTTCTTCCTTCGATTTTCCTCTGTAAACTGCTTCCCGCAACAAAATAAATCAGATTCGCTGAACCACGACGTCGTATTTATATTTTAGATTTAAATACCCTATCTATATTGTATAGCACATGGGTGGGAAAAAATTATACTAACACATTTATAAAATGTTTTGAAAAAGTTATATATTTTTTTTATTTAAATGAATCTGTGTAAAATATTTTCTATTATTTTGTAGATTTCTTACAAATATTTCATAGAAGTCATTTTCAATTAAATAAACATACATTTAAGATTTTTTTCATTGTTTAATTGAATTTATTTTTATCTATAATTTTATATTTTATATTGTTTTTGCATATTTTTAAAATATTATGTTAAATTCAGATTCATTACAACGTCATTTTTTAATTACATGATTATCAAGTGAGTATTTTTTATTTAAAAGTGTGACATCAACAATGTAACGATGTCAACAATTGGACTTTATTTTCAAATTTGAAAAGTAAAAGGACTAAATTCTTGAAAATAAAAGTACAAAGACTAAATTGCAAATCTGTAAAGTGTACGTAGAATTATAACATATTTTAACCTTTATACTACAAAATATTTATTATTAATATATTTATAATTGTAATAAATATTTATTATTAAAATATTAATATTGAATATTTTTAATAATATATGAATAATATTATTTAAAATTATTATTTTTAAAATTTATTAAAATAAATTTTAAATATTAAATAATTTATAAATTATATTTATTATATTAATAATTTATTATATGATTAAATATGTATGTTTAATACGATTGAAAAATATAATATTTTAATATTTTAAAATATTTTAAAATATTTTAAAAATAAAAAAAATGTATTATCAATATAATAATATTAAGCTTAAGTAAAATTATCTATAAATGAGCTCTTTTTCGGAAATTGACTTACATTTTTCAAAAGGGTAAGTCATTTTACAGGAAAAAGGGCTTATTTTACATTGACCTGTAAGTCATAACACAGAAAAATGCAGAAAACATTTTCTGTAAAACATTTTACGTGTAAACAAACGGACCCTAAATATATCAAATAGAAATTCTATCACATGTGTATGCGTGTTGAAATTACATACTTATAATACATATATTAATTTAAAATTAACATTCAATAAATAATGAAACATATTATTTGGAAGTAATTAATAATAACACATTAAATATTTACAATATTAAAATAAAAAATAGATTAAAACTGATGGAGTTAATAAAGTATGTATAATACAATTAAAATATAAATATTAAATTATAATAAAGCTTTGGTTTAATGGTAAATAGGGGCAAAGTCAGAAATTTTTTACCATTTAATAGCCTATATCTTTATAATTTTAAAGGATTAAATTAATTTTTTATCATTTTTGGGAATTTAAGTGCACTTTTACCGTTACTAATTTAAAATTTTATAAATTATAAATGGGCTTAAATAAAAAAATTTCCATTTTAAGGGAGTCGGGCCCCTGCCAACCTCCTAACTTTGCTACTGATAGGAAAGTTAATGTTTTATCTATATTTATATATATAATATATATAAAAGTACGGGTTGAGAAAAACTTTTGAAAATACACTTTATTTTCTATCATATTACTAAATTCACATCAAAAAATAATTACAGTATTTAATTTAGAATTATTAGTTTAAAAAGTCAAAATAAAATAGAAGTTGTGATAATTATACATTTAAAAATAATTATAATTTAATAAAAATTGTGATAATTACAGTTTTAAAAATAATTAGAATTTAAATTACAATTATTAGTTAAAAAGAGTTGTGCTAATTTTCAAATAAAGCTCTTACTTAAATAGAACTCTAAGTATAAACTTTTGAATTGGCGACTATACCCTTTATTTTTCATCATATTATTTTGAATAAGGTTACTTTGCATTAATTACCAAAAGTAAAACTATTTTGTATGTTTAATATGATAAAAGTGCTTTAAATATTATTTGAAAATTTTCTATTATAATATTTATTTTGATAAGTTAATATGTTTTAATTATATTCAATAATTCAAATAAGAAATATTATTTTAAATTAATTATTGTAATTAAAATATAATATTTAAAAACTAATTAAATATTAAATACATAACATCACATGTAATACATATGACATTAGAAACCGTTAATATAAATAGGACAGGTTCAAATCCAATCAAATACAAATTTTTAATTTATTTTAGTTATTGTATCAACCAAACTTTTTCCGATAATGATCTTACTACTTTTCAAACATATTTTTCTTCAAATATACATCTCACCGAAAGCATAAGCCTCATTAACAATACCATATAGCTTAAAATAAAAATAAAAAATAGATTCAGATTCAAACACGCCAAAAGTTTCCAAGTTGGTGGTGAATCTATGGAGCTTTGACATATTCGCACTTGAAATTTCTTCATAGGCAACCTTTAAAATGTTATAGGCTTCTCTTATAGATGCTTCGAAATTTCTCTAGATCCACTCTATTGAAGATAACATATAAGGTTTTTAAATAGTAATTTGTTGATTTATCTTCCTTTCTAGTCCAAGTAGTTTCAGGTTTGGGGTCTTCTCAATTGTTTATAGTGGTTCTCCTCTTATTACAATTGCTTTTCATGCCCTTTTATCAATAGATTTGATAAAAGTTTTCATTTTAGCTTACCAATAAAAGCAGTTTGACCTGTCTAGGAATAATGGTCTAGTTGTTGATACTCCTCCTTTATACCTTCCATGTGAATTGGTCAGACATAGGATCTGCACCAAATATGTTATGATTTCACTCTAATACTAGTTCAATGTATGTCTTGCTAAGTTGTGGGATGAGTTGTGGGCACAATTACTAAAATAATCGCAAAAAATTTAAAAGATAAAAAATTTATTTTATGTAATTCGAACTTAATCTACTTCTATAAGGCCTTACTTAGAAAATAAATACACTAAAATTTACTCTGTATAAAAAACTTACAACCTTGTCTTTGTACATCTTAATTTATCTCTCACATGTTGCTATCTCAATCACTTACCAAATGTTATCTAACATCACCTTTATTGAGCCATCCTAAGTTTAATATCTATATTTTTTTATCAAATTTATATCTTATCTTTAATTTCAAATACACTCCCAAATTAAAATGTCGTTCTTTCCTCCTTATCTGTATTTCAAGATAATGCCAAAATCTTCAAATAACGTGAGACTTTTTTTCATCTTCCGTTCTTTGAATAAAATGTTTTCCTTATGTCAATATTTGATGAGTCTTTAAATGTTCATATACCCTAATTTGAGTAGATATTCTGTAATGACCCAAAATTCATGGGCATCAGAAAAGTGCAAAATCAGACCTCCGTTTTAGTGAAATGGGTTCGTAAATAATTATTAGAAATATTTATGAGACTGGTGGTGTGCCTAATTAGGTTCTAATTAGGTGAATTTAGCTTAATTAGGAGTAATTAAGAAAAATGACTAAAGTGAATTAGGGTAAAAGTTGAATTGTAGATTAAAAGAAAATAAAAAGGATCAAAATAAAAAATAAACCATTTAGCATAAGTTGAGGCGGCAAACAAAACAAAAATCTAAGATTTTTGTTTGTTTAATTAATATAAATAAATAAATTAGTTATAAATTTAATTATGTTAAATTATAATAATTATGTTATAATCATATTATATTATATTATATTATATTATATTATATTATATTATATTATATTATGAAATAAATAAAATAAGGACAAGTAGATGATGATGATAATATACAATTGTAAAAATATATGTGTGCACAATTGTAATACATATATTTGTTATTAAATAGATATTTATTATTATTTAATTGATATTAAATTATAAATTAAATTAAATAGTTGACAAATGTAGGGTGATGTTAAAACACGTGTTTAATAAATATATGCAAACATTTGTAATATAATTATTTATTTACTTATATCTTAAGCTAAAGATATTTATTATAATAATTATTATTAAATTAATTTATTATAAATATATGAATTGAATTAAATTAAAGCCAAGTGTATGGTGATAAAAATATACCAATGTAATAATAGCATTTATATATTTGTAATATATTAATTTAATTACTTTTTAAGTAAATAGATATTATATTATATTATATTATATTATATTATATTATTATTGTTGTTGTTGTTGTTGTTGTTGTTGTTAACTAATATATATAAAATAAAGTAAAATAAAAAAAAAGAAACAAACAAAACAAAGAAGGAAAGAAAGAGAGAGCAATTTGAAACCGGGGAAAAGGAAAGAAGAAAAGAAAAAATAGGGTTTTGAAGCTTAAAGCTTTAATTGCTAATATCGCGCCCGAGCCATCCACGAAGAAAGGAAAAGAAAAGGTGGACGAGGAGTAGACACGAGAGTTATGATTTGTATTACTATAATTCAAATCTATTTATTATTAATTGTTATATTTTAATTAAAATGCATGGTAAGTAAAATTAGGTAAGCAATTGAAATGATAACATTGATTTGAATGAAATTGATTCAAACATGTTTATGGCTATTGAAATTGAATGTGAACAAATTGGAAATTAAAAGTGATTTGAATTAAGTAATTGAATTATGAATTATGTGAATATTTGAAAGTATATTTATTATAAACTAAAAGTGATTTGAATTGAATAAACTTAAATTGAACGAAGAAAATATGTGAGTATTTGAAATGTATATTGATTGAAAAGTAATTAGTGATTTGAATTTAATTGGAAAACGAATTAAAAATATGAATTGAATAAAAGTAAATTAAATTATGAATATGTGTGAATATGTGAATTGTGTATTGATTGAAAAGTGGTTTGAATTGAATCGAAGTATGATTATATGTGAATATGTGAAATATGTATTGGTATTGAATTGTATATTGATTAGAAAGTGGAAAGTGGATTTGAATTGAATTGTGATTGAATTGAAAGTGAATTTGAAATAGAAAAATGATTTGAATACCCTATTAACTAGTCGAGCTGAGTCGGATATAGTTGGCATGCCATAGGATTGGAAGAGTATGGGAATTTATCGGCTTTGCCGATCAGGCACCTCGTGTGTCGTTTCAGGCAGTTTATGTGTCGTATACTACTTCTAATATATTGATCAGGTATTGAGTACTGTTTTAGGCATAATGTGTTGTACTGGTGTGTTTGGTTGGTTGAAATATGTGTATCCGCCAAGGTCCGGGTTTGTTAATAGGGTGAATAACTGAAATGAGAAAATTAAATAAATTTGATTGATCATACTATTAAAAATATGAGAAAGAAATTATGAGTTGAATTGTGAATTGAATTGAGACATGAGATTTGAAGCATGAACTTAAGGCTCATGAATTTGTTAAAATATCGAAATAAGAAGTGAAAATAGAATGAATAGGAAATAATGAAATAGTGTATGAGTTAATTGAATATAATCATATGAATTAATTATAATTTTTTTTTTGAAAAATGTTGGTTTAAATAATTATTGAAAGACTAATGTTGTAAGGTTTTAGATATGAAATAGAATAAGTTATTGAATTGAGATATAGAAATGAAATATGTGAAATAATGACTTTATGAAATGGTTATTGATGAAATGCATGAAATGAATATTGATGTAGTAAGAAGATATATAAATTAAAATGAAGAAAAGCTATTTACGATACATATTACTAAGAAAATTTTAAAGTTTTAAATGCATGAATGATTTATTGAAAGTAAAATACTGGTAAGATTAATTGTGCATATTTATTGTTTTTACCTTAAGTATTTGAATTATAGTAATACCACTGGGTGTATACTCAGCGTACGGTTTGTTTCCGTGTGCAGATTAGGTACAGAAATTTTTGAAGAGTTGAATTTGAGATTGCAAGCTTTCATCTCATCACATCTTCAAGCAACAACAGGGTATGTTTTAAAATTTTGAATAGAATGGCATGTACTTAGGAAAAATATTAAGTATGTTCCAAGTGTCCATTTTTATGTTCAAATATATTAGTAATTAGCTAAGAATTACTTTGGCACCAAATGTAATATTTCTATATCAGGTTCCTTGAGTCGAACATGGTATAAGGGTGTTACATATTCTTTGTTGCATTTTTACAAAATAAAAAATATATATAATCGTAAAAAATGGGCAACTAAAACATCATGTTATAGCAGGTGTGACTTTTTTATATTGGTACAACCTTACCTCACAACATGTATCCTAACACATAATATCATCCAAGCAACTAAGCACCATCCAAAATTTGATCATTCAGTTGAGTTGTCTATGTAACACCGTTAGCCCATCCTAATCGCCGAGACTGAGCTACAGAATGCTACAGTATAAAACGGAATAGTTACATACCTTTAACGGATAATTCGAGATAGAAATCATTTTTTATCATAACATAAGTAATTTAGAACAAGTTTAAACTTTTCCTGAGCTTAATATGAGCTTACATGAGCTTTAAAATTGACCTGAAATCAAACAATAACCAAATTGCGAAGCTTGAAAAATACAAAGCTGATGTTGTGACGAGATTTTCTCCATGTCGTGACATTGCGGAATAATATGTCATGTCACAACATTTAACCACTTGATGTCGGGAAGTCACAAACTGTTGGTCGACGTTGCAACGAGGAAAGATCGACGTCTGGACGAGAACCTATTTTCGGTGTAATTTGGCCATTTGGTACTTGCTTCAAACTAATCATCCAAATAGGTCAAATAATGCATTTGATATCATTTGAACATGTTCAAAACATACCAATTTCATGCCAAAACATAACATATAATCATCTAATCAATCTACAAAACCAATATGCCAAATTAGACACTAAATCACAATAAGGATACATGAACCATTCCAAACCATTGCACCTATTTATACCATTTCATATCACATATCCATTTAAAATAACAAGTTGATTCAAGCATACCAAACTCATTATAATTACCTATCCATAAATGCATATCAATATACCAAAACTATGAACATGAGCAAATTAACATCACCATATGTGTTTAAAATCAACTATGTCTCAAACATGTTTAAATTACAAACAACTTGACACTCCTAAGTACATGTCACATATAATTGAGTTCAAGCGATCAAAAGTCTACCGAACTAGGAGACGGATAGTGTAAGCTCATCGAGGATCTGATCGACACATTCCGTAAGTCAAGATCTATAGAAAGAAAGGCAATTGAGTAACCATTACGGAATGCTTAGTAAGCTAATATAAAATTTCACTTAACTTACCTAAATTTTATATCAATTTAATCAATAGAAATACAGATATGCATATTGTAACAGCTTACTTTTCAGTGGTGTTGGAAATAGTGATTTGAGATCACTAAATCCGACAAGTGAGTTCAAAGATTTAATAAAATAATATATGTGAGACAAGTATGACATTAGAAGAATTTTTGAATTAGTGAAGTTGGAGAATTAGAAGAATTTATTAGATAAATTGGGTCGAAAATAAGGTATCGAGACCTTGAATTCATAATCCAAGCCATAAATATTTTTATAAATATTTATGGAGTGTTATTGAGTTAGTATTAAAGTTTTGTCAGAAAATTTTAACTTAGTATTAAAGTTTTGTCAGAAAATTTTAACGTTTTGATAGTTAATTAATCAAAAATGACTAAATTGTAAAAGGTGAAAAACTTGCAAAGGTCATTAAATAGCTTAAGTGTCCAATAAGGAAGGACTTAAAAGGAAATTAGATCCAAATCATTTGGGCTGGACGGTATGGGTATAGAAATGGACAAGAAAACAATGTGAACTAAGGACAAAATGGTAATTTGGTTAAAATTAAATATAAAACAAGTGACTAAATTGAAAAATCTAGAGATCTCTTCATAATTCATTAGCCAAAACGCCATAGGAGGTCTGAAACAGGCTTTTATTTCATATTTTTACACCATGTGAGTTCAATTCTTGCTTTTTCTTTGAAATTTTTATGTTTTTGTGACTTTTACAATTAGGTCCAATTATTGATTTCATTAGTTTTTGAGTCTATGGGTAAAATTGAAAGTTTCCATGGATAAATTCTGTATTTTTAAGAGGAATTATCATGTATTTGAAGCTTTTAATTCATTATAAGATGATTTTATTAAGTGATTTTAATAGAAATTAATTTTAGGACCTAATTGTGAAAAAAGTTATGCATTAGGATTTAATGTTTAAAATTATGAATATAAAATGTTATGTAATAGATTAAAGTAACTAGATAAAGTGTTTATTGAGAAAAATTAGCTCAATTGATGGGTTAATTAAGCAGGGACTAAATTATAAAAACTGTAAATTTTAGGGTAAAAGTGTAATTTTGAAAATTAAAGGGCATAGATTGTGAAGTGAATTAGAATTGAATTAGATGCTAATGAATGGAAAATTTTATATTATAGATCGAGAATCCAAAGATAAACGAGGAAAAGAGAAAATTTCTAATTAGTCCCTGAATTTCTACAACTTTCATAAATTAGCCCAGGTAAGTTCATATGGTTGAATTTTTATGTTAAATTGTTAATTTAGGATCGATACAATATTTATAATTTATATTTTTGCTATTGAATTATGATAATTGTAACAATGTAAAAATCGAATTGAAAGTTCAAATTAAGGGAAACGCAGGATTGAGTACGTTCATTCAATGATCAGTGATGAATTGACGGATAAGACCATGGTTAAACCATGGCAAAGTGTGAAGTACAAGACCATAGCAGAGCTATGGCATAGTGTGAAAGACCATAACTAGGTTATGGCACTGTGAAAGTAAACGTAAGACCATGATTGAATCACAGTAGTTATATGTGTGTGCAAGTGTAAGACCATAGCTAGGCTATGGCAATGTGATAAAGTGTGCAAGACAAAAGTGGATGTGGCATCAAGCTAACGACGTACTCTATTCTGTAAGACATTCCCTAATTTGAAAAATATTGGTAAGTGTTATGTGAATTTAAGTGTTGGGATTTAATTAGATATTGGTATTGAGCTCAATCAAGTGAATTCACCGTTTGAAATTGTGTATAACATGAAACATTAGTGAAAAACTTATTATTTGAATTGTTATTGTAATTCAGTAAGATTTATGTTTTAAGCCTATGACCTTACTAAGCTTTCTTAAACTTACTCTTGTGCATTTAATGTTCTGTGTAGATTGACGAGAGTTCAAAGGATCAGATCAACACATCAAGTCACACTATCTAGAATTATTTCGGTAGCTCTTGTTTTATACCTTAAGGTTTATATGGCATGTATAGAATGGAATGAAATGAAAGTAAATTTGTAATAGGGTTATGAATAACTATTCTACATATATATATGCATGTGTTTAATAAAATCCATTATTAGTCAATGAATGGAATTAAATGATAAGTTTATGCAAGAGAGTAGTGTAATGACAGTTATAAAACTTGATAATTGACTTGAATTGGTTGTTGAATTAGTGTATCTGGGTATATGAAAGTGTTTTGTGCAGGTTGGATGTATAAAAGGTGAGAAAAGTGGCCTTAAAATGGCTTATTTTCGTCCACACAAGTAGATACACGGGCATGTGTCTTGACCGTGTGTGACACACGGCCTAGCATATGGGCATGTGTTTTGGCCGTGTGTCCCTTGCACCTTAAAAATGAGAAACAGAATGTTCAAAATTGAGCAGACGGACAGAGATACGGGCGTGTGTCTCAGTTGTGTGGGTGACACGGTCTTGAACATGGGCATGTTACATGGCCGTATGAAAACTGCACCTAAAATGTGAAAATTAAATTAACCACACGGCCTGGTACACGGGCGTGTGACTTGGCCATGTGACTTCAATTTCTTCATGCCTTATAAGTCAGAGAGTTATACGGGTTAGGGACACGAGCGTGTGTAGCCACATGGCCTGACTACACGAGCATGTCCCTAAACCACACGGGCATATAGGTATTGTTCATAAGAAAAATTTTGTAATTTCGCGAAAAGTTCTTAGAGCTTCCGAATTAGTTCCAATTTGATTTTATTGTTCATATTGGACTTCGATAGTCCAATTAAGGGACAATATGATTATTTCTGAATATGAATAGTACTTTTGCATGATTTATTCGAAATTAATCTGTAAACTCCAGTAATGCCCCAAAATCCTATTCCAGTGACGGATACGAGTTAGGGGTATTACACATATCATGACATTTCTTTGATATCCTCAAGCATTCTTGTACCAGGCATAATAAAATCAAAGTATTCAAATCACAAGCACATACCACCATACTAATTATTTACATGTATTTCCCTCATATACTTTTTATTTTATAAACATATCAATTAAGTTCACAACCACTCTTTCCAATCGTTTGCACCTTTAGTGCGTTTGTACACTTCCAAGCCTACTTAAAACATGTTCAGCACATTCCAACAATGTAATTTAAATAGTTCAATTCAATTGAATTCAATATCAACTTTTCAATACTATATGCGTAATCAATTTAACATTTAGCCACTTTGAAATATCAAATTCATATCATGCACAACTATCTTGTTACCTCAATTTTTAGAGCTAAATGAATATACAAACATATGTTAAAATACTTGAACATTATTGCTCATCAGATTACTCGTCCAAGCTTAATCTATGTCCCAAATATTTTCGATATATCAATTGCTCATCCGATCTGAACATATAATCATATTAGGTTACCCGTCTGTGCTAAACCTTTTTCGGCACATCAAATAGCTTGGTTAAAGCTGTAATGTATAGGTCAGGTTACCCGTCCGGGCTGAACCTTTAAACGACCTCAAATTGCTCATTCGAGCTGAACATATATTAATGTCAAGTTACCCATTCGAGCTAAACTTTTATTGACATATTAAATAGCTTGGCCCGAAGTTATATATTCATGGAAGATTACCCATCTGGGCTAAACCTATAAAACGACATCAAATTATTTGTCTAAGCTAAACCTGTGTCACATGTATCTTTGAGTCTGTATCAAATGATAGATCTCAGAATCATCAAAATCAACCTGTAATCATTTGTACGATACATTTACCAATTTTCATTGGAGTAATTCCATCTTGTAAGTTCATGTTATTCCATTTCAACTTAATTCATTATCACCCTTTTGTACTAAATTATAAGGAATCCAAAGTTCACTAGAATTTATATACATTCTTACAATATAAAATGCATAAGAATCAAAGCATTATTATACCATATGAATTTGCCTGACAAAACAACAATTGCTAAAGTGTATGGAACTAATCCACAATTTTTCCTTTTCCGTGATTATCCTCCATCTGGTTTAAATCCCGATCTATATCATAATTAAATTTTCAATTTCAAACATCAATTGCAGCTTACTATAGTTATGTAACAGTTCAATTTCATCTATTTGTTTATTCCCTCAAGTTTTGTATTTTATTCAATTTAGTTCCTAAAACCGAAACAATTATAACTTTCACATTTAAGTTTCATTTTTCAAACTGATTTCAATTTCATCTTTATATGACCCTCTATTTTCTATAATTACATAAATTTCATGTCAATTTCAAGATATTTACATTTTAGTCCTTAAGTTCAAAACTAACAATTTTCACTTTACAAACTAGTCCTTTTTCATATCTAAGTATCAAATCTAACCAAATAAGACCAAAAGCTTCAATATTTAACAATGAAAACTTTTATAAACTTTAACAATTTAGAAAAATAACATACGGGTTAGTTAAACTGAGCTGCCACAATCTCAAAAACATAAAATTTATGAAAACATACTCATATACACTTACCATGTAAAGGCCAAATGTTCTTGAAGCTCTTCTCAAGCTTTCTTTGGTGTTAAACGGTTGAGGAAGATGAGAGAAATAAAGATGGTACTTTTTGTTTTATTATTTCTTTTAACATAAACATATAATTTAATTAAATTTTTAACATAATATTAAAGAAACATTGCACCAACAATCCACGCTAACATTAAAATGGGTCATTCCCATTTTAAATCTTAGCTTAATTATAAATAATCCCTTTGAAAATTAAAAATTAATAGCGATTAATTTTTACGGTTTTTATGATTTAGTTATTGTACCTTAATTAGTCACTAATTCGGTAAAATTATTTATCTAAAATTCAATTTTCTTATACAATAAATCCTTAAATATTTAATAAAAATATTTATAGACTCGGTTTATGGAAACGATGTCCCGATACCTCATTTTTCGACATCATTGACTTTAGGGTCATTACACTTGTACATTAATTAACTATCTCATTAACAAAATTAAAGAACCAAATTCTAATTAAACTTCATATTAATTTCATAAATATTAAATAATAATATTTATGGACTTCATCATCGAAAATAGAATTTCGAAATTACCGTTTCTGACACCACTAAAAAATAGATTGTTATAATCATCCTAATTTTCTTTAATAATAAGATAAATTGAGCTTTTGTTGTTTAAATATTTGTAGATAATATAATTTAGGGTTAATTATTAACAATGCAGTCACCACCATTTATAAAATCTTGCAAATTGCAGTTGTTTGTCATTTGTTGGGAAGTCTAGCCTACTTAATGCATAGAGCAAAGTACATAGTTATCCTTCCTTTCTTCCTAGTGCACAATTTGTTTGAATTGACATTTCTCAGTTTTTAACCCTTCTTTTTATTATTTTTCAATTTTAAACCTTTCATCATTCATCTCATCCTTCATTTCATTTTTTCTTTTAAGTTTTGAAAACATTGCTCAATAACTTTCAATAGTTATTGCTGCCTCCATGTGTTTCCTTAAACAACTTTTCTGAGTAGCTTCGCACTGTGCCCTCCGCTTGGTTATGGATGAGGAGATTTTCTTTAAGAATGTGTGATTTTTTAAGTACAATCATATTAATTGGCAAACAAAATGGTAATGTATTTAAATTATTATAAACAAAACTAATCATTATACAAATCAGACTTAACCTAAATGGGAATAATTATAAACAGATTCATACATGGCAAGATTAAGCTAAAAATAAAATCATACGTATAGTTTACATAAGGTCCCAAGACTTCAACCATGCCATTTTAACTACTCTCTCATTGGATATTACTTCAAAGTTTTAAGCTAAAAAGAAATAGTTTAATTTTTGGTGTTTTTATTATTGGACTTTGCACATTTAGAGGTGATACATTTATCCCTTTCTACATGATTTCCAAAATTTCATATTTCCACTCTAACAGCACAAAAACTAAATCAAAGTCTAAAAATCGAAAAACTTTTACTCAATACTCATACATAATACTAGTTAGACATATGTTATCTCTCTATGTCTATGTATTCACACATACATATGGATGATATAATATGCATATATAGGAATAATTGTACGAAATTTTGAAAACTTGCCTTCCCTCATCGTCGACTAGCTGAGTGGCGACCATAAGGCCAACCATCGGCTTCTTTCTTCTCCCCCTCTCCATCTTTTCTTCCTTTTTATTGTTTCCTCATTCAAAATCACCAACGAAGCTACTGACAGTCTGACACCCATTTTGTTGCCAATAACAGGGCTCGCCTCCACCCTATACCATTCTTCATTTTCTATTTGCAGATCGTCACCCCACTTACCGCCCTCCTCCCCCTTCGTCCCATCTCCTCGTCGACCATCCTCCGTTATTGAAATAAAAATTTAACGTAAGATTCAACACTCTACTCCTCCCAGGAGGAAAGCTTTCTCGAATTTGTGACTACTCAAATTTCTTAAATTCATAGTGAAATGATTTCTCAAGTCCAAATGAACTCGTTTTTGAATGAGTACGGTTTAAAAGAGTAAATATTTTCAGGTTTTCCGAGAATGACAAGATCGTTGATGGCTGATCCAACGCACCAATTTCAAGAGTTTTTTTCTTGGTGGTTGACGCCCAACATTCTACTGATGTTATTTCCTACAGTCAACCGTTTCCCACAATATGGTTCAACTTTCAATCAAGCGTATATACCGTTTTCTTTGGGCTTTAGTTGAAATGGGATCTTTGTAACTACTTTTACTCAATTGTAATGATTTATATATAAACGAAATTTCATGTTCGAATAAAATGTGTTTGTCTATATAGGAGAAAGCATACATGCAGAAGCCGGGCTCCAAAACCATGTCAACTTGAAAGCTGAAACCAGTTAATTGCAATTACCTAACTGAAAATATAAACTCTAACTATATTCCATGCTCACATTGCAAGTCCGCTAATAACGAGACCCAGGGAGGGGAAAAGGGAAGGCCCCAGATAAACAGTTTAACTCATCCGACGGTGGTGCTGTTCCAATTTCCCCCATTTTGCTTGATAACTTCCTACTCTCATTCAGACATAAAAAGAACTCTTAATAACTACATTCCTTTAATGGTTCATGTTTTAGAATTTCAACGTAAAAACACCATACCATCATAATGCCACGTACACTAAATAGGTAGGTGAAGTACATTAAGCATCATCCTCTTCTGGGTCTTCCTCCTCATGATGACGCTGGAAGAGGGAAAAAGAAATCAAGTTATTGGCAGAACAGGATTTATAAATAGCCTAACCTGATGAATAGCTAGCCTGACAAACTCTTTCTGTACACAGACTCCGAAAGGTCAATATGTTACTAACGATGAAAATCTTGTTTTCCTTAGCTCATTAACAAATCAATGCAAGCAAGACAGGTTGCATCCATGGAAGGCAAGATCAAAGGAATAGGATGTCAAACAAAACATTTCTTCAATGTCATATTCTGCAAATTCCTAAACTATGCTAATCATATTGAACACATATACAACCAAACTCGTGACATGCTACTTCCTGTAATATGGCTATTCTGCAATCATTTTTGTTTTTGACAGTTGAGATAGGGTCCCTAGGTTTTTAAAATTTACCATCTAATTAAACTACAGGTACTTTTCATGATACATAGGGGAACCCTATACTAGCCTATATGCTTAAAACCTCCTCATTTTGCAAACTCACTTGATCACAGCATTGTGTTTTTATTACAGCTTGATGCATTTCCAAGTCTAAGCTAATTAGTTAAGATGTCCATAAAAGGTCTGTCCCTAATAACTATGTAGAAGACAAATGCGGTGAAAAAAGGAAACCATAAAAAAAAATCCTCAGTAGGTTGTAGCTTATTTGTCTACTTGGTACATTTGAGAGTATCATGCAGCAATTATGCAAGCAGCAAAATAGTATAGCATAAGACAAAAATTAACTATTTGTTTTCGAGGAAAAAAAAAAAACTACCATTAAGTACTGGTATAAGAGAAGGTTACCTCAGAACCCAAAATATTTGAAGATCCCCCAATCTTCTCGAGAAACTTTTCCATGTTTGAAGTCATTCTAGCTATATTCTTTTCCATAAGGGCATATTTTTCCTCCATAGCTTCCATTTTCACTGCCATCTTGCGCACCTCTTCATTTGCAGATCTTTTGGCCTTGGAAGCCATCCTTGCAAGGACAACACGGCCAGGTCTTGGGCCAAAAATGCCAGTACGATTGGGACCCATTCCATAAGGTCCCACATGTTTGCCTTGTTCTTCTCCCATAACTTGACACAAGGTGTCATTTGATTCATCACTACATTGTGAGGTATTCTGTTTCTTAGCTTCTTGTTCGCGGATCGTTGACTGCAAAGAAAAACCCAACTGTTTAACTTGCAAAATTTATCAAGACCAGATGCACAAATATTTACATATAAATCTGCAACTCATAAAAATAAATTGCTTATACATACAATTAGTTTTGCTGCGGTACCGTCAACAGGCTGTCCATTCTTGCGAGTATGTGTTAATATATAAAGCTCAGCTCTAGTTGGCTCCTTCCCATCAGGCCTCTTGTTTCGCTATTTCCATAACAAAAGCATCGACTTCTTTCAATATGGCCAAAGCAGAATAAGAAACAAGTGAAAAAAATAAAAAAAGAAATTACCTCCTCCTCACATATCCTTGCATAACTCTTGGTCCCTGATGAATGTCCACACGTCTGTTTTTGACGGTTAGCCCTATTTCTTGCACAACGCTTCTACAAACGGCAGATATAGACAACATGTTTCCACATTGTAATGTAACAACCAGCAAAATTTGCATCAATATAGAGGAACTTAAAATGACAATCAGTGCTCAGTATGTACCTTTGTGTCTTCAGAGTTCCAATATGAGATAAGGCTTGGCCATTGGTCAGGAACAACCCTTGGGTCACTTACTTTCAAGCGCTCTTCGTCTGTATTAAGAGAATCATAATACGTTGCCTTTAAATCTGCTTTCCAGTCCCTCCATTTTGTAGCAATTGAATGCATGACCCAAGACTTGCCACTTGGATCAATGTCAAACTTTGTCTATAGCACATGGAAGAGATAAAATGTCACTAAAAGGGGAAGCAATATGACATAAAAAGACAGAATAAATGTTTTATCATGCCTGAACATATTCCCACATATCATCTTTGTAAGAATCTGGCATTGCCCTCCAGTCTATAAAATTAAGTGGTGCCCTGTGTCCATTCCGTGCCACAGTGCCCAGGAAGCTGCTTAGTTTGGATGAATTTGGACCAACAGGCTGTCCAAACTTGTTGATGCGGACAAATATCCGCTCACCATCTGCCAGATCATTTAAGAAGAGGCAGCGAGTGGGACCTCTTCCTTTCCTCTTCTTTGTGAACTGTAACTGTTCGGGTCTCTGTGGGCTCTGCTCAAGCTGGGATTTGGTGCAGCCCAACGGACCTTGATTTTCTTGGTTAGATTTGTTAGTTTTAGGGCTGGCAGAATATCTAAGTGCACATCTGATACCCCTCAAGGCAGAATCTGTAAGTGACGTGTGTGAATGTTCTGCAAAGAAAGGGGGGAAACCAGATATGCCACCCAAAATCAGAAGCTAGTATAAAGAAGTTACATCAAAACTGAAAGTTTCGATGCATTTTCACATAAAGGAAAACTACAGACTTTCACATCCCCAAAGAAAAAAAAAAAAAAACTCTTAGCTGATGCAATTTAACAACTAACTAAAGTTATTCCTGATAATCATGTTTAGCTTTTATTTATCTGTGTTACTGCTTTTCTGCTGGTGCTGATGTTTAAGTTATCAAATAGAATAGAAGATAAAATCATCCATACAATTTATATAAACACAAGGGTAAGCAGATGGTTCATAGACTGACAAAAGAAACAGTGTATAGACTGTACCAATATCTACATTATGTTGCAGCTGTGATGACTGAGGCTGGCAATGGCTTGCCTTCAGTTGCCGTTCCTGTGACTCACTAGATTCCCCATCGCTCAACCGGGACCGTTGGGGATGTGATTGGCCAGGAACAACCATGGGATCCACCGGATAATAGGGGACATACCCATGGGACCTTGTATAATCTGATTGAGGCAGAAAGTGAGAGTGTCCTAGTAAATAAAAAGAGAAAATTGAAGATGTGTGAAGAAAAAGTCTTGAAACTCCTCTAAAATGGAATTTTTATATTTTTTATTTACATGTTGCAACATGCTATGCAGATCCTTTGGAGAAAAAAGAACGTCTATAGAGACAAATGAATGAAGAAATTAAATCTGAGTAGTGCAGAAAAGAAGCTCGCTTCTGAACTCATAACCAGTAATGATGGATTATAAAAATAAACATAAAAGAATCACTGGGAATATTATGTACTGATTACAAGATTAAAGGCAGTAAAGGATCATTGTGAATCTGAAAAGCTTCACTCACTTACCACCATCTACAGCACCCTGCAATTGAGAGGATTGTAGCTGGTTGATGCTCCGTTGGTACTGCTGCAGACCATATGGCAGCTTGTAACTCAAATGAGGCTGTTGTGACTGGCCTGGTGGCCCACTAAGAATGGAGGCTGCAGGACCTGTAGATGAGTTCTTTTTGTGTTTCTTAGATGCCTGCTTTTTGTGTTTTGGGGCTATGTCTCCAGGAGGCTGAAAATGCGAATATCCTACAACAATTTAAAAAAAAAAAAAAAAGAGAGAGAGAATGAAGAAACTAAATCTCAGAGTAATGCAGAAAAAATGCACACTTCCAAACCCAGAACCTGCCGTAATAATGGATTCTCAAATAAGGAAATAAAGAATCATTTAAGAATGTAATGCCCCGATTACAAGTTAAAAGGCAGTGCAACAGCATTTAATTTGCTGATGCTCTGCTGCTGCTGCAGAAGATATGGCCGCTTGTGGCTCAACTGTTGGCTGTTGCACATCAAAACTGCAGGAGCAATAGATGCATCCTTTTTTGTTCTGATGAAGATGCATATTTTTGTGTTTAGGAGCTATGTCTCAAGGTGGCTAATAATGCAAAACCCTACAAATTCATTATTGGTGTGAGAGAGAAACAAAAAAAGCCCAATGGGTAGTTTTCACATGCTAGTGGCAGATAAGATTAAGATCAACAAAGTTTAGAATCATTCAAGATTATTGTTCTGAGTTAGTGTGTTACTCATGCAAGATCAATATGCTTGTTAAAAATATACAAGGATTTACATGTATAACATCAAAAGATATATACATATATAGGAAGACTTCAGGCATGTATATGTTTTCATTGAATATTATGTTATCCATATCTACAAATTCAAAGCATGACAACACAATCCCTTATCGATGGAATGGTTTGAAATTGAAATAAAGTTAGTACGAGTTTTGAGCAGGCAGAAAGGAAAGAGAGATTATAAGAAGTCATAGCACCCATCCAAGAAAAAAATGGCAGAAATGATGAATACATTACCCGTGTGAGATTGTAATTGGGAGAATTGTGGCTGGTTGGTGGTTGGCAGTGGATGCTGTGACTGATGATGTTGGTGATAATTCACTGGGGACAACTGGGAAAACTGTGGCCATGTAGTGCTTGGTGGAGGTTGCGGTAATTGATGAGGTTGGCTATAGCATGATGAAGGGAAGTACAGATGGTGCTGATTAAAACCCAATTGACCCTGCTGCAACTGACTGGCACCATCTGCACTGCCCACTGGATAGAAAGGCTCATGTCCCCTATGCCTTGTAGCATAGTCTGTTGTAGATGGCTCGAACGAAGTTCCCACTGAAGGAATAAAACTAAAAGATAAATATTTAAACACCAAAACAAAAAGACTCACAAAGTATTCATGATTGAAATTTGAGAATCCAATACAAACGATATTAGCATTAGATGCATCATCATTGCACATATACTATAAACTTCCATTTCTCAACGGTATCCTACTAATTACAGAAGTACCTTCAATTAGGTTTACCAGATAGATGTTATCATTTCATACCTAAGAAAAGTTTAATGTCCTAATGTAATGTACGCTGAATGGTATCTACTGAAATTGAGTTCCCATTAAAAATAAAATTGAAACATTTTAGATATCAGTAAACCCCATAACCGACTATCTATATGTATCACTGGTTAATTCTTCAAGGTGAAAATTCAAAAAATGGTTAAGTAGTTGATATAACACAAAATCTCATTTCACAAAGCATCTAATTTTTGTCCACTACTTTTTGCATCTCTAGCATAAAAGCTTTAATAAATTTTGGAGATGCCACCTGAATGTAAGAAATAAGTAATAATTCTGAACACGTACCATTACTCTTCCCTGGTTGTCCAATGCTCAAGCCAGCAGCTATCCAGTACTTCATGAACTTTTTCTTCACTCGTTTCATTAGATATACTATATACTCTCCCTTCTGGTTGCACTTGTAGCAGTTCTCCCAAATGTATTGTACATCATTAAACACATCTTTTGTGTTCATGTACTTTGCGCTATTTTCTAAATTACTACATATAGTACCAAAATCCATTGGTGTGTCGATTACATTAAAGTAATCCTGTTTCCGGTAAACCACAACCCAAAGGGGAGAAGGGAGAAGAGAGGAGAGAGAAAGTTAGCAATTGATAGGGCTGGAGAAGTATTCAAAAGGTGCACTGTGCATAATAAATGATAACTGTGTAACTGAATCTTTTATTTTATGCTTTTCAGGCAACACAACTCAACTGAATAACGTGAAACCTATAATTTCAATATCATTATAATGACAACTTAGGGAAAAGATAAATATAAGGGGGCAAGTAGGCAGGCCATCACATTAGGTTATATCAAAAGGTTGACCCTAGCCCCACTAAGATTGCTAGAATAGATTCAACCCACAGCACGCTGCTATTGAAGATAATTTGGCAATGCATTCATAAATCGCATAGCAATATATCCTTACAGATTTACCCAACGCAACAGGATCTACAGGAACACTGAACGGTTGAGCCTCATCCATCTTCATAATTTTCTTAATCACCTAATAAGTTGAGGAAAAAGGCAATAAGTAGAAAATGCATTAAATATTTCAAAAATATTGGAAACGCTAAACCAAGAATTGTTCCATTAGCAAATTGAAAGCACCTTTCTTTTCCTTCCCGAGCATTCAAAGTGTTAATCAAGCCTAAAAATTAGTATTAATAACGACTCTCATCATACCTCCAATGCGGCTTTCAGTTCTTTCGTATTGTAACAAGCATCCTGCTCAGACATCTTATATTCATCATGCTTTTTACCGAAAGAGCGCAAAACCCTGGACGAGTTAACATCATCTTTCCTCCCTTTATTTGGTAATTTACTTGCTTCCTGCTTTCCATTACCATGCCTTTTAGTCGGTTTCCTTGATCTCCTATCCACCGATGATGAGTCATCGGAGCTACTTTCTTCAGCACTAAATGACTCATCACTGTCACTTGAAGAGGATGATAAAGATGAATTACTCTTGGCCTCATCAGAGTCTAAGTCAACTACTTCCAGATCATTTGAGTCTGCAGAAACAGAATCCCCTTTCCTATTTTGGTTAATAAAACTTAAAAACGCTTCCTCACTTTGGTTCACTATTCTTTCATTTTGGTTCACAGCCTTTTCACTTTGGTTCACTGCCTTTTCACCTTGCTTCACTGCTTCTACATTTTCGGCCAATGCAGCTGATTTTCGTGCAGGAGGTTTTCTGCATGCTCGTTTTCGCTTCGTTCTCATTCTCTTTCAACTACTTACGAGCTTCAAACACTTAACTCTTTTCACTTCAAAGATTGTTACAGAACAGAGATTGCTTTAAATCTAGCTCATTGTTGTACACTAAAAAAAATAGCAACAAATTCAGTAAGATAACAGAAAAATATCAAAAAGCATTAACCAAAAAAGAAGTAAATTTTAATCCAAGGAAATAAATTATTATAAACTATTAAAACCTGGAAAAAAAGGAACCCGTAGAAAGCAGCAATTTCTTGCTAATTGGTTATCTTAAGAGCTTCAACTTTCAATAAACTGAATAATTCATTCGATGAACTTTTACATTGAATTGGAAGAGAGTGAGAGCGAGAAAGAGTTACCTTAATCCCATGAAATGCGAGTGAAACCGAAGAGGGAATGTTAGGGCTAAAGTTTTAGAGGGAAACGCTCAGTCTTGAAGAGAAAGACGATAGTAGAATTCAGCTGATAATGGTGACGATCATGGAATCGCGGCGCCGCTAAATGTAAAAGAAAGACGACGGTTTCAAGTAGATTTCCATGCCGATCAGGAGATAAAAGAATATAAATAGAAATGGGACATATATCTGACGGTCATGATTGATTGTTTCAGTTTCCCGACGTGATTTGTCTTTTCACTGACAAAATGAATTAATACCCTACACGTTGGAGAAAGGGTAAAGCAGGAAAACAATACTTTTCTTTTAAAAGGAATGGTAAATTACACATAATTTCATTCAATTATTACTAAGTTTATGTTTTGGTCACTTAACTTTAAAAAGTTACAAAATGGTCACTGAATTGTACGAAATTTTTTATTTAAGTTATTGAACTATTTGAATGTTTTTATTTAAGTCACTAGGTTGTTTTTTTTTTAATTCGACTAGCGAACTCCAAATGACTATTTGACAAGCAATACAGTGGATTAATACTCATCAACGAGTAGAAAAACATATCTTAGACCCAAGTCAATCTAATGATTATGTCAAAGAGAAGAAAGAAGTTATTTAAATATTGGTTCGTAAATTTGTGATGTTCAAAGTTGTTTCATAAATAAATGAATTGTAGAAGAGAAAGGGAATAAAAGCTTTTGATTGATGCAAGTGGTACAAATAGAGAAGGCTTTACATTAGCGATTTTAACAACCTAGTAACTTAAATAAAAACTTTCAAATAGTTCAATGATCATTTTGTAATATTTTGAAGTTGAATGACCAAAACGTAAACCTATTAATTGCTCAATGATATTGTGTGTAGTTCACCCTTCAAAGAATGTAATAAAATTTGGTTAAACTACACTGATAGTCACTCTAACTATTAGTGAGTTTCTTTTTTGGCCATCCAACTATTCAACCTTTTCTTTTTTGATCACCGGGCATTAAATGACTAATCAAAAACAGCGCAACAGCTTTTAAAATCGACATAATAACAAATTTGCCCCCCAACATTTACACATTACCTTATGTTATCCTTTTTACATTTAAAAAAAAAACATTTTCAATACACTATATATAAATTAGGAATAAAAAAAAACTCTTACTTATTAAACTAGATAATCTCCAAATATATTGCTTTCTTAATACTTCAAATGGTTGAAAACTTAATATCTTTCAATGATATATAATTAACTCATCTTCTATTAGTTTGAGCCTCCATTGGTGAAGCAAAACAAATCTTTTTAAATTTATACATGAATTTTGGTTTAATGTGTAATTTTATATATGAAATTTTGATTTAATTAAATTCTCACAGATTATTAATATGATTATTGATATAGCATCATTTATGTTTATATATTGTATACGCATATAATTATATTTATCTAATATCAAAATAAATTGATGTATTTATTTTTTTAAATATATATGATTGAATCAAAATTAAGTACATTTACATATGTGAACCGCAATCAAAGTTACTTGTGTATAACTTCATCGAATTAAAATTCATGTATCAAATTGTACATTAAATCAAAGTTTATGCATAATTTTGATATTTATCCCTAAAAATAAAGACGTTTGGACTTAAAATTTAGTTGAATTAATGATGTGGGTAATTTGTTTATTTTCAATAAATTGAATTGGGCATTTTTCAAAATTTATCTGACTTTGTTTCTTGTTGTTATTCTTCATTTTTTCATGAAGTCAAACGCAGCGACAATATTGCAAAGGGACAAGCGTCGAGATTCTTTGTGTTCACCTGAAACAATAATAACAACAATACTAAATTAAACTTGACTGAAATAGCATCGATTGCAAATCTTATGAAACCGATGAGGAGTGAGCTGACAAGGAATAAGTCATCTCAATCGTTAATTTTCAACCTAATGACGGAGAATCAAAGTATCAAGAGAAAAGAACAAGAAAATGTGAAAATTATAATATTGAGTTTTTAGATGTTTCAATTTTTGGTGTATTCTCGATCAAATTTAGCAGATAAATTTATTTTTTTTAAGTTTGTTAAGTGTAATGGTCACAAAAAAAAGAGAGCAAAACTACAAAAAAAGAGTAAATTATACAATGTGTAAATGTTAATGATTAAAATTTTTAAATAAATATTAATTTGATATAATATATAAATGTTGAGGGCTAGGGTTGTTATTGTGCCAACTTTAAAAGTTATCACGATATCTTCTTGTTAATCAAGTAACAAAAAAAGAAGAAGAAAAAGTCAAATAATTGGTGATTATTTTATAAATTTTCATAATTAGATGATTAAAAGAAAAATTAATTAATAATTTGACGACTATCAATGTAGTTCACCCTAAATGCTATTGATTATTTTTCATTTACTTCAAAATTATTATTATTTTAAATATTTTTAAAATTTATTAAATAATATCCAAAATAATAAAACAAAGTTAACTCTTTCAAAATAAATCAAAAATATAAAAATATAAAAAAAATTAAACTGAATTAAATTAGGATAAATGATTCAAAAAATCGAATCGAATCCAACTGATCTCATCTCTCCTAAAGATGATGTCTTGGTTAATATTTACACTATCAAATAGTTTGACTTCAATTTAAAAAAAAAATCAAATTAACTTTCTATTTTTAAATTAAACAAAAACTATTAACTAAACAAAGCGTACCTAATTAAAAGAACTTATCCTGAAGCATAGACGTGTACCATAAGGCATAAGCTTCTTTATCATCTGACATCAAGCAATTAATTTGATGAAATTGATTTATGGTTAATATTTGTTATAAATACATGCACTTTTTTTAATTTCAGAATTTAATCTTATTTTTTTAAGATTCAGTTTTTAAAATTTAAGTTTAATTGTCAATTTTGTTAATTTTATTAATGTAACTAAAGAAATAATATTGTAGTGAACCTAAACTTAATAGAAGAACTTTAATTGTATTAAAAAAAGAATTTACATTTTTAAATATGAAAATTCCTTAATATAAAAGTAAGGGATTAAATTCTAAATATGAGAAAAGTACAGGACCTAGAGTACATTTTAACCTTAAATTTAAGTATACCAACTTTTATTTTTATGAATTAAGCCAACTTTGACATCAAGTTTCGTCATAACTCATAAATGTCTATATATAGGCAGTTAAACAACAAACAGGAAATTCCGTGGAAACAGCCATTTCTGAGCAAAAAAAACATTCAACCAAACAACCCCAAGGCTTTCTTCAACTTTTAAGCAACAACAACCTTTAGCTTAACAAATACTTTGCGCAGTATCCCGTCGTAACAACCGCAGCCGCGACCATTTTATATCGAAAATCTAGTGAATTTATTGATTTCCGGCGATGTCGGAAGCGTCTTTGAGGCCGAGAGCTGTGATTTCCAAGCAAACATCTCAATCAGAACCACCAACAATAAGCAGCGCCACCGAGGGTGAAAGA